>NW_012122487.1:13151555-13270030 GCF_000951035.1 Colobus angolensis palliatus
AGACCATCCTGGCTAACACGGTGAAACCCCGTCTCTACTAAAAATACAAAAAACTAGCCGGGCGAGGTGGCGGGCACCTGTAGTCCCAGCTGCTCGGGAGGCTGAGCCAGGAGAATGGCGTGAAACCACGAGGCAGAGATTGCAGTGAGCTGAGATCCAGCCACTGCACTCCAGCCTGGGCGACAGAGCGAGACTCCGTCTCAAAAAAAAAAAAAAAATTTTAGACAAAGCAAGAAGTTTTCATCATTAATAAAACAAAATGCTATTGTTTGCCTTCTAAAATTAAAATATAATACAAATGATAAATATTTTAGCTAAACATTTGTTCGCTTATAAATATGTTTTGTGATTTTTTAAGATGCACATGTTCTTTATTGAATATAAACTGGACATTTCATATATATCCCCACTTTCTCTCTTTTATTTTTATAATTTTGTGTTTGTTTTTTCTTTTATGCTTTTAGGTTTTGTTCTTTTTGACAAAGGACACTGCTCTTTGTGCACAGATTGTGTTATAACAGCTGAGTTTAAAACAGTCATTTATTGGGCATCTATGATGTACCAGGAAATATCCTAGGGAGGGAGATAAACAGATAAGACGTGAGTTCTGAATTTTGATATACAGTACAGGAGAAGAGATAAACATAAATTATTCTAGAGAGGTAAATGAAGTTTAAGTAATAAAGTACATTGGTGCTGAATGTTATCTTTTTAAAGAAACTGTCTTACAAATTTAATATCCAGAAGATAAAAGTAATTTCAAAAGATGGAACAAATGAGGAAAAGGGGAGGATATAGCAAAGAAGCATCCAAGAGGGTGAGCTCTCAAAGTATGTGTAATAAAATCCCAAATACCTGCTAGAGCAACAGATTAGCTCCGTGGTTATGGACAAAGACTTTAGAGCCAGACTTCCTGGTTTCAAACTCTGGTTTTACTTACTAGCTATCATCTGAGACAGTTAAATGAATCTTTCTGTATCCTCATTTTCTTATTTATTCAATGGGGATAAATTACCCCCACTCTAAAAATTGTTGCAATAAATGAGTACATATGATTTAGAATCTATATATATAATAATGTCTACTATGTACACATAGATTATACATGCTTACAAGTAGCAGTAGTAGTAATCTCAAAGGTAGTTTATACATCTAGCTCTAAGTTTTCTTTGCCATGCTCACCATGATCAGTTATGTGATTCACTGTGTCTGTATGATTTTTAAAAATCTCATTGGTGGAAAAAAGCAGATTCTGTTTTATTTCTTAATTCAAGTATAACAGAAAAAACCTGCAAAAAATCACATATGTTTAATTCATTAAATTTTCACAAAAGTGACCAGACATATGTAATTAGCATTTCAGTCAAGGATTAAAGTATCACTCTTGTTATATTAGCCCCTGATACTGCTGCTAATCACAAACCCCTGCTTCCTCTCCAAAGTTAGTCTAACTTCCAGCATCACAGAGCAATTTTGTTGTTTCTGAATTATATATAAAATGAATCATATAAAATGTATTTTTCCTACTTTGGCATCCTCAACTTTATATTAAAGAATTTATCCATATTGTTATATATGGTTGTAGCACATCTATTTTCACTGCTGCTTAATATTTTATTATAAGATCATCCCACCACTACTTATCCCTTTAACTGCTAATGAATGTTTGTGTTGTTTCCAGTTTGTGCCTATTACAAAAACAAAAAAACAAAACATGAACATCCTTGTACACACTTTGATGCACATGTTTATTGTTTGCTCTTTGGAGGCAAAGGATAATATATGTACCTAAGAATGAAATTGCTAGCTCATAGTTTATGCATATATCCACATTTAATAGATATAGCCAAATGATGTCTAAAGGAATTAGACCAATTTATACTCCCACCAGGAGTATATGAGAATTCCAGTTAGTCCACATTTTGCCAACTCGTACTGGTGATTATACACATGGGACTGTAAAGGCTGGGTCAGAAGGAAAGGCTTTTCAGCTTTAGTTGATACTTTCAAATTTTCTAAAGTGTTTATTTAACCAGCTGTGTATGAAAGTTCACATCGGCATCTAATTGTTATTTTAATGATGATTGATAAGCTAGAATACATTATTTTTCTTTACCATGAATTTTTATGATTATAACTTTTTATTTTCATTCCATCTAACTTTTAGTAGCTTTATTGAGATATAATTTAAATCACATAAAGTTCAATCATTTAAAACACACAATTCAGTGGTTTTCAGTATATTCACAGTCATGCAACCATTGTCACTATCTCATTCCAGAACACTTTATCACCCCAAGAAAGAAACTTAAGAAACTCATTAGCGGTCTTGTCCATCCTACTGCCCACACCCTCCAGGTCTAAAATCACGAGTCTAATTTCTAACTCTTATGGATTTGCCTATACTGAGCATTTCATATAATTGAGTCGACAAAATATGTGGTCTTTTGTAACTGACTTCTTTCACTTAGCATGATGTTTTTGAGGTTCATCATATTGTAGCATGTGTCAGTACTTTACTCTTTTTTATTGTGGATTATTACTCCATTGAATGTGTATACCGCATTTTCTTTATGTTAATGGCCATTTGGAATTCGTGTGTGTGTGTGTGAGGTGCTGTTGAAGTCCCTTGCACATTTGTTATTGGAGTTGTCTGGTTTTTGACAATGATTTGTGGAAGTTCTATTCATCTTGTGAATATGAGACCTTTGTTATATACATCATCCCTATCTTTTCTTTCTCTATGACTTGACTGCACACTGTTTTCAAAGTATATTTGGGGCCAGACACGGTGGCTCACACCTGTAGTCCCAGCACTTTGGGAGGCCAAGGCAGGTGGATCACCTGAGGTCGGGAGTTTGAGACCAGCCTGACCAACATGGAGAAACTTCGTCTCTACTAAAAGTACAAAATTAGCCAGGTGTGGTGGCACATGCCTGTAATCCCAGCTACTCGGTAGGCTGAGGCAGGAGAATCGCTTAAACCTGGGAGACTGAGATTGTGCTGAGCTGAGATTACACCATTGTACTCCAGGCTGAGCAACAAGAGGGAAACTCTGTCTCAAAAAAAGAAAAAAAAAAGAAGAAACAGTATATTTTGATAAGGAGAATCTCTGAATTTTAATGTTTGGTTTTTCACTCTCTGTTTGGGTTAGTGCTACTTGTGTTCTGTATAAGAAATTTTTCCAGTCTACAAATTTATGAGAATATTTCACTTGGCCAGGCATGGTGGCTCATGTCTGTAATGCCAGCATTTTGGGAGGCCAAAGCAGGCAGATCACATGAGGTCAGGAGTTCAGGACCAATCTGGCCAACATGGTGAAACCCCATTTCTGTTAAAAGTGCAAAATTAGCCGGGTGTGGTGGTGGGTTCCTGTAATCTCAGCTACTCAGGAGGCTGAGGCAGGAGAATTGCTTGAACCCGGGAGGCAGAGGTTGCAGTGAGCCAAGATCACACCACTGCACTCCAGCCTGGGCAGCAAAGTGAAATTCTGTCTCAAAAAAAAAAAAAAAAAGACAATATTTTACTCATCTTCCCTAGAAGATTTTACATGTTGATTTTATAAAACTATTTTGACACTGAAACAATATATCCCTCCTGAGGACCCTCATAAAGTGGACATTATCTGATGTGGTGAGCACATCCTCTCTAATGTATTTAGGGTAACATGGCAATAAATTTAATGGAGATACTTGTAATAATGCCCAATGTAAGTAAATGCCATTTTGTCAAAGTCAACTTTAAGAAAATCAATGCAATAGGGCTGAGTTGGTGGACACCTTGCCCCTCACAGTCATCCCAGCCCAGGGCTAAACTACTTTCTACTTTCTAAGAACAAGCTATATTTCCAGCCAACTGTGTAGGGGCCTGGGCCTCTGAGATTTCCCTGGGACAGCTTACTCCCGCTCTGCTTGGCCACTGGGCACAGTACATGCATGTAGTGGGCACACCCAGGTGCTCAAGCCAGGAGGGGAGGGGGTAAAGAGGGGAGCCGCCATGCCCCTCACTGATGTGCGGCTGTTGGGGTGAAAATGACACCTCTGTAAACAAACAAATCTCATTGTTCTGAACTCCACGTCTGATGGCTGGACCAAACGTACATTGTACTTAGTAGCATTTCAGTAGTTTGCAGCTAAACCCTTAACATTATGAAAGAAGAGATAGGAGCCATTTCAAACCATGAGAGAAGGAAAGAGAGATACCGTAGGAAAATCTGAGGACCTTGGCTGACACCTTCAGTTGCCAAAGGACCTTGTCCTGGTTCCATGTGATGGCTAAACCTCTGTGAAGGGAAACTGAACCAACATTCCTCTCATCCATAGAAAGAGAGAGATGGGAGGGTTGAATCCTGTCCCCTATAAGTGGCATAGCTCAGAGGAAAGTCTGAGGACAAAGAGAGACAGATCCCCACGTTACTCACACATCTGATGAATCCTGGGAGAGCCCCCAGTTGAGATGGGATAGTCCCCTTGACCCCTTTGTGGGACTTGTGAAGGAGTGGCCTGCTTTCTCAGTCCAAGCACTCAAATCCTTTGTGTGGTGGAGGCGCGGAGGGGAGGGCACAGGGAGCATGCAGGGAAGCAGGTGCAGAAGCTGGGGCAAGTAACTTTGGGCACCAGCAAGCAGGAACCCTGAAGGGGCCCATGGCAATGCCTAGGCATTGCTCATGACCCTTGGAGCCTCAGCAGGTGTGTGTCACAGTGTGCTCCTTTAGCTTTGCCATCCATGGATAGCTTAAATGTTAAACAGTTCAGTGGAGAGTCAGTGTGACAGCCTCTTGCACCCACACCTGGGCCCTTGCCCAGTGTCCAGGAGGAACGAGGTCATGTGAAAAAATTGGAGGGTGGTGAATATGGAGGATTTTATTGAGCAGTGGAAGTGGCTCTCAGCAAAAAGGGGAGCTAGAGGGGGGATGGAGTAGGAAGACAATCTTCCCCTGGAGTTCAGCTGTCCCCGTGTGAACTCTTCTCCAAAGTCCTGCCATCAAGCCGTCCCTCTGAAGTCAGGCTGCTTCTCCCCAACATCCAGCTGCTGCTTCTCTTCTTTTCTTGTCTGCCGCTCTGCTCCTCTGCCAGTGGAATTTGGGTTTTTTATGGGTGCAGAATGTGGGGGCAGGGAGGGCCAGGGTGGTTTTGGAAAAGGCAACATTCAAGTGAGAAAACAGTAATGCATGTTCTCATTTAAGACCGTGGGTCCAGACTTGAGGGTGGAGCCCTCTCCAGGGACCCCCATCCACTTCTATCCAGTATTTCCCTGCTTCCTGTCTGTATCAACACCTTCCTATGTTGATACATGTAAGAAGTATGAAAAAAAATGTAGAATCTACAAATGAACTTCTTAATTTTGGCAGAGGACATAACTCCTCCCCAGAGCAACTCTTTGGGTGCAGCTGTGTCAAGTCTGTTTTTTTTTTGAAAGGGCTCTTCTGATGTTTGAGGGAGAGAGAGACATTGACAGTACATATGTACAGTCATTGGTCCAGAAGGTAATTGGTTTCATTTTGGTTTTCTCTTTATTTCTCTAGATTTCAAAGGTGAATTGTTTATTTTTCCTGATGGAACGTAGATTAAAAGATATCCCTTACATAATGTGTGGCCATGAAAAGAAAATAAAAGCCTTCCTTTTAGAACTAAGAAAATCAGTGTATGTATCTTAAAAGTTACTTAATACACTTTTTAGAGATTTTATGTGCTGAGCTCCACTATACCTAGATACGTAACAGCACCTGTTATTAAAAATTACTCTGGGGTTTTTTAATAAAAGAAAAAGAATTGACACAATTTGGCCTATTTTACTTTACTAGAGAGAAAAAAGATTTAAAATTCACTCTAATGATACATTTGTGGTTGACAGATTTAGATCTGGCACTTTATCTTTGAGACTTATGTTCTACATGTCCTTAAAATGTAAACCTAAAAATGCAGATACCAAATCTAATTTAATAGATAATAACGTCAGTTGTCTTCAAGGAAATCAGTTTGAGCTGCATGCTTGGAGGTCAAGGAACTCTTGAACTGATCAATTTAATAAAGACTGGAAAGTTGGCATTCATAATAAACACAGTTTTCAAGTCTGAGCTTCTGATAGAGAAAACAAAACATTAAATAACAGACAAGAAGAATTTAAAAATAACTAACATAATTTCATAAAATATAATTTTTGAAACTGATCGATATGTACAATATATTTTTCAAAGCAATTTTGCTTTATCATATTGATATTCAATAAATGATTATGTCTGTTTTGTAGCAGAATTTAATCATTATCTTTGTATAATCAATACAAGCAATTTACTCTTGAAATAAGAGTTATGATAAATTTAGCTATCAAACACTCCCAAATAAATATTCTTGTATTTTCAGACACCTTTTTAAAAGCAGAGAAGTGCATAAATGCTTTGTTATTGATATCTCTTAGAAGAAATGTTTTGACTCGATTATAATGAAACTGCTGTTACTGCAAATATATCGGCTTAATATTACCCTAAACCTGCCTGATAGTATTTTATTACTTATAATCGCAAATAACATTCCTTCTGCAAAATTTAAAAAAAAAGAGTTTAAATGAACTAGTTATCTTCATCCAATTTGCAATTAGCATACTGAAAAAAATCATATAAGAAAGAATTTATTCCATACATTATTATGTTGCTATGTAAACTGAGTATGAACAATTAACTACTATTTTGAGATACATATGGAATATTAAACCCTTAAGATAAACTAAAGTTGCGTAACTGAAGGAATTACTTTTGGGAATAAATCTCTATTAAGAAGTGATAGGTATAATTACTTTAGCATTAGATATGATTTGGCTCATGTCCCCACCCAAATCTCATCTTGTAGCTCCCATAATTCCCACATGTTGTGGGGGCAGGTCATTCCTGTGCTGTTCTCTTGATAGCAAACTAGTCTCATGAGATCAGATGGTTTTAGAAACAGGAGTTTCTCTGCATGAGCTTGCTCTTTGCCTGCTTCCTTCCATGTTAGACGTGACTTGCTCCTCCTTGCCTTCTGCCGTGATTGTAAAGCCTCCCCAGTCAGCTGGAACTGTAAGTCCATTAAACCTCTTTCTTTTGTAAATTGCCCAGTCTCTGGCATGTCTTATCAGCAGTGTGAAAATGGACTAATACAACATAACAAATTCTAATATATGAAATTATTATTTGACGTTAACATATAAGTACTAATCCTATATTTAAAAACTGGGTTGGAGATTCACTACTCATGTTTATTATTTCTATTAATAGTCAGCCTACCCAGAGAAAAGGTTATTGGTTGGAGTTAAAACATAGTTCTATTGAGTTACAGTCTAATCTCTGCTTGATTATTGCTACATAACTTCCTCCCCAGTCAAGCTCTATAGATTTCCCTTTTTTCATCATCTCTCTTATCCACTAGCTACTTTCCTGAATTACCCTCCCATCTCTAAGACTGAATTCAGTTAAAAGTTATTCCTGTTCAGGAAATAGGGGCCAGTTTAAATATTCAGAATTCTAGAAATTATCTTTTAATTAGAGTAAAAAATATATAATATGAAATCTACACTATTAACATATTTTAAGTGTATAGTAAACTACATGCCCATTATACAGTAGATCTCAGAACTTGTTCATCTTGTATTACTGAAACTCTATATCCATTGTACAGTGACTCTAGAGAGTATTTCAATCAAAGATAATTATTTTCTAAGTGACAAATTTTAAAAAGTAAATGTGTTAACTCAGTTGAATGCCTTCTTCCTTAACATAAATTTACCTTTTGTTTATTATAAAAGTAATTTATATTCAACTTAAAAATTTAGGTAATATAAACACATATTAAGAAAACAATAAACTCTCATTACCCCACCTATGGGAGATAACTGTTGTTAATCATTTAGAGATTATGTTTTGAGGCTTTTGGGTTTACACATGCATACATTTTACTTCCAGCAATGATATTACTTTATAATTATAATTCCTAATCTCATATCACACTAAAAATATTATTCTACAATATTACTTCAATAGATACATCATTAGATCAATAACCTATAATTTATTTAATTTCCTGTTGATAGACACTTAGTCTATCTCCCTTTATCACTATTATACTAATACTACAATGCAAAAGGTGATGTTTACACCTTTTCTTATTGTCCAATTATTTTCTAGATGTGGGATTTCTGGGTCAGAAGAAATATAACATTTTAAAACTTTCGACATTCTACAGAATTTTGTACCAATTTTTATGTCTCAGCAGTGTAAAAGAAGGCTTGTTCTCCCTAACCAGCTAACAGTTAATAATCATTCTTTGTAAGTTTTGCCTAATGAACACAGTTTCAATTACCGAAAAGTTTAGAAGAGAGATTTTCGAATTACAAAATTCCTGGGTGCCTGTAGCTGTCCTCCCTATTACCCAAACCAAATTAAGTAGACTTCCAATGAGTAAAATGAATTTTCTTTAGTTATTTTCAGAGTTTTCATCTCTACCTATATATTAGTTTTCTTGGTGACAAACAATTATTACCTTATTCTGACCCAGTGTTTAGGAGAGGGAGAATAAAAGTTTGAATTGTACAATAGTGTTCCTTCAAATACGATAATTCATTAACTAATAATATACAACATTATTTATAAAGTTTTTCATAATCAAAAACTGTTATAAACAATATCTTATAAATTTTTCTAATATCACTTATTATATTTATGTCATGTGGACATATTTTGAAAATATAATTGTTTCATAAAATAATGAAAGATGATGTATCTATAGAATCTCCAATACAATAAGTATTTAAAGTTCCTTTTATTATAAATCAGTTGTTTGGATTATTAATAAGCCTTTAAATGTACACATCATTTTGACCACAATAAGTATCACTAGTGTAAGTATCACTAGCACAACATTTATGTAAATATTTGAATACTTTCTGTAAAAGAACCTTTCTCGAAGATCATAGGGCATGTCCTCAGCATGTCGTTAATAAAAGAGTTTGAAACAGCATATCTAGCAGAGTAGTAATGGCTACAGTTCAAACAATGGAGAGGTCTAAAAAAAACTTAACTGTATTGTGTATTGTTAATTATTAATGATTGCAAATATAAAAAATATTAAATCATGATAAAATAGTGATTATAGAATATAAGAAAATTTTTCTATCTCTGGTACTCGAGGACTGGGGACAAGTACCCACAGAAGGACAAATTTGGAAAGAGACTCCCTTCTCAAGGCTGGGGTTCAGACTTTGGAAAGACTCCCTTCTCAAGGCTGGGGTTCAGACAAATTTGGAAAGAGACTCCCTTCTCAAGGCTGGGTTACAACTACAACTATGGATGTAATATTGCAACACATTGTCTTTAAGCTAAAATAGCTTTTTAACGCCATAATTATTTATGTGCTAGTTATGGATGCTATACAAATTATTTGTCAGTAAGTTGTCAAAAATCTCTTTTATATTCAAATATGGGTACATATATATATACCCACTGGCATATTGTAACCCACTGGTTGTAACACACAGAATTGAAGTAGAGAAAGCATAAGTGTTATTTCATGAGATTTAACTTTTCAATTTGTATTTGCATGTGGGTGTATGTTTTGGTTGTCATGTGAAACATATTTAAACCCTTAATATATGCTGTGTATAATGAAATTCCTTTAAGCATCTTTCCTTTATAGTGAGCATGATATTAAGCTTCCTCAGTAGTCAGCTGTAGGGATCATTGCAGGAGGAAGGGGCTCTCTGTTTTTTGGGTGTGCATCGTCAGTCAGGAGTGTGAGAATGAGGACACTGATGATGCTTGCCCAGCCATGCCCCTAGAATGCACAGTCCTCCTGACATGAACACTGGGTACTCTAGGCCTCCACAGGCAGCAGCAGCAGTACCCTAATTCTCTCTGCTGCCCCAGGTTTGTATCCTAAGATCTTCATGACATTGTGGTCCTCTCAGCAAGGATATTGTGTCAGTGCACCTGCTGTATCTGTTCTCCCACTCCCATTAAATGTAAATGCCCATGTGCCCCTCCACTAGCTATAGCTTGCCTGATGTCACTTATAATCCAGAAGGTACCCGCTGGGCCCAAAGTCACTCTGTGCACCCACACACCCACCTACCTGTTGTGGTTCACCTGAGTCCAATCTGCACTCTGAGTGTTGCTTACTACTTGTCTCATGACTACAGACCATGTCCAGTCCTGGCACATCAATAAATTTTTCTGTCATCCAGAAAGTTACAACTACATCTTCCAAGAAGATCTGAACCCCAGCATTGATAATGGAGTCTCTTTCCAAATTTGTCCTTCTGTGGGTACTTTTCCCCAGTTCTAGAGTACCAGAAATAGAAAAGTTTTCTTATATTCTATAATCCCTCTTTTATCATCATTTAATAATTTTTGTATTAAACATCCCCTGATGTAATCACTGTGTGGTTTATTTCTCATGACCAGAATCAGACTACTACATGTAATAATCTTTAGTTTGCAGTTTAATTATTAGTGAATGATATTTTATTATTTTTATTCACTTCTATTTAAATTTATTTTGTAATAATCATGATTTTTATAATAAGAAAACAGAATATTAATAAAACAATTAAACAGTCACTTTTTCAATCACTGCTTCTGCTTCTCAATTTTTTTGTTTTACTTGGATATCTGATCTCCAGTTACAGGTTGACTCCATGGAAACAAAGGAATAGGCATCCTAAATCAAGCCTTAGTTGTGTCTCTAAGAGGGCACTAGAGAGTAATTGGTGGGAAGAGAATGATACTATAAATGAATAAATTAATGAGTGAACTACTGCCTGTGTCATTACCCTCCAAAGATTAGAGTTGTTACTCAAATATCCTAGTTCCCAGTAACGCTTGCTTAGGCATCAGTTAAGAAATTTAAATCCTGCATGGACATTCTATGACAGTATTTTTCAAATTGTCGATCACATTAATTAGCTGTGAAATCAACTAAATAATAGTTGCAGTTATTTTTTTTTACTTAAACAGAATTGAAACAGAGAAAGTATAAGTGTTATTTCATGATATTTAACTTTTCAATTTATGTTTATATCTGGGTGTATGTTTTGGTTCCCATGTGAAACATATTTAAAGAAATAGCTGCCTAGTGGCTCTATACATAGGACTTATTGTGTAACTGGTACTGTTTTGCCTGTGTTTTATTGTTGGTTGTAATAAAGGACTTTACAAAATACTTGCTAGCTTTTGGTGTTTGACTTTTGTAGTTTTACATGCAGAACGTTTGTTCTGTTTTTCCCATCTTTTGGAATGACACTTTACTACAGTGTATTTATTCTATAGCTTAGAGATTCTTTGGAAAGACAGCAGTGTTGACTCTGCACTGAGATTCCAGGAACTGTGGCAGAAATGCTGTGGAACTATTCTAGGTCCCCTTAGCAAGGAGGCTGCTGCTGCCAACATGAACTCTACCCAGAATGGGATCACCTCTGCTGCTACCAGCACTAGCAAAATCAAGGCCCTCTTTCCCAGTGTAACCCATTCTGAATCAAAGGCTAGCATTAATACATTTGATTTGCATACAAATCATCTATCTGTACCCTAGCAACAAGTGAGACTCAGTAGTAAAGTTATTTTTTTGTTTGTTTGTTTGTTTTTTGGTATAACATATTTAAAGCATTTGATTTACACTAAAGGGAATATATTAAACTATAGAATATTCCATTGATTTAGGTAGCCAGATGTCCACCACATCACCTTGTTTTTCTCTACAGAAAACTTTAGAAGTAAACAGAAGTCATCTTTGTTAGAATAATGTTTACCACATAAATCATTATCAGGCTTGGTTTGTAAGGAAGCTAATGTAAAATAGATAAGCATTGTAAATAGAAAGCTATGATCAAGAAGTGAAATCTTGTCCTCCTTGGACCATTAAGCTTTTATTTTATTTTATTTTTTAACTTTCAGGACCTTTTGCTCTGAGACCTTAACAGATAGCATCAAATACAAAAATGAAAAACTAATCATAGGAAAGCCTTGAACTTGCTTCTGGATTCTTGCATAACTTCTAATAATATACAATCCAACTGGAAGTGTTAATTCTTGTCCTGAGAGAAGAGAGAAACTTACCTAAAAACTCACTTTTCTGTGATCATAAATAAGATAATTGCAATTAGTTTATGCCTACATACACACACACAATGACAACTATATATATATAGTACCCATATTTGAATATAAAAGAGATTTTTGACAACTTACTGACAAATAATTTGTATAGCATCCATAACTAGCACATAAATAATTATGGCCTTAAAAAGCTATTTTAGCTTAAAGACAATGTGTTGCAATATTACATCCATATGGAAAATATGGATGTTGTTTGGTCCTTGTGGATCTGTTCAGTGACAAAGATGAATATAAAGACGACTGGATAAGTGCCTCAAAAAGCATTGTCAAGCTTAGGAAGCCAGAGGTTTCTTGGAACAGCTCTCTTATTTTGGCAACCCTTTCTGAATTATAGGAAGCATAGAAGCTGTGCTTCACCATATGTTCGGCTCAAGAAGCTGTGCACCAAGGAGAGGCATACTGTTTCCACTGAGCCAACCTGGGGGAGACAATCTGGTAAAGCAAATTATGGTAAATTATCATCGCTCATTTACTGATAATTCATCAAGTAATTTTTATCACCTAATAATGTGTCATGCCCTGTGGTAATGTAAAATACATTTGTGTTTGAGACACCTTGAACAACAGCAGAATCTTACACTGTAAAAGAAAGAGACAGATATTAAATAATAAACATGATTTTAGATGATAGTTGTTATGGAAATAAAGGGAATAGAGTATGATACGAGTCAAAAAACTCCTTTTAAATTTTTTCTCCACATTCCTGATTATTACTTCTATTTCTTTTTCCCCATTGGCACCCAATTTAATGTGCTTGCATCCCTATCAAGAATGTAGAATTGTTGGTCGGGTGCGGTGGCTCACACCTGTAATCCCAGCACTTTGGGAGGCCAAGGTGGGCTGATCACAAGGTCAGGAGATCGAGACCATCCTGGCTAACATGGTGTAACCCCATCTCTACTAAAAAAAATACAAAAAAATAGCCAGATGCGGTGGCAGGCACCTGTAGTCCCAGCTACTCAGGAGGCTGAGGCAGGAGAATGGCTTGAACCCGGGAGGTAGAGCTTGCAGTGAGCTGAGATCGTGCCACTGCACTGCAGCATGGGTGACAGAGTAAGACTCCATCTTAATAAAAATAAAATAAATTAAAAAATTTAAAAATGAATTGTTTAATGTGAGTTTATGTTTTAAATTTACCTAAATGTTATTGACTATAAATGTTGTTCAGCATCTTACAATTTTAAAGTTAAAACTGTGTTTGAAACTTAGCCATCTGTGTGTATGTTCATTTACTTGCTTCTATCTGCTCCCTATTTTTCCATAGTATACATCCACTGCATTTTATTTATGTTGATAAGTAAAATTGTATTAGATGTTTACTTTGCTACCAATTCCTCCGTTAAAAAATAATAACATGAGGTTGGGCGTGGTGGCTCACACCTGTAATCCCAGCACTTTGGGAGGCCAAGGCGGGTAGATCACGAGGTCAGGAGATCGAGACCATCCCGGCTAACACAGTGAAACCCCATCTCTACTAAAAATACAAAAAGAAATTAGCCGGGCGTGGTGGTGGGCACCTGTAGTCCCAGCAACTGGGGAGGCTGAGGCAGAAGAATGGTGTGAACCTGGGAGGCAGAGCTCGCAGCGAGCCGAGATCACGCCACCACACTCCAGCCTGGGCGACAGAGAGAGACTCAGTCTAAAAAAAATAAAAATAATATAAAACAAAAATAAATAAATAAATAAATAATAACAACAACATGATGTAGTATTTGTGGAGGTACATTCGTCAACTTTTGGAGAACTTTGTTAGGAAATAGATCTTAGAATGGAAATCCTGGACCTAAACATATTCAACTTAAATGAATAATGTGAGACTGTTCTGCCAAATGACTATACAGATGGATACTCTTACCAAGAGTGCAATGAATTCCTTTTGCCCTCAATAGCTTGCCTTTCTCATGGGTGTAACATGGTTAAATAATAGCATTTTTTTATTGCAAATAAGCTTGAACATTTAAACTCCTTTTCTGTGAACTACCTATAAATATGATTTGCCTAATTATCTATTAATTTTCCTGCATTTTTGCGACCTTGTTGATTTATGAGAGTTCTTTGTATGTTCTATAATCCAGTGTTAGTATTTTTGTTTGGTATCACCCTTTTTGTGAAGCTTTTAGAGACATTTTTTCCCTAAGAATTTTGATTCATAAAGGAATTTTTTTTTTTAATTGACATGGTGTCTCACGCTGTCACCCAAGCTGGAGTGCAGTGGCGCGAACTCCGCTCACTGCAACCTTCGCCCCGTCCCCCCCCACCCCAGGTTCAAGTGATTCTCTGACCTCAGGCTCCCAAGTAGCTGGGACTACAGGCATGTGCCACTATGCCCGGCTAATTTTTCTATTTTTAATAGAGACGGGGTTTCACCAAGTTGGCCAGGATGGTCTTGAACTCCTGACCTCAGGTGATCCGCCCACCTTGGCCTCCCAGATTCCTGGGATTACAGGCGTGAGCCACCGTAACTGGCCCATCCACGAAGTTTTAATACCACAGATCTGTTTTATATGTTTATGTATTACAAGTATATATATGATTTATACATTAAAAATCACTTACTGGTTTTAATATTTTAAAATAACTTTCTATTACTATAATCTGTTAATTTTTATCAAAATAGCTAGTATTCTCATATCTGTTAAATTTTGTTGAAAAGAATGCTTAATTTTGAAATATTGACTTTTTTTCCAATCTTATGAGTTCTCTCTTTTAGTTCTTGTTTAATAAATATTTTCCCAATTGTGGTTTACAAATTATTTTCCTACTTGCCCTTTTATTCAATTTATAATTCTGCTTTCACATATAGGTTATTAACACAACAAGAGTCTATGATCAGGATCGAATTTTACTTTTCTCAATGTCATAACTGAATTTTTTCAGTACAATTTATCAAGCATCCCATGTTTTGCCCATTGCTGTGCGCAGTCTCTGATATGTATCTGATTTTCATCTGTATAAGGACCTATGTCGGAGTTAGCTGGGTTTCCTCCTTTCCCATCAGTCTATACTCTTTAATACTGTGTGTTTGCAGTATGTCTTAAAATCTGTTTGGTAAATTCCCACTCGTTGCAATCTTTAGTCAGAATTTACTTAATTATTCACAATCTATAAATTATTCTCTGTTAATATTCTACAGTTTGTTGAGCTCTTCATAAAATTTCAGGTAAAATTCTTACGGAGATTGCTTTGAATTTGTCAATTGAGATCATTGTTCTACTTATATACGTTATGATTCCATCTTTAAATTTTATATATCACTTTATTTAATTTTGTAATTTTTTGATTTTTATTTTAATATCTAAAACAGTTCAAAAAATGAGTATATATATTGAAGTGTGTCCCTCTCATTCTCTCTCCCCCTCCTTACAGACAACTACTACTATTCAATTTCTGAATATTTTTCCAGAAGATACACACTTAATTGTTAAATTTTAAAAATCTTACTGAAATTATTATTGGGTTTATGAAAATTATTCATCTGGAAAAGCAAAGTACATGAACTTTTATTTTAAATATTGCCATAATCATTCATAATTTTTAGAATGATGAAAAATAATTTTAAAAGGCTTTTATATTTATACTCATTTTTATCATTTTTGACACTCTTTATTTATTTGTATAAATCTAAGTTTATATCCCATATCATATTCCTTCTGCCTGAAGGACATCCTCTGACATTTCTTGTAGTACAAGTGTTCTAGCAATAAATCAGCTTTAGTTTTGTCTGAAAACTATTTTATCCTTATTTAAAAAATATTATTTTCACTGAGAATATAATTATTGGTGGATAGTTTTTGCTTTCTTTTAGTTCTTGAAAGATGTGACTGAGTGTTCTGGCTTTTATGGTTTCTGACAAGAGTTTTGCTGTAATTCTTTTGTTGTTGTTTTCATTCGTGTTTAATGTGTCGGGTTCCTTTTTTTCTCTGGCTGCCTCAGTGATTTTCTCTTTTGGTTTTCATCAGTGTGACTGAGATGTATCTCAGTGTGTACCTGTACTCTTCGATCTGTGTTTATTTGGTTATATATTCTGCTTACTGGCTTTCTGAGCTTCTTGGATCTGTAGAGTGCTTTCTTTCCTTAATTTTCTAAAATTCTCAGTCATTATATCTATCTGTTTGTGCACATATTATATACGTATATACATGCATGTATGCATTTGTTCTGTTCTCTATCAGTTCTCTCTGTGGGACTGAAGGACATTCATGGTACATCATTTGATGGTGTCCCATGCCTCTTGATGCTCTGCTTTTTAATTTATTTTTTAAATTTTACCTTCATTTATTTCTATGTTTCAGTTTCAGTCATTTTTAGAAACATCTTTTATTTTTTTCCTTAGCTAGATGAAGTCTGAGTACTTACGTAGCCATTGAAGGAATTCTTCAGTTCTTGCATTATGTTTTTACTTTTAGAATTTCCATTTGAATTTTTCTTACAGATTTTATCTCTCTACTAAAGTTCCCCATCTTTTAATGTATGTTCTCCACCTTTTCTGTTAGATTGTCAACAGGTTTCACATAGTTATTTTAAAGTTGCTACCCAATAAATCTAACATTTAGGTGATCTATGAGTAAAATCAGTTCTATTAATTTTCTTATCTCTTTTCACTCTTTTTTGTAGGTTTTCTGATTTTGATTGAATCATTCTTACACACTTATATGTTACCAATCACTTTCTCCCGTGTGTGTGTGTGTGTGTGTGTTTTAATTTTGGCTAAGTGGATGCTCTACAATATCAGCTATCTGAGGGACTTAAGAAAAGTTATACTTTGATAGTTCTCTTTGACTTTTTCTCATTGTTTGATTGGAAGCAACAGGTTTTCCCACTTTCTATGTGCTAGATGAAAGCAAAAGCACATAACTTTATTTTTCTGGAAAGGTATGTTAAATATATTTTTCCAAATGCCTTATTATGTCAGAAGAAATATTAATTCGTTTCACATTTAAATAGACCTTTAAATGTCTTATTTTTCTATTGCTTCTTCAAACTAGCTTTGGTATAACCACAATCAAATAAACCCTAAATTCCCTTCTTTCTCACTTTTATCTTTAAATAACTCAAAGCAAAATGACAATGAATTCTATTCATGCCGGATAGTTACTAAACATAATTAGAATCATCAAATGTGAATTGATATTTCCTCGTCAGTCGTATTCATGGCAATTTTTATTGCATCCACTTTTCATTTTTAAGCCAAGTTGTTACATCTTAGTATTTTTGAACAAAGGCTTGGAAACCCCTTAAAAAGCACTAACCTCCTTGTTTCATAGTGTTCAAGTCTAATTACATGCTACTTATGATAATATGTTTATGAATTTTATTATTTTTTCAACACTAAAAACTTAAACATAGATCTGAGAGTATAAAACTCTGCTTTTTACACGCATCTAGGCTCTTTTCCTTCAGAAATATTTTTGAAATCTGACATTATGTTTATAAATGTATTAGGATGCCAATAGGGCCTTCAGGTTAAAGATACATGCCCAAAACTGTTTTACTTTCTCTTTTTATTAAGCCAAAGATGCACTTTTAAGCTTCAAATTGGTAAGTTCTACTGTAGACCTCCCAGTGTCTTATAGTATGTTATAAACAGTAGCAGGGCTGGGAGTCCACCTATCAAGGTCCTGAGCTGACATCACCAAAGTGCAATCTGCAAGCTTCAGAGATTTTGTAAAACTTAATATAATGCTCTTGCATTTTTAGGTTGACATCTGAATTTTATGTATCGTTTGTTAGTAGTCATAAGTATTCCATTTTGCCAGTGCTATATATTTTTATGGAGTTAAAATATATCTGCAAAAACTTTGTATCTTCAGCATTAGCTATTCAATTTATGGAAAAATATCCAAATTGAACAGCAAAGTTAATCCTTATTACCAAAACAATCACCAATTAAATTTATTGTCGGAAAAGACAATAAATTTGATTCAGTTTTTAAATTGAACGTATTTAACTTAATTTACCTTTAATTTAACTTGTTTAACTTATTATTTAACTTACGTCACTCCTACAGACACCTCAGGAGTGAACTGTTTGTCTAAGTAGCCAGAGAGCTAGCTAGAGAATAAGGACACAAACTTGCCATTAATAGTCACCTGGTGGTGACTATTTAGACGTAAAAAAAGTAACAATTTTTTTTTTGATGGCAGGGTGTAGTGGCTCACTCCTGTAATCTCAGCCCTTTGGGAGGTCAAGGTGGGGGATCACCTGAGGTTAGGACTTTGAGACCAGCCTGGCTAACATGGTGAAACCCCATCTCTACTAAAAATACAGAAAAGTTAGCCAGGTGTAGTGGCGCATACCTGTAATCCCAGCTACTTGGGAGGCTAAGGTGTAAGAATCTCATGAACTCGGGAGGCAAAAGTTGCAGTGAGCCGAGATCACACCACGGCACTCCGGCCTGGGTGACAGAACAAGACTCTTGTCTCAAAAGAATAAAAATAAAAATAGCTAATCACCTGGTTGATGCAGGAAAAGTGTATTTGTGGTGACAACATATATTTTTTGTTGTTTTTTTTTGTTTGTTTGTTTTTTGTTTTTTTTTTCATTCAGAGCAATATACCAGACTAAAATTTAAAATGGCTGGGAAGTAAGTTTCTATTTTGTAAATTGGGAGGAGGACCTTTGTGAAAGACAAGTTGGAAAAGAAAGACAAAGCTCACACACTGCTGCAGGCATATCAAATTTTAATTTTAGGTACATTACAAATGGATGTATATGGATGTTGGGATCTGAAAGTGTTCCACTTAAAACTAATGGTTCCTATGTTTCATCTGGAATATCTTTGTTGACCTTTAGGAGTGTGTGGGCCTCATTTGAAGATTGCTGTTCTAGTTTACTCCAGCTATCCAAAGCCGATAATGACCTGAAGGAATGCCTTCTACTGCTTTTCAGGTCCAGTTCACTTAACATTAGTAGCAATAATTAACTTTATTGAGGGATACTGTATGCCAAATAATGCTGTACACCTCACAGAAATCTTATGGATTTGGTCAGTTATCAGTATCCCCACTTTAATGCAGTAAACTGAAGTTTAGGCATAACAAGTAATGCAATCAAGGTAACAGAACTTATAAGTGTTAGAATCCAGCTAGATTGACTCCAGAACCTGTGTATCCACAGGCTCTATTGCCTCCTCCAGGATCCTTTCTTATTATCTTGACAGAGACCTCTTCGTTGTTGGTGGTGTGTATTTTCGTAGGTTGATATAACGTAGAGCATTGCATCACAAAATTTAATGCATGTGGGAGTTACATAGAGAATTTTGTTAAAATACATGCTGTGTTTCACGAAGTCTTTGGAAATGTCTGAGATGCTGAATGCCTAATAAGTTCCAGGTGATGCAGTGCTGCTGGTCCTAGGTCCTCACTCAGAGTGGCTCAACAGCTCTCAATCCAGAAAACACAGCAAAATCGCTTAATTCATTGTCCACTACTGAAATTTGAGGAGAGGCTCATTTGAAATTTGAAAGGCTCTTACATGTTATTCAGGATAACAGTGAAAGCAAAGAACCATAGTTAAGTATTTATGTCTGAAACTGTACGAAGGGTTGGTTCAAAGAGGGGAGCTAGAAGATTTGTCTTAAAGCTTATCTGGGCATCTAGATACAGAAAAATAAAGGAGTCCATGTATATGGTAAGACTGAAGTCCATCATGTCAAACTACATTATTATGGTGTCTACTGGGCACAGCTGTCAACAAATTAATGTGTACCCTGTAAATGGAAGCGCACATTTACAGAAAGATAGTGCCAGTGGGAGCGTGCGTTAGAAAGAAATCCCCAGGTGATTCTGATACGACCTTCTCCCGTGTTTAGAAAATCTCAAATTTTGAGCATTTATTGTCCTTGCTTTTTAATTGTATATAGTAATTTCAGATTCTTCTCCAGTTTTCCTTATCTCTGCCCTTAATATACTATAAATATCTCAGAAGTAAGGCTTATGAAATTTTCTCTGCTTTTCCCACTGAATGAAAGAACTCAGCAAGTTCTCAGTTATTGCATGCTACATTTATTAATTTATTACTTCAACAAGTATTTACTGTGTCAATAAATATTTCCTATGTCAACCAATAGGTAGAAAGTTAAAGGTCTAAGACCCCATACCCATCCTCAAAGAGTTCACAGTTTAGTTAGAGTAGAAGGAGGAATAAAATATGCTTGCCATAACTGTGTATGGAAGTGTTTCGAGGAGGTTTTCAAAAGATTTCAGAAGCTTCAGAGAGAAATGCTCAGCCTAGGAAATTTATCCTGAAATTAGTGGAGTAATTAGGTTTAGATTCAAAGATTAAGTGGAGGTTTATTTAAATGTTCTTTTCAAACAGTTAGAGAAAAATATAAAATATCTTTAAGCCAGATTGGCCAAAGTTGTTGATCTGGAAGTCAAAGCACTGCTGTGGAAAGGAAGGCAAAATACAATATTTTACTGTTAAGTGAATTTCAATCTCTGTCCACATGAGCCCATGGGCAGTTTCCTTAAAAGCAAAGGAGAAATGTTTTGTGCATTTTGGCATCGCTTAATATTAGCCAGCTGTGCATACTTTCATAGAAAAATGAATGTTTTTACTTGATGGTTTTATAATTTAAATGTCTGGAGAGTTAAGCAATTTAAAATCAAACACTGAGGCTATGTAATCGTTACATATGTGTCATAGATCACATAAAACAAAACAAATCTCTGCTATATAGAACAGAAATTGAGGATGACTTCTCCAGTTTTTCTGCAAATTAAAGACGTTGAGTAAGCCTAATTTAGCTGCCTGAAATAAAAGCTGCTTCCATAATATAATTGGAAACAAATCGTCTCAGGAGTCACAATTTCTAAATTCCCATGATGGGAACAAATCTGTTTACAGAACCATCAGAATATGTTCTCTCCCTCTTTAAAAAATACCAGATAAATGTCACTGGTGTAGAAAGCTTGTGATCACCTCTCAATTTTTCATTAGTTCACGTAAGTGTCTATTAGAGTACATTTGCACTTACTGGCTAATTACAAAAGTGCTAAAAATAAGATGATTAAAAATACAAATAAAATACAAAGAAAAAATAAAACCTCCTTACTCTGTCCCAAATAGCATGTTTTCACACCAATATATCCTTTCTTAGCTCAAAGTAAAATGCTTGCTCCTAAGCTATAAAATTGTCACAGAGGACACCTTACTTTAGATTCATCTGTGAGTGCCCCACATACTTGGTCTTTAAAGATATATAGAGAATGCAGCTTCTTCCTTTCCTAGCTAAGGAAGTTAGTTTTAGAATGCTAAAGTGAGTGAGGAATTAAGGCAGTTTTCTGAATAAGTTAGACCAAGTCAGTCTCCAGTTGTCATGAAAACATCTACTGTTTATTTATTTATTTATTTATTTGAGATAAAGTCTCACTCTGTCACCCAGGCTGGAAGGCAATGGCATGATTTCAGCTCACTAAAAACTCTGTCTCCCGGGTTAAGTAACCCTCCGGCCTTAGCCTTCCAAGTAGCTGGGATGACAGACACAAGCTACCACACCTGGGTAATTTTTGTTTTTGTTTTTGTTTTGAAAGACGGGATCTTACCACTATGTTGTTCAGGCTAGTCTCAAACTCCTGAGCTCAAGCAATCCTCCCGCTTTGGCCTTCCAAAGTGCTGCGATTACAGGCATAAGCCATTGTGACCAGCCACATCTACCAATTTTTAACTTAGGTACTGTTCAAAAAAATTAACCATGTTAGAGGGAGGGTGGGGTGGGGTGGGAAAGAGAGAGAGAGAGAGAGAGAGAGAGAGAGAGAGAAATGACTATTTCCTTCTTCCTTCTGGTAGGAGTAACTAAATTCTAGACTTACTGGAATTTTCTAATTTCCTTTCCAGTATCAGTTTTGAATGTGTTCCCTCCTTCTCTTTGGGCTAGCTTTCATTATGTCCTGCAAAAAATGTTCTATGCCTTAATTTAAGAACCTGTGAATATGCTACCTTACAAAGGCAAAAGGGGCTCTTCTGCAGATGTAATTAATTAAGGATCTTACAATGGGCAAGGACCGTGGATTACCCAGGTGGGCAAAATGTAATCAGAGGGATCCTTATAAGAAAGAGGCAGAGGCTCAGAGTTAGCAGTAGGAGATATGAGAAAGGAAGCAAGGGTCGGGAATGATGTCAGAAGCCACAAGACAAGGCATGCGGGCAACCTCTAGAAGCTGCAAAGGGTAAGGAAATGGACTGTCCCCTCGGGACCTCCATAAAGAACCAGCTTTGCTGACACTTTAACTATAGACTTCTGACTTCCAAAAGTGTACGATAACAAAATTATTTTCTTTCAAGCTACTATATTTGTAATGTGTATATAATGTATTGTAACAGCAATAAGAAACAAATTCACCTGGACTTTGTATAAATAGGCACTCAAGTAATTTCTGTAAAATGAAGGGAGTGAATGAATTTAAATTCAGGTTGCTAACCGAAAAGAGTAATGTGGGAATAGCAGTAAGTTTCACCATAGCCTTACTATCACTGTCATGACAGTTACTGAAACAGAAAAGTCCAAGGGGATTCTCTAAGTCTCCCAACAATTTTTACATTGATTCCTCTTGAGAAGAGTGAAAATAGGGGCAAGTTTTCACTCTGGAAGAGAGGTAAGGAGGAAATGTGCATGTTAAACACTGTATGTTTGCTGTTTAATGTGGCAAAAGAAAGAACACTACTAGAAATGTCAAGATATGCTTGATACTTTTCTCTGTGGGCTAGATTATAAATCAAAGTCATGTCTCCAACTGTCAATTTCTATATAACCAGATAAATAGGAATATAGTATAATTTTTGCATATTGTCAAATGCTGCAAATGTGGCTCATATTACTGGAAAATTTTTTTTTCTTCATTCAGATGAAGAAAAACTTTCTAAAGTGAAGAACATATATATGTATATAAAATTCCATTATTTTAGTAATTGACCAATTTTGTTGCTAAAGCTGAAGTTCTAATATGTTGCCAGCAATGTTTCCAAAGAGTTTTACTCATGAAATACTATTTACAAATCGTGAATTTGTGACCCATCCCAAATACTCCCTGAGAGCACTAAGTAGTTACACGGTTTAAAGTTTAAATACACAAAGAGATTATGGGATGAAGCAACATATATTTGAAATTATTTTATTCTGTTCCATGAGTCATGGATTCCTTCTCTCTAAATCATGACAGCAGCTTGGTGGTGCTATTTGCATAGCCACCACCAAACCAGTGCAAAGATCCTTGTCAAAGCATGCTGAATGCTTTTCCTATACAAATGCTAAAAAGCAAATTCTCCAACTTTCTTACAGAATCCAACACAATTAAATCCTCTGCCAAAATATAACTCACTAGTTTCTAAGCCTGAATTCCTCAGGGTTGAGAAGTTTTGTTTTATAAAAGTTTCTTTTTGGAAAATTCAAAATACGAAAGTAAAATTACACTTCTTTCAAGCTAATTTTATTATCAAATTAAAATCATCTTCTACCTTCAGAATGAACAACTATCAACTCATGGTGGCCTAAGTTGCTTCACCTGTTCTTCTTCCTCCAAATACAGCCACACCATGCAACACCTGGTTTTTACTCCAGACCTAGTGAATTTAAATGCATCTGGATTTATTTCAACCTGTTCAGCTGCTTTTGATAATCACTCAGACTTAAGAATTACTATCTAAAAGGAACTTAAATCTTACCTGATATTTTTATTTTTTTAAGTAGCTTATTGTTAATCACATGATTATTTTACCTTTTTTTTTTTAATGTTTCTCTTTTTGATTATTGAATTTATAAAAGCTCTTTAGGCAGGGTGACATAGAACCAATTAAACATTTTCTATCTTTGTAGGTTAAGAATTTCAGATATTCCACTAAATAAAAACAACTGAGATTCTTGAATAACATTCTGTATTTAAAAGGATATTTCATTAAAAATAGCAACAAAGCTGAAATTGTAAATTTTAAATTTAGAATAATAAACTGTCTATATTTAACTACCAGTTACTTAGAAAATAAGCAGATTGTCTAAAGTAGCACCATGTTCCAGCGTCACATTCCAGGTTTGTTTCTCTAAGTCATGGTTTTCTGTGGCCCACAGCAATGTAGAAACAGTGATACTGACACTCCAGAAGCTCTGCCTTCCCATTTAGCTAAGCCTGGCTGTTGAATCTGACCAGGACTCTGTTCAGTCAACCAGCAGGAGGACTCGTGGTGAATGAGATTCCTTCATGTTCTCTGTAACTACCTAAAGAAAAGACTGTTTTACAGATCCATACAAATCTTTTGCAAAGATTTTTAGCCTGTCTGCCCTGTGTAGGGGGAGGAGGACAATTTTTTTCCTACTGGGTACATACCTGCTGCGCTAAGAGCCATGTCTGACTGAAGTAGTCTCCACCCAACCAGATGAGGTAATTCAACCACAAAAGTAATTCTTTTAAAATGCAAACATGTCGGTGACACCTCATGGCTAAAACCATTTGCTGGTTTCTCATCATCCTTATTAATAAAGCCTGCAATCCTTAATATGACCTTATAAATACAAACGATCTCCTTTTCACCTTAAGACGCATACAGGTGCCACTGTCCCTGTGTACCCATTTTTCTCTAATGTCTACTGAATGACAGTTCCCCAGATGCATCTTGAATCATAAAGGAGTGGACAGAGATAAGAAAGCACAGCGCAGTTAGCAAGCTGGGAAGGCTTAGAAATACCAGAGACCAAGAGAAAAATGCATACACGTTTCTGCTTCCCCACTACAGCTTTCTGCAAGCAATAAAACTGGGCTTGGGTAGGAAAATATGTTAATTTTTTAAAAGTTTGAAATATTTTGCTATTGCAAGGTTGATACTTTAATTACAGATTTGACAGGCATTGCCACTTAAAATGACTGTAGGAATTATTTCTGTTCAAGGTTGATCAGAGAAGCCATCCAGGGGCAGTAGATGCAGCAGCCCCAAGGACCAGATTTAATGAGCCACAAAAGTAAAATGTAAACTCGCTCTTTGATCTCATTCCGTGCTCTGTGTTTACAATATAATGTTTACACTGAATTAGACTGAGAAGTCCGGAAAGCGACTCGTTAAATCTTTTTGCTTCCAAGACTTGAAACTCTGTTAAAAGCAAAGGTTGGGTAAGTTGCATTTCTGCATAGCTGAGATTTTTAATATGAAATCAATTCCTTTCACATTTGACTATAGTAACCTCTATCCCCTTTATTAAAACCTTTCAAGGGCACCCTATTGATGGGAGTAGGAGGAAGAAGAAGTTGAGGAGGAAAGAAGAGAGTTTGAGGCCACAAAATCTTAAAGGACTTGGTCCTTGCTAGTGTTCAGCTTCATCTCCCCCTAGACTATCCCTGAGACTGCTCCAGCCACCCTAGCCTTTTCCCCTTTCTTCAGATGTGCAATTCTTTGATCCCTAGAATCCTGTCCTCAGCTCTCATCCTTGCACGTCCCTAATATCTAGGTATCCTCCGGTCATAGCTTTGGTATTTCCTCAGTGAGACTTTTATGGACATATCACATACTTTTGTAGGACCAAAAACCATGGCACAATGCTTTTAATTTTACAAGTATTTAAGTAATTATTTGACTATCAAATCTCTCCCACTAAACTAACTGCAGGATCTATGAGGCCAAGGTCGTATCTCATGAGTTTGCCAGCTTATCACGGGGGCCTTGAATAGTTACTGGTCAGTAATAGTTGCTCAATGAAGAAATCTTACTCAGTTATTAAGTTAACACATCCTTAGTTCTGTGCCTTTGGTTCTTTTTCATTAAGTTTTCTTTCCTTCTTTTTCTCTCTCTAATGACAAACTGAATTAAGGCTGAGATTAATGGCCCTGTGCTAATTTTTTGTTGTTGTTGCTATTATTTCTGTGACCTAGCTGTTTTTACAGCAGAGGAAGAGAAATTTTCCTTTTTGGGAATCCTCAGAATTTAGAAAGAAAGGGACAGATAACTTGATCAGGAAGACTACCCTTCCTTTCCATTATCAAAACACACCACCACATTAAGCAAAGACCCTCTTCTTGGTGCTCTCTGCTTCTCTCCCAAAGTACAGCATTCTCTGGACCACTATGTTAAGAGTATTGACTAGTTGTTCTTTACTTTTGCATTTAATTCTTTATAGCTAATTTGAATGGTTATAATTAGATATGCAAGTATATTTTGTTTAACAGATGTATTTTTTAATATCTTGCTGTTACATTTATTCAAAGTATATCTCAAAGTATGTATTTATTAACAAGATGGTGCAAAATGACGTTTTAGGGATTATGCCACTGAATTAATCTTCTAGAAATGTCATTATTGCGTTTAATCAAATCAGCTCTGTTCCTCTCCAGTTTCACTGGAAGTTGTAAAATCTGTGGCCTTCAAATGTCCTAGTGTAGCACACTGCATGTAGTTATTACTCAAAATTGTGGCTTCATGGTTTCATTGAAGAATAATACATTCCCTTTAAAAATGTAATCAATTTTTAATATTCTAAAATAGGATTCTTTTACCTAATGCAAAATCTTGAAAGCACTGGACCTGTGTACATTTAGCCATTATGATATGCATGAGAGAACATTTTTCTCGCTGTCTTCTGATCTGAATAGTTGATAAAAAAGCTTATCTAATGTGAATATCAAATTCTAAAATTTTGTGACAAAATTTTCTCAGTATGTATATGTATCATAATATCAGTATATACTGAAAACAAAACTTCTATCAAGTATACTTGTAAAACCTATTTTTGCCGTTTCTCAGGTATGGTACGCTTAAAAGAATTTTGAGTTAACAATACTCTTCAATTTACCTTTCAACGTTTTACACATGCTCAATGTCTATGTCAATAGTTCTTAATGATTTTTAAATAAAAAAGCAAAAGCACATTGCAAACCAAAACTGCCGACCCCATGGGATGCTTAAACTTCTCATTTTCTGTTTCAATCCAAATATAACTTTTAATTCCCTATGACTTCAGGAAAGTCTCTTAAACCCTGTGAACCTCATGTACCTCATCTGAAAAATGAGATAATATTCATCTTTTATGGTCACTGTAAGGATTGAATGATGCAACATGTAATTACCTAGCATGCCTTCTAATACATAATTGTTTCTCAATAAATGTTTTCTTCCTTCCCTCTCTCAACCAATGCTTCTTCACTATCCTCAATAGACAGGACTTAAAACAGGATGGGAAGAGGCTTACTGTGACTACTCTTCTCTATTTTCCTCTGTTAATGATAACTTGACCTACATTAAGGGCCTTTATTTCTACACATTTGTCACTTTAATGCTAATAATGACAAGAATTGCTAACATTCAGTGTAGTGTATGTAATTCTCACAACTCTGAGGGAGGCACAATTATATCTACAATTTGCCGATGATAAAACTGAGGCAAAGAGTGGCTGAGGCATTTCTCTAAGAGTGCCTAGATAATAAGGCATGGGTCCCAGGCAGACTGACCACAGAACCTGAACATTATACTACATGAACTCTCCCTGGGGAAGTTCTCAGCCATTGGAGTCATGCTGCCTAAGGTCAGATCCTGACGTTGCTATTTCCTATCTGTGACCTATAGTCCCTAAACTCTGTTATTCAAATTGATATTACTTCTGTCAAATGGGACTAGCATGTATAAGAATTCAGAGGCAATATTTAAAGGGGTTTATTCAATGTCTGCTACAATGGAAATAAGGAGTAAAAGTGAGCTGTTTCTGTTAATGGTTAGAAACAGCCACTTTCCTTTCTTCTCTTCCTCTAAGCTCTCTCTAAAGCATTTCTAAGTTTTTGTATTGTTTTTAAGTTAATCTTCCTCCTGTCTCCATGATTCCACAGGAGCAGTTAACACTGAACAAAGGAGTGTACAACTGAAATCTACCATCATTCAGATGATGGACTTTCTCCCAAATCCACTTCTCACCATTCATGACTTTTTTCTAAAACAGTTTGCACAGCTTAATGTGACTACAACATATTTAAGTGAATTAAGCAGAGTATATTTTTTAAAAAATGATTTGTAATCATTTGTGGAGGGCCTTACTTTAACAGCTCAGCCTTTTATGGAAAATTATTTGTTATTCACATTGAAACCCCTTAGCTGCACAATGGAAGCAAGAACTTTTACTGATAAGGTACCTCCTTGCTGCCATAGCACACGCCTACCTTAGAAGCAGTTCTAGTAAAATTTACTTTGAGGAAGCCTTGGATGTGTCAAAAGGAGAAATAATCACTAGGTCTATGAACCTAGGAAGTCTGAAGATTTTAGTAAATGTGACTGGCAATATGAACTTAGGTAATTGCATAGAACATTTATTGATAAATTAGAAGTTGAGAATAAATCTTTCCTTGTGTTGCTAAAAACAGCCTTAGGTCTTTAGTTTTTGTCCAGGTGTGCAAATAGAATTGCCAGTGTAGGGTGGTCTCCTTTCATCTATCTGTTACTGAAAAACCGAAAGCCAGTGGAGTCAAGGGCATAGTTTCTCTATATGCAAATACCAAGGTGGAAAATAGCATGCTTGTATGCAGTCCCAAGACTCTCTCAAGTAAGTAATAAAACAACCTGACTTTTTGTGCTTGCTTTTAGCAATATACTCAAAAGCAAACAGAAGAGAGCATGCATGCATGCAATTATCTGTTGCTATGTTAAATCACACAACATGCTCACTAAGGAAAGACATGCTAATATGCATAAACAAAGTGTTCATGTACACCTACTGTATGTCAGGCTGTCCTAGATAATTTTCAAGAGCTGCAAGTTTTGACAACCTAGCATAAGTACTATTACTATTTCATTTAACAATTGTGATATCTGAAGAGTAGAGGGGCTTACAACACTTATCCAACACTTAGAGCCAAAATTTAAAAACAGATGTTTCAACTCACATCTGTGTGGCTCCAGAGACTAAGTTCTCTATGAATTCTTAGGAAACAAGTATTAGGTTAGAGGAGAGAAAGCAGAGTAGGCAATAAAACAGAAAAATATTGCTTTTCTTTAATGAATACTGTTGGAGCCACGATTAGCTCCGAATCTCCTTAGCATAGCATGAGGTCCTTTTGAATTGGCCTGCTGTCTACTTACTCAGTCTCATTGCCTAACACTATCTCCTGTCCCCAACAAGCACTCTAAGCCCATCCTGAGCCACACCCTTTTCTACTAATCCATGACTATTTATCATGTCTTTATACCTACCTCAGCAGTTGCCTCCATTTTGAAAGCCTTTTCCTCTCATATAACATCCAACTCTCGTATCGTTTCTTCCTAGAAGCCTTGCCTGTTGCTCCTCTTAAATCTACCTGCTCCATCCACTCCAAAGTAAAATTGGCAACCACCCCAACGTGAGGCTCCACAGCAGTTTATTTTTCATGATTGTATGATTCTAGCATTTCCAGAACTAATATTCTTCCAATTTTTAAGAGCAGTTTGAGTCTGTCCACGTTATGAAACGTTTGCTAACTTGGACTCTGTGTGTCATTGTGTGTGTTTGTGCATCCTCATTTGAAGGTCTGTTGTAATGAACAGACTTAATTTATTACACATTGTTGAAATAAGTGAGTCCTAATACCAAAATTAATTAAAATTATGAATTTTTGTTAGCATCCTATTATTTTCATGAACATACTTTACTTGCCAAGCAAGAGAAGAAAAACCAGGACAAAAATAAGTTTATTTCCTTATATTTCAAATGAAAAGTGAGTTTAGTTAGATCTTGGAGTACATATTATACTTCCTGGTTTAAGCAGAATGCATACAGATTCCATATTTATCCTCACAAACTAAGCCTTTATTGTTAAAATGTTTTCACTTTTGAACACTATAAGCAATGGAGATAAAAATGAATGTTTTTTTCTAAAGAAATATAAATATCATCTAGCCTGCTAACCATAGGTTGAATAGGCTTATAAACTAAACATTTTTTTAAAACTTTATAAACTAAAAAGAAAAACCTGTTGTAAGGTTCTAATGGAAAAGCAGATTTGCCCCACTCCTAGCCCACATCAAGAGGATTTACTCACATTTCCACTATGAGTCATGACTAAGGTATAATTTTCTGCTTTTTTCCTGCTAGGGAAACTATTGTCCTATCCTGCTAAGCTTCTTTAGATTTTACTCTACATTCTTAAATGTGTGTGGAATTATACAGAAAGATAACATTCTCATTCTCACAAAACTTTTCTAAATCATAAGCAACATATTTACACCATGACCTGAACCTGTCTTCAAAATACCTCATGCATTTTAAAGTAGAGAATATATTTCTAACAAGCCTCCTATTACATTTTTTCTTGTCCTAATAGTGGTTAAATATTTAACAGATGATTCCCTTACTCCCAAACAAAATTCAGTATTGACTTGATGACTCCTTTTTCTGTCAATTTGAGAAATCTTCAAATTGAAATAGGTATCTTTCTGGTTATATTTCAGAAGCCCACACAGGCATCTGTCTCTGTCTCTCCCTTTCTGTGTCTCTCTCTCTCTCTCTCTCTCTCTCTGACTCATACACACTTTAAATCTCTGATGTGCCATTTGTATATATTAATGCATGAAAGAAATGCTCATAAAAATGGACACGGGGAATCATTTGTAAATAAGAACTTCACTTCGACTTCAAATGTTTGTGAATCCAAGTGTTTAGTTTCCAGTGTTGATGAATCCTTTGGCAGCTTTCTAATTATCATTGAGTTAGGGCATGGTACCCTTCAGGAACTAAATTGAAGCCATAAGTTCATCTCTATATATCACATCTAAAGCTTTCAGTTGATAAACGCTTTGTGTTTCTTCATCGGAACTTGGGAATTTTCATTACCAGAAAGGAAAGGCTCTGCTACATGTTTAAGCATCAACTGACTCTACCTACCCAAATTTTGTTTGACTGCATATTTTATGCGTCTTTTTTTTTGACAATAAACTGTATGCTCATGTAAAGTGATGTTGCCACTGTATTTCCTTGATTTATTCAATGATGCTTTCATCTGGTTTCCATTACAATGCAGTCATTTTCATTTAATTAAAACATCAAACATAGAAAACTGGGCAGAAAGCAGAGGTTAATTATAAAGTTGTAAAGGAGAAAACTATTTACACTTAGAGGCATTTCTCTTTTCTCAGTGCCCATAGAATTCCCATTACTGTTAATGGGACTTACAGGTATTTATTGAGTGCCAAATAGTCTTAAAGTGTTAGATCTTAGTAATGGAAAATGAAATTTAGGTGCATACAATTCTGTTTAATGGAGTCAAATAAGTTTTTCCCTTTTTTAAATTTGCCTGAATTTGACAAGGATTGTTAAAATCTCAGTATTGTATTATAGATTTATAAAAAACATTTCTTAAAATGGAAGAAGACATTAAATCCGCCTGATTTACTTTTCTACTAAACTTGTTACTAAATTCAAATTATCTGGCTGAAATAATAAGAAATCTTTTATACATACCTGGCTTGTCAGATAACCTTTAAATAATACTTTTACTTTATATAGTATAACTATAAAGTACTACTATAATAGTATTATTATACTATTACTTTATGGCCATAGAAGACTCCCATTATATTTCTGGTGTTTGATGTAAGTTTATTCATTCTCATTCAGTTGGTTTACTCAAGTTATGGTGTATTACAATTTGAAAATTGTGCTACTAAATTTTATTTTGGGAACAATCTTTATTGAACTTTTATATTTCTGCTAAGATTCTAAATCAGATGTATAAATAGGAAACTTGTTGAATGTGCAGTTTCAGCCAGCAAGAGACATTTAGCTTCAAATGAGGTGATAAGATGTAGATATGTAAAACAATTAGAGCATAAAACAACCTGTTTATGCGGAATGAAGGGAAGTATAAAAGGTGGATGGATAGACATAGTATTTATGTCTACCTTTAATCGTAACTTTGAGACAACTAAAATAATGTTGGCAGTTGTAGAAAAAACGGGCAACAGAGTTTACAAAGGCAGTTTTCTAAATATTGACTGTGGCTCAATGGCTTAAAGTTTGGATGGATTGTGCTTTAAATGTTCTCACTTGTGTGAGAGGTTCAGTATGTTCAAACTATATTCTAATTTTCTTTATAAAGGATTTGTTTAGCCGAATGGATAGGACATCAAATTGTTTGTTGGTAATTCTTTACTGCCTTTAGCTTCCTTTATTGTGTTTCTCTATAACTTGATTATTGTTTTCTGTTATCACTTTCTCACTTTGGTTGTCTTAAAATGAACCTCAAACTTAGCGTGCTTTTCTTTCTCCTAGAATAACTTGACCAGTCATAAATTCCTGCCATATTTTGATATGTTCAGTCCTTCATTGCTTGATTTGTGATTTTGGAAAGCTTAAGAGTAGTCTTTTAATCATTAACTTTTTATAAATTTGGTTCTGCTGTCAGAAGCAAAACCCATGATGTTCTGCTGCAACTTAGGTGAATTAAAATTTGCTTATATCTGTTTCTATGGGATTATTTTCTTCTACCTGATTCTAAGCTATTTTCTATGAAATTCTTTTTTTCCTTATTTTTAAATTGATATGTGATAATTGTATATATTGATGGGTGAAATTAGGGTAATTAGCATATTCATCACCTCAAACCTCTATGAAATTGTTTTTAAAAGCATTAGTGGAAATAATACCATGACTAATAAGAGACATATATGACAATAACTACATTTTACATTTTAATGGACTGTGACTTCTAAATTGTAGTTACGATTTTATAATTGATCATCATGTCTGCCAAGCACTGTATTACAGTGCTGTATTTCATCGTCTTACTTGATTGTCAGAGTAAGTGAAGGCATGGAATTGCACTCAGTGTTGCCACCATCCTGCTTCCCACACTCTGTCATAACATTTCCCATACTCTACTGGCAGTCAAGTAATCACTGTCAGGGCAAAAATAATACTTTTTTCAGTATTTAAGCTCCAAAACGAAGTACACCAATTGCTATATAGCTGACTTCCTTTAATGCCCCTTGAATGAATCTTTACTAATGCTCCTGGGAACTTTCAACCCTGTAAGCAAATGAGCAGACTTTATCATATTAAACTAAAGTTCAAAACAAAAGGTCCATAGGAAATCATTCTTCTTGTTTGTTCTCAATTTCAGTTATTTATTAAAAACCACTGTTTCAGCAAATACATTGCCTGTTGCTTCTCAAAGAAAGAACAGATGACAAAGACATGTTTGTGCCTCAAGTTCCTTGGGTTTCGAAAGTTCTAATTCCAGGTTTTGATAGGGAGTGCAAGATACATATAGCAATCCTTATTCTTGAAAGGAGAGAGTACGTATCTGCTTGCGAGATATATTTACGTATACAAATTTTAAATATATGCATATATATGTCTATACAAGTGATATCAGTAATTCATTTAACCTAGCTTTAATTCATCTTTGAAAGGAGATATGGGTCCTACACTGCTAACAGGGGTTATGAGGGTTAAGCTAAAACACATCCTAAGCCCTCAAAGAATATAATTAGTAATATTATCTGTTACAATTTATATCGATAAATTTTTTAATGGATAACAATTATAGAGTTAATATCAAGATCCTTAACATGACACACTCTATATTTCTATCATTTTCCCCTCTCTTCTGTCTCAAAATCTAGGTTCTAGGAACACCCAACTGCTTGTTGCTCTTGGAGCACATCATGATGCTTTTTATATTGCTGTTCTGGTCATGCTATCCCTTTTACCTAGAATGCCCTCTCCTCTGTATTCACTATTTTATTATTTAGTATTTTTAAAGCCTCCTGGCTAGTTAGGATACCCTATGCTCCTACATATCTGTTACATAGTATCTTTGCATTACTCTTATCACAGTATGCTATATCTACATAGCCCTCCATCACTCTTCTCACATTATACTATGCTATTTATATGCTTTTCTATTTACATGAGTTTTAAGGGAAATGATGCCTGATTCTTCTTAATGTTTCTTGCACCTATATATGCTTCAATAAATGTTGAATGAAAAACTAAATGATAAATGAAAGATGGAGACATCTTAATATCCCTTTACAGTATATAATTCTAACTATAGAGACAATATTTGGATGTTTATCTTGGCTGTACATGTAAGACAGTTGAGGCTCAGTGATGGATCTCAGAATACATCCAGGTTTTCTGGTTACAGCTTATTCTAGATTCTTAACATATAATATGACTATATATAACATTGTAGGATATAAGAGTATATGGGCATACAGTTGAAGTAGTAGATGGTGAAAACTCTTAAATCTTCTAATATTTCTTTGGTTGAATGTGTTTCCAGATCAGTTCATAGTATGAAAATACTTGAATTGTAGACAGCAGAAAGTTCCAAGGGACTTTCCAAATAAAGTCCAGACTTTTATTCATCATTTGTTTGGGTTTATCTTTCTTTGTGGGTCCAGCACTTTAGATGGATCAGAAAGAGAAGAAGCATTAAGTCCTTATTTGGCATGAGAAAAATAGTAATAGTAATATTATACCTAATTGAGAAGAATATTGAAGCCATATATGACTAATCTGCTTCCTATCCCACGTGGGGAAAAAAAAAAGTAATGTAAAAAGAATTGCTTTTGAATACAGTTCTGATAATCTTGAAAGAAGTGGAAAAGTACAGGGTGAAAATAGGAATACAAATTAAGACAGTTTTAGATTAATGATTTGTAAAAGGAAAATAAATGTAGGACTAGATCAGTTTAATATCACTCCAACCAGGAAGATCTGTTAATAGATAGATAGATCGATCAATCGATTATATATATAATCTTATGGAAATTATATATATAGACACATACATACACACACACACATATACATATATATATATAATTTCCATATAGAAATATAGAAATTATAGACTAAACTTATTTAGGAAATTAAATTAGTTTCAAGCAGGTAAGCCTGAATTTATATTTTTACCCTAAGATATCTATGCTCCTCTATGCAATTAAATGTAAATAATAGTTTAAAATGTGAATAACTTACTCAACCAAATTCTTCTTCCTTTAGTTCCTTCCATTGCAATTGCTTTCCAATAGATTTTTTAAAATTTCATTTGAAAAATTTTAAATTAACAGAAAAAGTATGAAAATTGCACAGAGAATTTCCATATACTACACACTCACTTTCCCCTCTTATGAATTTTTTGCATTAGTAGGCAATGTTATAATTAATAAAGAAATATCAATACATTATTATTAACTAAAGTCTATATTTTATTTCTATTTTCTTTGTTTTTAATGTCCATGGATATTACATTATATTTAGTTATCATGTGTCTTTAGGGTCCTCTTGGCTGTGACAGTTTCTGATTTTCCTTTTTGTTGAGTATTGCTCAGGTATTTTGCAGGATGCCCCTCTGTTAGAATTTGTCTTGTGTTTTTCTCTACAAAAGATTAAGATAATTGGTTGTTGGGAGGAAATACCACAGAAGTAAACTACCGTTTTCATCTCATCCCATCAAAGGTACATGCAATCATATTGATGTTGGCCTTGATCACCTGGCTGAGGTAGTGTATGTCATATTTCACCACCACCAAGTTAGTCTCCTTTTGTCCCCCCTTTCCATACTGTACTCTTGGAAGAAAGTCTCTACACAGAGCCACAGCTCAGGAGTGGAAAGTTATGCTCCACTTTCTTGAGATAGAGTAGCTACATACATTATTTGGAATTATTCTACGTGGGTTGTTTTCCTCATCACCTCTTATTTTGTTATTCAAGTTGTCATAGCTTTGGTCATTGGGAGCTATCCCAGTTGTTCCTGGGCTCCTTTGACATACTTTTTTTCATTTTTTAAATTTTCCTACTCCCTTTTTCATACCCCTTTTATCATTTTTTAAATTTTTTGAATATGTCCTTACATTCTGCCACTACAGGTAGTTCCAAGTTGTTGCATATTTCCTGCCTCAGACCTAGATTCAGTCATTTATTTAAGGAGCCCTAATTTCTTTTATTAGGGAATGTTATTAGAAGCCAGTATCAGAGTGCTAGGCATGTTTGTTGCTACTGTCTGCCATTTCTTCTAGGCCCTCTAGGCAGACAGAGCAAAAAATATATGTGCTTAATCGTAACCCATGTATAGACATGCCTCTCTAAAATATCTCTATATGTAAACATCTATATATTAAACTAAACTTGAGTTCATACCAATGTCTACAACACGAATCTATCACAGCATATGTCTTTCTAGCTTCCTCTCCTTGCTTCTCTGAAAAAGCTCACTCCTGGTTCTATCTGCTATCCATTTATTCAGTTCCATTCCAATACATTCATATAGCAGTATCAGAATTGTTAACCTGTACCCTGTGGAAAACAAATTTATCAACTCAAGTACACTGTTTTTGTGCACCTCCTTTTGCCTCTAGCGTTTTAAACTTGACTTATGTTCAAAGTTATTTAGGTCAGCACCTTTCTTCCTTATTCTCCTCAGTGAGGTTTTTCATATATTTGTAATACAGATAGATTCTCTTGTTGCAGTAGGAAGTTTGTCTAGGATCATCCAACCTGCTAAATTTTTTAAATGTCTACACATTAAGTTTTACTCTGTGCTGTAAAATTCCATGAGTTTTGACAAATACGTACTGTCATGTATCCACCATTACAACATCAGTAAAATTTGGAATAATTTTACTGTTCTAAAAATCCCCTGTACTTTACCTATTTACCCTCTTCCTTCCTCTCGAGGCTCTGGAAACAACTGATCATTTTAATATTTCTACAAGTTTTGCCTTTTCCAGAAAAACATATAATTGTAACCATAAATATGTCACCTCTCAATACTGGTTTTTTTCACTTAGCCATCCAAGGTGCATTTAAGATTTCTGTGGCTTGATAGACAATTTCTTTTTATTGCTTAACAATATTTTGTTATATAGATATACTACAGTTCGTTTATTCATTCACCTGTTGAACATCTTGGTTGCTTCCAGTGTTTGGAAATGATGAATAAAGCTTCTGTAAACTTTTGCAGGAAGGTTTTGGTGTGAACATAACTTTTTGAAACAATTGGGTATATACCTAGGAGCAAGATTGTTTGATTTTATAGTAAGACTGTGTAGTTTTAAGAGCCTACCAAACTGTTTTCTAAAATGGCTGTACCATTTTGTATTCCCACCTATTGCTGTACATTCTCATTCACATTTGGTATTGTCAGTATTTTTAGTTTTCACCCTTCTAATAGATATATTAGTGTCTAATTGGTGTGAGGTTTTATGATATTGAGCATCATTTAACATTTTTGCCATCTGTATATTTTCTTTGAAGTATTTGTCCAGATATCTTATGCATTTTAAATTGGGTCATTTGTTTCCTTATGGCTGAGTTTTAAAAGTGCTTTGTATATTTTGGATAAAAGTTATTTGGCAGATATGCGTTTTGCAAATAAATTACCCAACTGTGGTTTGTCTTTGATTCCCTTACCAGTTTGTTTTACACAGTGTAAGTTTTTTGTTTTTGTTTTGTTGTTGCTGTTGTTTTTGTGATGGAGTTTGCTTTTGTCACCCAGGCCGGAGTGCATTGGCACGATCTTGGCCCACTGCAAACTCCGCCTCCTGGGTTCAAGCGATTCTCCTGCCTCAGCCTCCCGATCAGCTTGGATTACAGGTGCATGCAACCACACCCAGCTATTTTTTTGTATTTTTAGTAGGGACGGGGTTTCACCATGTAGGTCAGGTTGGTTTGGAACTCCTGACCTCGGGTGATTCACCCACCTTGGCATCCCAAAGTGCTGGGATTACAGGCATGAGCCACTGTGCCTGACCACACCATAAGTTTTTAATAAAGTCCAATGTATCCTTCTTTCTTTCATAGATTGTTTTTGGTACAATATCTGAAAACTTGCCAAACTCAACATCAGTTATATTTTCTCCTGTGTATCTTCTAGAAGTTTTTGAGTTTATTTAATATTTAGGTGTTTGATCTATTTTGAGTTATGCTTTATGAAAGGTGTAAGCTCTATGTCTAGATTCTCTCTCTTACACATACACAAATGGACTTCCAGTCATTCTGAGATTTGTTGAAAGATATATTTTTCTCCATTGAATTGCCCTTGCTTTTTTGTCAAGGATCAGTTGACTACATTTATGTGGGTCTGATTCTGGGCTCTTCTATTTTTTTTTTTTTTTTCTCGCCCTGTCTTACAGTGCTAATCTTCTATTCTGTTGATCGGTGTATCTTTTGTTTTACCAACACCAGGCTGTCTGGATTACTGTAGATTTTTAATAAGTCTTGAATTCAGGTTGTGACAATCTTCCAACTTTATTCTTCACTATTGTGTTAGCTGTTCTGGGTCTTTTGCCTCTTCATATAAATATCAGGATTAATTTGTCAATATCACTAATATTTTGTTAAGGATTTTTGCTTTTTCTTTATGAGAGATATTGTCCTACATCATTTTTTGTTGTTTGTTTTTTGCTATGGTGGTGATGACATTAGAAAAATAGCCTCATAGAATGAGATAGAATGTATTCTTTCTGCTTTCCTTTGAATTTTAATTTCAACTTAAAAAAGGATGTTTAATTTTATAATATTTTTGTAAATATGTTTGTTCTTTTTAAAATTTTACCTTGTTTATGTTTTCTTCTTTGAAACATTAATAATTTTAAGTATTATCTTATTTTCTGCATCTGTACAGGTCCGTTTTTGTTAAGCTTTGTATCAACATGTCTTTTGTAATTTTAGATTATACACTAATTTTTGGCAGGATTTTATTTTTAAGAATTTCATATGATTTGGATTTATGAGATATCTTAAAGAGAGAGGACTATTCTTTGCCTCTGTTAACACTGCCATGGATATTAGTAGCTTTGGATCACTTTTTATGTGTCTGGATTTTTTTATGGATTTTTTTTGTAGTCAAAGTGAATACAGTGGGCATACTTTTTCTCATCAGTGGGTATGCTTTTTCTCAAACAATTTATTTTTAATTAGATGTATATTCTTCATGAGCTTCAGCTATACATGGAGTTCTCAACTCCAAATTTCAACTTAACTTGAGCCCAATGCTTTTTCTTGTTACGTTCTGACCCTTAGCTAGTTTCGGACACTGATTTCTTTTGCTATGATCTATGGGCAGTTATAACATAAATATCCACTTTTTAAATCTAATATGTATTTAAAGTTAATATTGATTACAATTTATTCATAAGTTTTACATGCTATTTTAGTGATGTGGAGAAGATTCAGTTATTTAGATTCTTCAGTGCTAGAAAACAAAATCTCATTGCTCTCTAACTTGTGATTTATTAATACTAATACATTGATCTGTCTCTTAGGTAACCAGCTTCTATGAGCCATTCCCTTGTCTCATTCACGTATGTCCCACCTTAATTATCTGAAATAACTATTTGTGAAGAGTAAATATTTAATACAAGATTAAATGTGTGACAAAATGATAAACCACATAATAAAACACGTCTCTTCTGTATTAATTTTGACTCTTTTTAATCTTATGGGTTTCTCTTCACTTCAAAGATAATCCACTGATTTTGAAAACCCACAAGCACATATTAAAAGCAATGAACTGGATTTCTGAATTCAAGTAGTGCTTATTTATGACTATTTTAAACTTTTAGGTTCATGCAGAAATAAAAAATTTCTGATCATTTGACTCAGCCTCAATTAAATCACTATACTACTTTTGTCTCATAACACTTTCAGAAATTTAGTAGAACTTTTCTTAAGTTTGACTTTAATCAGGGCTGAGGTAAACCTCACCTCAATTTCTTTTACATCCTTTCCCCATAAAGAACAAAAAGTAACATAATTTGATGGGAAGAAAAATACCTCTCTAAAGGACTATGTGTTATATTTATGATGAATTGAAGACCATATATTAGATTGGACATTTCTAAAATATGAGCAAAATCTAGAAATTTTTTTTAAAAAGAGCTTGCATTTACCATGTGATCAACAGTTAATGTGTTGGTACATTTGCAAATAAAAGTGGCCCTCATCAAATAATTACAGTATAAGATTTTAGTCCCTCCCCAACCCTCCAGTTATAACTTGAAAATAACTTAATTACTCTATATTGAGTAGTCCTTCTGATACTGTTTCAGGAACATGTAGTTACATTGTTTTGGAAATTCTTTGTTATTTCAGAGTAATATGATTATTTTCTTAACCCAAATATCCAGAGTTCAATGTTGTGTCCAATGTAAAGTTGTGTACCAAACTGATATATAACAAAAGGTAAGAAGACAGCGTTTTCTTTTAAGATTCATAAAATGATAATCACAAAGAGAAAGTAAAAACTATTTAAGAATATAGCTTAAATACGTACATATCCTTTACTGTTTTATATTCTTGTGGTTCCTTTCAGGATGGTAGTCATTTTACACTTCCACCATTTAGTACTCATTCACTCATTCATTCATTATTCATTTGTTCTTTATCAATTTCATGCTGCCTTTCCAGTGTTATACTGGAGATAATTTCCTTTGTTTGCTGACAGTGCTTACTTAAGAGGACCTGACTGTATTGCTGTTAGGCTTTCTATGCCTACTATGTGATGGGAGTAGATTGCCTCTCCATCTTCCTCTTTGCTTCACTAAAATGCAAGCTCTTTAGCATTTAGTCTGACCTGTACTCTTTATTTTTTAGTGGGCGACCTTTAACATTTCTTGCACAATTATTTCAATTATTTATAAAGTGAGCTGAAATGGTATCTTTATCTTAATAGAGGTTTAATCTTAAATCTGAGTTTTGTTTGTTCCAGAATCTCGTTCTGAATTAGATGCAAATTAATCTCATTCCTTTGTAATATTTTTCTAGCTAATGAATATAGCCATTTGAAGGAAAAGTCTACTTATATTGTATATATATAGTTACTTGTATCTATTACTTTATCAATCTATGTTTCTATGCACAAATGGTATTGCTGGGATATACACAGAAATTGCTACAAAAAAATAGGAACAGTGTGTTTCAGATGGGAGGGAGGATTACTATTTATTTTTTGTGTATAAGGATGTTTATTACGTACACACTGTAGTATTCTAAAAGAAAACTAGTTAATAAATATTCATGGATTTCATATTGCACTCTCAAAAATGACAGATTTTCTATTTCTGCATTATTTTATATTGTTTTAAACTACAAAAAATTTATTGTCTGATAATATATTTTATAAGTAATGTTCTTAGTAGTACTCATATAAGAGGTATTTTCATAATGTTAAAACAACATGTTTAAAGTTAGTACTTTTTAGAATAAGTATACTTAATAGAAAAATGATAGAATTATATTGCATGACTCTCTAAATAGATGAGGTTTTTAGTAAGGCTGTTTATAGGACAATTATCTATGTAACTTTTTTTTTTGAGACAGAGTCTCACTCTGTCACCCAGGCTGGAGTGCAGTGGCACAATCTCAGCTCTCTGCAGCCTCCTCCCAGGTTCAAGCCATTCTTGTCCATCAGCCTCCCGAGTAGCTGGGATTACAGGTGCACACCACCATGCCCAGCTACTTTTTATATTTTTAGTAGAGACAGGGTTTCACCATGTTGGCCCTGCTGGTCTCAAACTTCTGACCTCAGTGATCCACCCGCCATGGCCTCCCAGAGTGCTGGGATTACCAGCGTGAGACACTGCGCCCAGCCTGATCTTTTAATCAAGTGCCCTATAAACCTAGAGTCCTTCAAGGCAGCAAATGGATGGAAAAATATAATTTTAAAAAACACAGCAAGGAAATCCTCCATTTACACCAAAAGCAGCTGCAAAGGCTGATTGCAACATTGAGTGTGTGTATGCCAAACAATTTATTCTGGGCATCATATGGCATGTGTCAATAAAACCCTATGGTGGGAAGAGTGATCTATGTAGCATGAGCATGACATAAAGCATTGCCAGATGGTACCTGCAAAAACTAGCTAAAATATGTTTAAAATTGGTTGCTTCAGCAGTGGTTACAATAAGCCTGGAACTGATGGGATCTCAGTGAGCATAAGTCACGTAAACCAATATCACAGACTGTTAATTTGCTCCAGTACAAATACCAGATCCTGCATGATACATTGTTTAATGTTATGGTAGCTTATCATTACGTTAGAATTCTCCAGAGAAACAACCAAAAGTGTCTGTGTGTGTGTGTGCGCGCGCGCGCACACGCGCGCACACACAGATTTTAAAGAATTGGGTTCCATGATAATGAAGTCTAAAATCTGAGGTTCAAGTGACAAGGTCATTAGGTTTGAGACCTAAAAAAGAGTTGATGTTGCAATGCAAGTCTTAAGGCCTTCTGCAATTCCCTCTATTTTAATTTATTTTTTAATTTCAGTAGCTTTTGGAGCATAAGTAATTTTTGGTTACATGGTTGAATTCTATAGTGTTGAATTCTGAGATTTTAGTACACCTGTCACTGAGTGGTATACACTGTACCCAGTATGTAGTCTTTTTATCCCTTTTGCTCAGGTGAGGTCAGTCTTCTGTTCATGCCTATAACTAATTAGATGAGGCCCATTCACATCATGGAGGGCAGTCTGCATACACAAATTTTACTGATTTAAACATCAATCTCATTCAAAGATACTGCTGCAGAAATATCCAGGATAATGTAGACCACATATCTGCACAGCATGACCCAGGAAAGTTGACACACAGAATTAACCATCCATTTTGGTTTTGCATGAACAAGATAGGTAAATCTAATGGATATATGATGTGGGTCACCACCTTTGCATTTTTCAAGTCTTTGATGTTGGTACTAATTTCTGCAGTTCTTCCTAAAATTCATTCTTGCATAGGATTTTTTCTGGCTACCACAATGTCCCTTAACCCACAGGTTTGAGAACCAATATGAAGGCTCTTCTTTTTTTTTTTTTTTTTTTTTGAGACGGAGTCTCGCTCTATTGCCCAGGCTGGAGTGCAGTGGCCGGATCTCAGCTCACTGCAAGCTCCGCCTCCCGGGTTTACGCCATTCTCCTGCCTCGGCCTCCCGAGTAGCTGGGACTACAGGCGCCCGCCACCTCGCCTGGCTAGTTTTTTGTATTTTTTAGTAGAGATGGGGTTTCACAGTGTTAGCCAGGATGGTCTTGATCTCCTGACCTCGTGATCCGCCCGTCTCGGCCTCCCAAAGTGCTGGGATTACAGGCTTGAGCCACCGCGCCCTGCCCATGAAGGCTCTTCTGCTTGCCAGTTACATCATTCCTATATAGGCATTTAAGAAATACTTACATTTTTAAGGGAAATAGCTGCCAGATAAATGAACGTATCAGAAACACTGTGCAATGGATTTGGAATAAATTTATCTCCTGGTCTCCATAGCCCTTGCACTAACTGGAGGTTCCTGACAGTATTACAGGTACTCTTCAGTGTTTAAACCCTAGTTCTAACCGTCTTTTAAATTTCTGAGCATTCACCTTTCCCCAGCGAATACTTACCCAGGCAAAATGGTGCAAGGACTCTTTAGGGAAGGGAGAATATTTATTATATATATTGTTAATAGTGTTGGTCTTTCTCAGTAAAACCAGCCTTCCATTCAATCATTGTACTCTGAATTCTGTGAACTAACTTGATGGTCAAAATGAGTGAGAAACAATCTACCATTGCAATGAATGATGCTGGCCTTCTGCTTACCATCATTCTGTTTTCCACCAATTTTGTAATTGAACAACATCCTTGTTTGTTGTATCTACATCTTGCTCCTAGGAACACTATTTTCCAGTTGTTGCCAAAAATGCCTGTGGGTCAAGGCACTATGTACTGCTGAGCATTTAAAATTTACATGTCTCATATCCACCTTCTGTTTAAGTGCCATCACGTGGCTTCTTACATTCTAGAATTCCACTACAGAGTCCAATAATCTCCCACCTTTAACCAAGACTAAAGAACGCAGCCACATTTGAGCTCTTCAAAGTTACCATTTCTCCTTTCACCAATGTGAAAGGCACATAACTTTCAGGTGGTGAGTTCTCAGATCTTATCTGGTAAATCTCCTAGGCACATAACTTTGAGGTGGTGAGTTCTCAGATCTTATGTGGTAAATCCATTCTAATTTTACTACCATCCTCAGCCTCTGTCCCTCCTCAATACTTTGCCAAAAATGTTCCAGCATCTTTCCTTCATTTCGTGTAGGCCATAATTTTGTGCAAACTTCAAGGAGAGATTCCAACATACATATTTGGGCCAGGGCCAGGTGTTCTTCCCCACATACTCAATTAAGATCATGAGTAAATGCTGGGTATCAATAAATTCTCTTCACATTAGTCCTTATAATGCTCCCCGACCTTAGTCCAATAAACTGAATTGACTGCTACATATTTAATCTTGTTTCGTGCTATAAATACTGACTAGGCACTACATTTCCTGTGGTGTATAATCTGTTTCCTCCTGATGCAGAATTATACTTCCCCATTCAAACTATACTGAAACCTCACCCTGGTTATTGGCCTGAAGGCATAGAGGGGCTGTAGGAAGGGGCGTTGAGGAAAATGACTTTAACTTGTAAGAAATCCATGTCAGATAATATCCATGTACGCCCTTCAGGCAAGGGGAGGAGAAACTTTTCTCAAAAACACTGGAGGGTTCTGCTTTTGACAGCCAGGAGGATTCAGAAGAATTTAGGGGTTCAAAATTCTTATGCTCATCCACTCAAATGTCCCTCCCTGGGACTTGGTTTCTCACGTTTTGTTTTTTCAGCAAGAGCCATAGCTTTGTCAGAAATTTATTAAGGCTAGATGATGTTTACAGTTCTACCACCTTCATAACTAAAACCTAGGTCTAATTTTTAACACAGCTGGCCTTTTAATTATAGGAGGTAAGAATACCTTCAAACATTGCCACAGAGGCCCTTAGGCTTTTATAGCTTGCCTTAGATTGGAGATGGATGCCTCAAGATTATCACTTTTTTTTCCTCAAAGCTTCTAATTCAGTTAATAGAAGCTAGACCTCATTATAGTTCCATTGTCCCTGAAACGTTAAAGGGCCGCATACACATATTTCACCTTCCTCCTACATTTTATTCTAATTAACCTGAGGTGAAAATTCCTAGTACTTATGACGCACTTACATGCCATGGGTTATCACCACCAGAAATGGAATTTCTTGTTACTTTTATGCCAGTGAGTAATCCAGCCCCAAAATTCTATTCTTAGAGTCAGCTTTCTGCTGCTATGCTCGATTTCAAATGCTGTAACCTAGTTTTCCCAGAAATCAGAACAGAAATTATGTGCTACTACTTTTGAGACCATACTCCCATGTAATAGGAGCAAGGGAAGGAAATGTGGGGAAAAGAATAAGAAAATGCATTATTGATTCAGGGATACAAAAGATAGTTTGATCTTCCACTTTCTTCTTAAAAGCCAAATAAACTAGGTCTTAAGACAGTTGGTCCGAAGAAAGAAAAGGGAGAAATTTCTCCACCAGCTTCCCTAGCTCGTTTGTCAAAGTTGTGCCTCTTGGGAGATGAACTCCCCACAATTGTACACTGCGCATATGTTCTGTCTAAACACGATTTCACAGCATCCCCATCTGGATGTCAAATGGAAGTCCCAGAGAGATGAGAGGTGTGTAGCACAGGTTTAAAACAAATCATTATCAGGTTAGGTCAGCATGAAGTCAGCCACAGTTCACACCAAGGTTACTGTCACAGTGACAGCTGGGACAGAAAACAAGGCCAGGGAAACCTGAAGTGATACAGGAAATGTGTCTGATATCTATGGGCTGGGCTATGATGATAACTAAGAGACTTTATCTTAAGAGTCAAACTTAACGAAATCATTTGGTTGCAGAGACAAAAATCAATTTCACACAGACTTACACAAAAAGGGAAATGTATTGACCCTACAAACAAATTTTATGCTAATACTGGCTTCAGAAGAGCCATGATTCAAGAACTCATTTGGGGTCATCAAAGATGCAATTTCCTTTTTTTGATCTCTACTTGCTCTTCAGAGTGTTGGCTTCAGTCTAAAGTCAATGTCACACCTGATCTGAAGATAAGATATGACCTGAGGCTACATACTTGCTCCCCATTCATCAAGAGTAAAAGTGATTTTTTTGCCCGAGTTTCCAATGAAAGCATAGAGATTCAGAATATGCCTACCCCTTAGTAGGACTAGGAGCATGGATGTAGTGTTTGGCTTAACCTAGGTTGTACGATTTTTCCCTTTGGTATGTGAGTAGTATTATCCCTGGGAAAATATATCAACTCTCAACTAGAGCTGTTGCAAAGAAGAAATGTCCACATGAAGATTGAGGAAGGAAAACAGGAGTGATTATCCCAATCAGTAAGTTGTTGCTAATTGGTAAAAATCAACTTAATTTAAAAGTAAAAAGAATCACAGAATGTGGATTTCATCAAATAATTAAAAAGGTGTTAATGGGAGGTAATTTTTTAAGTCTTACAATGTTTTAAAGGTTAGGAAGCCTTGGTATATAAAATGCATTGCTTTGGTCTCAATTTTTAAAATCTCTGAAAAGTGTTTAGAAAATGGCTACCATTTTGCTGAAAATATGAAAAATGAGAAACTCATAAATATTAATGAAACACTCTTTAAGTGAATTTTTTCTACAGATCATGGAGGAGATAATTAAACATAACAAAATCATTGCTTCCATCTCTTCCCCTTATGTTTGAACATTCTCTGATTTTGAGACATATGAACAATTCTTATAATTTTTTTTCTATATCTTGTTTTCTTGTATTCTTCACCCTTCACCACAGAAATCTTAGGCCCCCCACCCATCCTGACATTGCATCAGATAGTGTTTCTCGTTGCACTGTAATATTAATTTATTTAGATAACTCTTTTGTTATTTATATTTCAAATAATTCTTAAAATTTATGACTTCCATATCTTGTTCTTTGCAATTATCTTTTTATTGTCATAAAATTCATCTCTACTCCATCTTTTTTGCCCTTATACCTACTGTTGAGATCAAATCTAATATAATACTACCTATTTATTGGGTTAGACTAATAACTCTCCTTTCTCTTATCTTTTTAACAATGCTCCTGCAGTTACTGCTGTTGGATTACAGAAATTAAGTGAATACACTTCTTACAGTTTTGGCTAAATATTGCATACTTACCCTTAAAATTTTACCTTTGGGAAAAAAGGTTTTGCAGAATATTGTGTCATCAGATACATAAACCAATCACCGAAGAGTTGAGGCTAAAAGTGTGCAGCTATTTGACTGTCAGTGTATCTCTACATTTTACTTTTATTATCCTTTATGTCTTACATTTTAAAAATGTTCATCACCTGCCATTTATTCGCCAAACATTCTGTAAGACTTTTTCAGGCATGTTGTTTGATATTGGGAATGAGTAGGGTGAGGCCAGATTTTGGGAGAAAAGAGTGGCAGCAATAAGGAATACACATCCGTTCCTAGAATATCCCAATTTATTGAGGGAAGATAGTCATATTTTTAAAATTTGAGATACAGTGAAAGTCGTGTTGATAGAGAATGGCAGTGCAGTTCATAAGTATAGCAATAGAACAAAAACTGTGCTTTAGAGAGGATAGCCTCATGTTCACAAGGAAGGTGACCTTGAATAGGGTCCTGAATGATGAGCAGGCCCCGTAAGGCAAACAAATAGTAACACATTTTATAATCAACAACAAAAATCTTGACTATTCTTCATGTTCTGAACTTTCTCCTTTTTCCTCTGTCTTCACTTTTACCTTTCTTCTTCATCTATCTCCCTTCTTCATAAAATCAGGAAAAAAATCTTGCTAGTGGGATATTCCTGCAACAAGGAAACTCATAGATGACTTCTAGATAAATCAAGTTCCCTACTGATCTGCTCCCTATAAGCCTATCTTTCTTGATTCATTCTATCTAAAAATAGATACATGTCACTGTCAAGGGTGGCTGATTTAACAAAATAATCTTAGTAGGCACCATTACTTGAATCTCTTTATGATTTTTTTTTAGGTTCATACATGTTATAGGAAAAAAAGTCTCTTGAAAGATGAACTACTCAAAATAGTGCTAACTTCAAGTATTTTAGTCCTTTGAACCAAGAATCAGAACGAAAATCTGACTTCACCTTTTACTACCTACATGCCATGGTATTTTTTATTGTATCTCCAGAGCACATGTTAAGTATAACTAGAAAAGAATTTGGACACCTAAAATTTACCGTTATGTTCCAAAGTACCTTACTGAAAACTAAATGAGAGAATATCTGTATAGTTGAACTGCTCATTCTACTGAATACGCCTCTTGTACATGTAGGAATACATGATCAAGGGATGTGTCAACTTTTCAGTTCTTCCAAGTTATTTTTTATAAAAAGATCATTTCTTTTGTGGTATTTTGGGGTTCTTGGGATGAAAATCTCATTTTTATAAGGCATTTTCTGATCTTCACAAGCAAATAGAACTTTATGCATAGCTTCCAAAATCAAGATTTTAATATATATAATTGTTATTCATTCTGTCATTTGCATTATAAAAATGATAATGTGTCAGCACATATTCATAGTTCTGCTTCACATAATGTTGCACTTCAATTAAAGCAAATTTTAAGTTTCAATGGAACTACTTGAGTTTTTGCTTTAATTTTGTTGTTAAAATCCCTTGATCTTTTAGGCATGGGTTGAAGTAAAATAACATTTGTGCCTTTAGAGCTTAGATGTCTGTTACTGCATTAGACGGTCTCTGTATTGTGTGAGATAGTTCCCAGTGTTTCCTCTGATCAAGCTGTTCTCCCAGAAGCCAGTGTTGATGCAGGAGGGTCGGGAGAGCAGTGGTCTGGAGACCTGCAATAAGGAAAGAACATGCTTCCCTTTGTAACAGGAGTGTGCCTCGGTAAGATCCAGGCAAGTCACAGTCAGCCTCAGAAGTGGATCCCTTTCGGGAACTGATAAGCAGCTATTGAACCCTGTACTCTTTCTGTAAGTTTATTTGACAGCTACTTGGAAGAGGGAGTTTATTTTTTTAATTAATTTGACACAATTTAACATATAACCTCTTGCACGCCACCCGCTAAGCTACGTGTTTTCAGCCATATGTCGTGCTTTGTGCATCTCTCAGTTATACTTATTGTAACATGGTTAATTGTCCACACATTTTTACCTATTCATTAAATAAGCAAGTATTGATTACCACCTATTTTCTAGGTATTTTGCCAAGTGCTAGGAATGAGCAAGATGTATAATTGCTTGTATTTAAGCTGCTTGCAATCTAGTGAAGAAGAAAAGCACAAAGCCTTATTATCTTAGAAGGTGCAAGATAACGATTTAGTATGCATGGCAGATTTAAATACTACTCTGTAAACAGTATCCAGCTTGGGAAAGTGAAGGATGACAAGTGGGAAAGCATCTAAAAGGTTTCCTCAAATTCTAACATATAGTAGTTTTTATATCATTTAATTTGTATCATTTTAAATTTTACAATAATTGTTCTTTGGTTATTTACAAATGTAAATTACCATCTTTTAAAAAAAAGTGAGGTCTGTATAGACTTATTTTGTGTCTGTGTGTGCTCTTTGTTTCTGATTTTTAACTTATTTTGATTATGGTCACAGAACAAGTTCTGTTGGATTTCAAATTTTGGAACTGTTTTAAGGTTTGCTTTTCAACATAAATCTGGTTGACTTTAAGGAGTATTCCATTTATGTGTGAAAATAATATATGTAGGTACTCTAATTTCTCCCCTGTTAAATTATCTTGATTACAATGTAGCATCCTCCTCCAATTTTACTAGAACACACCTTGTCATGGTCACCCATGAGCTCTGTGTTGCAAATGCAACGTGCACTTCCCAGTCTTCAACTTGCATTACTTAACTGCCACCGTGGACACAGTAGAACACTTCTTTTCGAACCACTGTTTTTGGTTGGCTTCTGGGACCCCACTCTCTGACTTCCTACATATTTCGTTAACAGTTCCATTTTACTTTTTCTTGGTTTTTATCTTCATGTCACTGGTATCTAAAAGTTAGACCACCTAAGGCTTTAGTCTTTTAACTCTTTTCTTTTCATCACCCTTTGGTGACCTCATGTGATCTCAGTGCTTATAATACCACCTGTATCCTGATCACTTTCAAATGTATGCTTCCAGTTCTATTTTTCCCTTCATCTCAGATTTATTTACCCCCCTATTAGTTTTATTCAAATGCCTAATGGGCCTCTTACAATTGACACTTCCACATGGATCTCCTAATAATCCCATCCAAACCACTCTCTTGGTAATCGACTTTAACTGAAAAATGGTAACCTCTTACATAGAACCAAAACTGTGCAGTTACACTTTATCAATTCCTTGTAACCTATCACATCAAATCTGCTCACAAATTCTTTTTACCTTCAGACATACCCATATTCTAGCTACCTCTCACCACCTCTCCACTACTTCTTCTCTGGTCATATTCACCTCTTTTCTAGACTTTTATAGTAGCCCTTTTTATTGTTTTTCTGCTTCTCATTTTAACCTCCTTCAGTCTCATCTCTACATTTGGACAAACTGGATCTTGTCTGCTTTCTACTCAAAAATACCCCACTGGCTTTCCATTTCATTTGAAGTAAAAGCTAATGTCTCCAGTTTCTAAAATAACCTACTCAAATTTAGATGATGTATCTCCTCCTTACCCTGACCTCCTCTCCTCTGTGTCTTTCTCATATTCAATCCACTGCAAAAAAAAAAAAAAAAGATTTATTGCTGTTTTTAAGCAATCTATATGTATGCTCTCTTCTTAGACTTTGCTCTTCATGTGGCCTATTCTTGGAATACTCTTCGCCCAGTTATACACATGCCTGACTCCCTTTTTTCCTTCAGGTCTTCACTCAAATGTTGCCTTAGTAAGAATTTACCTCATTCCCATATTAAAAAATCACAACTTCTTCCCAGGTATGTCTTACATCCTTCTGCTGTCTTTTCTCCTTAGCACTTATTGCTATGTTATATGATGTAGTTTATTAACCTTATTTAATTTTTATACTCTCTAATTAAAGCTTCATATGGATTAAGAAGTATGTGCATTTTATTTGTACTCCTATATTTTAAGTGCCAGTCTTAGTGCTAGCGTGTAGCAGATACTCAAATGTTTGTGGAAATAATGAGTAAATGTTGTATCAACTTGTCAGCTGCACACTGGATACCTTACTGTTCCTCAAATAGGTGAACTGAGACAGATTAGTATAAGTAGATATCTAGTATAGGTTGTTAAGGAGTTTTGCAGTGATTGATATCTGTGAAAGAGAAGGGAACAAAGCAAGAATGGGCAAACAGGAAAGATAAGCTGCAATGCAATCTCAACAAAGTCTTCAGCCAACATCACAGGAAGCTTTTCTGTCTTGTGGCTAACAGGCTAGGCCTTTCTCCTCTATATCTACCAGTCGTTGGGCTCAGACTACCTTTTAGTGAGACATTGGTGAAGGAGCATGGACAGCTTAGAGCAATTTGCAGATTGGGATGAGAGCTAGCGCTAGCAGTCCAGCAGCACTCCCAGCAGCTTGGAAAGAAAGAATCCTTTAATCCTGAAAAGGGATTTTTCAGTTGTCTACTGTACTTAGCAAGCATGCTGTAGGCTTAAGGCTGTTCCCATTTCCTAGAAGGCTCTTCTTCTAGAGAACTGCACAATTAGCTTCTGTGCCTCCTTCAAATTCTTACTCAGATGTTGCTTTCTTGAAAAGACTACGCTTTTTTAATTTTAAATTAAAATATCCCCATCCAACAGCCACAAGCCAACAGCTTCTAATATCTTCTAATATAGCATATTATTTGCTTAATTACATGTTTGCTGTTCATTGTCTCCTCCAACTAGAAGATATACTCCATGAAGACAGTAATTTTTGTCATATTTGTTCAATAACACAACTGACTAATGCTTAGAATACTACACATAGTATTCCAAATATTTTGGGAATGAATGAATGAATTTCAAATTTCCTATCTGACATTGTGATATTTTGAATACCCAATTCCAGAGAGTGGTGATAGCCCTTTTAATTTGACTGCTGTACAGGGAAAAATGAAGCAGAGCCTGATTGCCTAGAACAAACCTCCACTGCAGCCTTCTGACAAAATATTCCAAGGCCTTTTATAACAACTAGGAAAGAGATAAATCTTGCCTATTAGTATATCTAACAAGTTCCAGGTACTAACCTGGTTCCTTAAGGGTTAAAACAGATCTAATATTTCTTCATTTTGAGTATGATTGTGCTACCATATTGTCTCAGGACCAAGGAGACTTGGGTAGGCTAACAGCCTATGTAAGACTGACATCAAGCTATATCCACCTTCAGTTTTTGCCCCAAGTTAGTGCAGGGAAGTTGCAAAGGAGCAAAATGCCACCAGAGGGCACTGTGGCACCTCTTTGTGATTTTCAGTTTTCATATATGAGATTGCAAGAAAAGCTTGGGACAAAAGCTTAAAAAAAAAAAAAACCTCAGAGCAATGTTTTGCTGATGTAGTTAATAGCTTTCATTCATTTTGAAAATGCATAGGATAATAATGTTATAAATTGCAACTTGAATAAAAAATGGCAAAGCTATTAACAGAAATTTCACAGAAAAATATACACAAATGACTTTAAATATTAGGAAAACATGCTCAAACTGCCTTACAATTTTTAAAATGCTAATTAAAATAGCATTGATATAAAACTTTTCACCTGTAAGATCTACAAAATTCTAGAAGTCGGCCCACCCAAGCAATCTTGTAGATTGTTGGTGGAAGTATAAATTGGTTTGATTCTGAAGGAAGGATATCGGGCACTATATCTGATGTTACAGATTCATTTGCCCTTTGACCTTCCTACACGTACTTATAGAAATATATTCTACAAATGTATATCATATACAAATTGATGCATAAATGGTAATTTATTATTAACTCTTTAAAAGGTAAAGGGGTTTTTAAAATCATTTTTGGGAGAGTGCTGGTTAAATTATGGTGTATCAGAAAAATAGAAAAACATGAAACTGAAAATAAGACAACAAAGATGCTTTTTATTTACTGATATAATACACCCCCCCCCCACCTTTAAGTGAAAAAAGCAAGGCCCATAATATTGGTAAATCATTCAATTATTTTAAGAAGGTAGAGAATAAGAATATATGTATGGTCCTATTCATTTGTATTTCCAGAAGGAAATTTTGCAAGGACACACAGATGCCAGTCAACGTGGTTTTGGTGAGGGTGGAAAATGGAGAGGATGGAGGCAAGTGTGAGAGTAATATTTTGTCCTGTGCACTATCTCCTGTGGCTTAGATTCATGACTCAGGAATTCATTACCTAGTCACAAAACAGAATAAATGTTTTAACAATTGGTGGGGTAGAACTTTTGGTTGGGCTTTCAGAAAATGTTGGGGATTCAACTCTTTATTTTAAATCATTCCAATACATGAGATATACAGAGAAGTATTTGTTGTCATAGTTAACTAGTGACTACTGATTTTTCTTCTGGAAATCAATTAATTTTAGTGCTTTTGGCAACCTTGAAATGAATGACATGAATTTTCAAGCAAGGCTTCCCAGAGAAAAGTTACAAAAGTGACTGGAGTTTCCTCTGGGACCTCTTCAGAGTTGTTCTGCTCTCCACCATGCACGAGTTGTCACAGGCTGATCTGTCCCTTGGGAAAAGAGGCTTGAAGTTACTGAACCCTTTCCTTACATTGTGACAAACTGATCATAGATACACACATTTGACCGGGCACAGTGGCTCATGCCAGTAATCCTAGCAGTTTGGGGGGCTGAGACGGGTGGATCACTTGAGGTCAGGAGTCCAAGACCAGCCTGGCCAATACGGCAAAACTCCATCTCTACTAAAAATACAAAAATTTGCCAGGGATGGTGCTGGGTGTCAGTAATCCCAGCTACTCGGGAGGGTTAGGCAGGAGAATCACTTGAACCCAGGAAGCAGAGATTGCAGTGAGCCGAGAACATGCCACTGCCCTTCAGCCTGGGCATCAGAGCGAGACTGTCTAAAACAAAAAGATACACACATTTCTTCATTCACTTTGTTTATTGAATACTAAGAACCTAGCTGTGAACCACCTTTTGAGCATACAAATCTGTCAGACATAGCTTTTCCCTTCCCTCATAGTCATATAGGAAGCCAGGCATGATCTAAATCAAGCTTGTCCATCCCGTGGCCCATGGGCAGCATGCGGCCCAGGACGGCTTTGAATGTAGCCCAACACAAATTCACAAACTTTATTAAAACATGAGAAAACATGATATTTTTTCAGAATCTTTTTTTTTTTGCTTATCGGCTATCGGTAGTGTTAGGGTATCTTATGTGTGGCCCGAGACAGCCCTTTTTCCGGTGTGGCCCAGGGAAGCCAAAATACTGTCCCCCCCCCAGGTCTAAGTGATTTGTTGAGTGCTGTGTGCTGTGGAAGAACAAAAAGGGAATGGTCATCTTTTCTTGATTAAAAAGCTGGAGAAAGCCTTCAGATCATATCTCATAGATTGTAAAATATGAGTAAGAGTTTTCTAGGCAAACCAGGTTGAGAAGTAGGAAGAGAAATCATTCTTAAGTGGAAGGAACAACCCTTATGAAAGTGCAGAAGTTTGAAAATACATGACCAATTAGAACAAGTGGTGAAGAGCTCAGCATGACTGGAGCATTATATGTGTTTGTTGATTTAGTTTTGTATTTCAACAGGAGAGCTACTCTGCCACTTTTGTTAATATTATAGCCTCTAGGTATGTTATGCCATTTAATCTAACAAAACTCTGAAGAATGTATTATTATCTCTATTGTACAGATAATGATACCAAGATTTATAAAAGTTATCTGTCTAGAATTATACATCTAGGTAGAGGTAGGGCTCAACTCTAATTTCAAACCCCATTCTCTTAAGTATGCATAAGAGTGTTAGCTGGATCTCTTCTATTTTTCCTTTAGAGTCACTCTTTATCTTTTTCATCCTATCCCCTTACCCTGGTAACTAGCTTGATGGAGTTCACTGACAGGCTCCAAAGCACTCAGGCTTCCAGTGAGGTTTGTCCCATAGGTAATCTACTCAAGAAACCAGAGGTAAGGGAGACAATGAGAGGGGTTTCTTCTCAGACTTCCATCTGTACTGCCATCTTAAACTACCTGTGACTCCCAAACTAAGATCATTGCTCCTCTCCAAGAGGCCCTCTCCACATATCTGACTTCTAGATGTCAGTAACTGCTCCCTCCCCTCATCACTGCAAGTCTAGAGGTGGTATCATCGCTATCATACCTTCCTTGTGGTTTCCCCACATACAGCTTGCATTTTATAAATGGATTCTTTATTAAGCTCTATTCAAGTTACCCTAATTTGAAAGTGCCATCTGTTTTCAGCTGGCACAAGATCCATATTCAGGAAGTTATTATCTAAGTGAGAACTGATGAAAGTTTATTGTGGCAGTAGCATAAGAAATGAAGGTGATAAAGTGGATTCCAGAATGACCTGAGATTAAAAAGGGCTACAAGTAGAAAACAATATTTGCTCTTAAGGTTTGAGTTACAGAAAGCAATACTGGTGAGACTTTCTTGAGCCCTTCACATCACACTGCATGGAAAAAACTCTTAAGCTAAATGAGTAATAGCAAGATGAGACAAATAAGTGGTTCCAAGCTTGACACCAGAAGACAGATTTCACTGCATTTATTAAAATACAGGGAATCACATGATTCATTTGCAGAGGGTGTTACCAGGCATCAGGTGATGATCCAAACAAGAAATTAATGCCAAGTAGGTGTACAACAAGAGGCCAACGGGTACTCTGGCAGGTAGATCAAGAAATAGGTTTCACTGACCTGGTCAATCCTGGTTTTGAAGATTCAGATAATCAGTGAGCATCAAAAAGGAGGTCAGCAAACTGCAGGATCTTCATGAATTCAGTTCAGCAACAAACTCCAAATCTTGGGGAGGCAGAATAGACAAATCAAAGACTGCACAAACCACAAGAAGATTGCAACAGTTGCTGCATCTCTTGCATTTTTAGAGTTCCTTACAACCACCCAGTTGTCTACCAACTTGTCTATTTTAGCAAGGCTAAAATACTAAAGGTCAGTAGCTCTATTTTTGGGCAGTAAAAGACCCTACCTGGTACATTCCATTCATACAGGAGCCCCGCTCTATGGTTTTTGTCAAGCCTATCATCTCATCTTTATCATGAGGTCAAACTGTCTATTTCCATAGTAGCAACACTCTGGTGCATTTGAAAAACCATCAGTGTTCTTTATCAGTGTCTCTCAAGTTGAGAAATATAAAACAGCATAGGCATAAAACTAATGCAATTGCATTATTACATTCTGTTTCCTACTGAGATTCCTTTTCATGGTTAAAAAAAAAAAGGAACTCAGAAAATGAATTATTTTCAACATCAGCTTCTCTCTGGAGTTTAAAATGTTTTTTGATTTACAGTTTCCAAGGACACTGTATAGAAAATGGCTTCCTAAATTAACACATCAATTACTTAAACCAAATGGATAGGAATGATTGCACTCAAGTAATAAATAACCTTTTATAAGGAACACTTTATAAAAGATAAAATATAAATGGTCCCTTTGACTTATACAGGTGCTATATTAATCACTCAGGTGTAAATTATAGAGGTGAAAAGTTTATGCTTCTTTCCTTTGTGTTGAGCATTCTGATAAATGAGTGTCTAATGTGACAGGAAAAGATAACATAATGAATATCTTATTGTGCTTCAAGGAACATGAAGAAATGACTGACACTATATTTTGTTCCAGGTAGAAATAAAAGGCAAGCAGTTCCTGGCCCGTGATATTCCAGTTAGAGGTGTCTGACTGACAGCATGTTGGCACCGAGGGAAGCAATGGGCTTTGGCTCCAGGTGAGTTCAGTATGACTGGGTTTGCTAGTTTTCCATGACACAAGATGGGTGTTTTTCAGACTTTTATCTACAGAATTAATGATGTAACTCCCTCAACCCTTTTACTCTTTCAAAATACAAAAACACTGCATTTCTTTAAAAGATAATAATTTTAAAATTCAATAGTGTCTTTAAGTCAATGCATATACTTTTTAATCCACCTAATTTCAAGTTGTAGAATAGGTAACTATGAATGAATTTCTTTCTGAACTGAGGATCAAAATACCTGAGCTAGAAGTAGAATTAATGCTGAAACTTCATAAGAGTGAAAGCTGTAATAGCGATGAAGAGTGGGAAACCACAGTTATCATTAAGCATTTCAGCTGGCACATTGTTCAGTGCCACCTTAATGATAATCACCTGAGGCAGAGTAACCCTTCAGGACCTCAGGTTTTGTCATATCCGGAGTGGCAATAAGGGCAAGCAGATAATCCAATAACTCAAAAGACTCCTTGATTCCCAGTCTTAAAATTACAAGAGGTAAGAACTCTGTCTCCAATTCCAGTTATGATCCTGTCCGAGTCTGTGCCTTCAGAAATCCATAGCCAGAATATATTCATCCCATCATGTAGAGACATTAATATGAAACTTTGGTAAACTGAATAGAATAACCGTTTAGGGAATGAAAAATACATATTATACAGCTTATTTTTTAAATGATTTTTATACACTGTAAGAACTACATGATAAGCCTACACATAACTTATCTGTAATTCACATGGAATCTGTCTTCCACAGTTTCAAAGAATAGTAAAGAAGATAAACTCATCAACACTAGTAGGAGAAATGCTATAAAATAGATACAAGAAACATGTAATAAGTATTTGGTCTACTTATCAAAAATCTTAACAATCCTTCCCCTACAGCAATTCTGTATCTGTGATTTAATGTAAGTAAATAATTAGGAATATCTGATAATATTTAAACAAAATTGTTTTTATAGTCGTTGTAATACAAGTGAAAGTTATAAACAGCCCAAATATATACTTGCATAAAATTTATAAAATGTTTTTTTCTAATGGTAAAATTCTATGGAATTATTAAAACATATGCTTGAGAAAAATACTTATGGCATGAAAGAAGGAGCAGGCATATATTTAAATTTTATAAATTGGATTAAAATGTCTTATAACTTTTCTGTGTATGTAGAGAAAAAAGATGAAAGAGATCAATACAGTAATTTTTAATTCTTTTTTAATTTTTAACTTCTTTTTACAATGAATTTTTTTCTATAGGAAAAAAGTAACTTCTAATTTTGAAAATAGTCACTGAAATTGCTTCATAAAAATAGGATAGAAGAATAATGAGGTCGTGAAAAAACAGTCACCATATTTTCTAGAGGGATTAAAATCAAGTTATAACACAGAATTGGAGTAGAATTCTATTTGTGTAAAAAGCATATTTAAATATATTTTCATTTTATACTAAGGAAAATTATAAACTCAGGAGAGTCAAGGTAATAATTCCTATTTAGTAAATGCCTAAAGTCTTTTAAAAGGAATGAAATTTGAGTAGGGCCTTTAAGGGTAACCATACAGAAATTTGCTTTTAATAGTACTTACAATACTTAAAATTGACCTGTTTAAATGGATTAACATATATATTATACTCATTTATATTGTTCTACTTCATTTAGTGGAAAAGTAAAAATAATATATATTTCATAAATTTAAATATTATTTGTGTCAAGGGTAAGCAGAATGGCCATACTGATATGTTCAGTGCTATCTTTCATCATACACTTAAACTTTATAAATACTGCATTTTCAATAAAAATTACATCATTATATAATCACAATAAGATATATTCTTTATTAAACATTGAAAGTTACTTCTGCTTCAATGTTTTTGCAATTCTTTATCCAATTTCAAAGACACATGAATGAGTTGTACATTTGTTTACATTTGAAAACTCAAACATACAAGAAATTGTTTTTATGTGAAAATGTCATTCATAAACTCTGTAGAAATATTGTTAACAATCTCTTTCTCAGACTTCTGTTCTTGTCTTCCCTGTAGACTGGTTTCCAGGTCCAGGTTTGCCCTTTTTATTCTAGAAGGATCACATAGAGTTAGTGACATAGTAAAATAGGCATAGCGGACAGATATGGTATCTATTGCTTAGGCTCAAATATCTACTCTGCAATGTATGACTTATACAGACCAGAGCATATAAGTCTCTTTGAACCTCTCAGATTTAAATCGTTTATTTGTTCTAAATTGTCTCTATTTTATAAATCAACTAGTGTATTTGTGAAAGCCTTTTACAAATATTTTTAAATGTTTAAGCACTTTATAAGTGTGAAAACTGATATTACCAAGTGGAAAATAATAGATAGCTTACCAAAGCATCAAGTTTAAAGAACATAAGTGGCTTCAAAAAATTATAAATTTTCTTCCAAAATGCAGATTGTGTATGTGTGTGCATGTTTGTGTGTATATATACAGAGATGACTGCTACTGAATTAGGTGCTGAATTAGCTTTGTTATTTTCTTTCACCAAACACAAGGTCAGCTATCACTAGTCAAGTTTACAAATAAAATATTCAGATTAGTTAATATTCTAATAATAGTAGCAATGGATTTTTCCATGTTAATCATTTTTCCACTTTATGGCATTGTGAGTCTGTCTTTGTTGTTGTTCCCATAGTAAAATATCTCTTTACTTTGTGTAAATGATCTTTACATATTTGCAAAGAAAATTCCCTCCTTTTCAGTTTAATGTAAGTTGCCTGCCCATCAAATCAGCATGGTTCAATAGTTTATAAGGTGCTCTCTCTGTCCTTTGATAACAAAGGGGGAATTCAGTTCTGGACAAAAACTCAAGATAATGAGCTTGGCAACATAAAGCAACTTCCTTTTATGAAATCCACTCACAAAATAAATGTGGTATGAAAATTAAGGGCACAGAATATTAAGATAGCATTGATTCATTGATCTGGAAATTAATTCTAACCATGTAATATTAATAACACTCCATGATCTGAAATTTAAGCTGCAGCTAACATGCAGCAACAAGTTATTTAATATTGCCAACAACTATAGTAAAGTTGAATTTTAGCAGTTGACGTTATATTTTCTGGAGCACTATAATATTTTTCAAACTGTAATAAAATACTGAAAATGATCAGAAGATGAAAAGTTGTTCACATGAAGCAGAGTTCATTAGTCATTTAAGAATATATGCCTAGAATACATGAAAACAAGTTTTATATTTGTTGTACCCAAACAACTTAGACTTCCAAACAACATATAGTAAAATCTGGGTGAATTATCTTGCTACTTACCAACCTCTCAACTGCATTTTCTTGCCCTGTATCCTTTATTCACATATCTCAAGAAAATTCAGATGACATGAAAATAAGATAGGGCTAAAAGAATGAGATTGACTCTGAGAAAGATGGCTCTCAATGACTAAAGAAAGAGACAATATTTCAAATAATATTAAGAACCTATGAACATTGAACTGCAGTAGATGTGTAGGAAAATATGTATTAATAATATACTGCTTGTAATTTATCCATCATAGGAAATGTATGATATATTTAGATACTAAAGAGTATGTTATTATGTACACACACACAGTCCTTTACATAACTATACTATTAGTGTTAGGTGCTAAAAGATAAGGAGAGATCAAACACCAATTGTTTTCCAGAAGACAGACTAGTAATTTGTGTTAAAGCAACTGAGAAGGCTCCCTGAGGAAAGTTGAATTTGATATAAATCCAGTAGGGCAGATGTGTGGTCTGGTGTAGGGAATAGTATATACAGTAATAGTGAATTTGAATGTAGAGCGCATGTAGGAAAGGACAGCTAGCAATGCTTTCACAATAATGGGTAGTAATGGAAGATAATACTGAAAAGAAAACACAGAGATTGATTTAGGTGGGTTTTAAGTGTTTGCCTAAGAGTTCTTTACTTCATGCTCCTCCTCCAGCAGTGGGTGTAGTTTACATTGTGTCGTACCCCCAGTGAAATCACAAGTAGAAATGCTTTTAAATATTCTAACTTAATACAGAAATACTCAGTATTTTATACTGGTTGAGTATATAATGGTTATTACCAAACCTGTGATGTTTATAGCAGTGCTTAAATATCACAAAACTAATAAGCAAAATTAATTTCCTAAAGCATATAAAATACAAACTTCAATTAACACTTTTTCCTGCAATATATAATTATATTTAATGTTCCACGACACCAATAGTCTCAAGGTTACAAATCAAGAATTCTTGAAACTAGTAAAACTAATCTTGGTGTATTACAGGAAAGCTTTTTCTATTTGTAATAAATAAAATTCCAATTTATGATATAATGCTGAAAATGTACAGCTTAAAATACAAATTTTCAGTGACCTTTATCTTTCTAAACAAATGCTAATGGGTCAACTATACCTTTGATTTCTCAAAACAGTGCATATGTGGTTCTTTATTAAAGTTTCTCTTGAAATCTTCACATTAATCCTAGTTAGAAATTTTGGCTTTAGCTTTCAACTATAATTTTTGTCAACAATAGGTCATATATATTTGAAGTTTACAATTTTTATTTCTACTCTTTCTCAGTTATTTTAATGACACAATTCACAATCAGTGAAATGTTAAATCATGGAGTTTGTTTCTTTCTCTTTTCGGCTCGTTTCCTCTGTTGTATGTATTCAACATGTATTTACTGAAGAAAGCATCGTTTCTAGATCTGAGTCCTCTCTCAAAGCCTCCTTGCTGTCTTCCTTTTTTCTTTCCATATTCCCTGCTTTTATCCTCTTTAATGCAATTTGGGCAAATACAACTAAAAATTTTTATTAGGATGATCCCATTTCTGTCTTAATATCCACTATTTTTCCTCTCTATTTTATTGTACTGTTTTCCAGTAATTCTTCTGAGATGATTAGCACTACCATACAGTTATTCTCAAAAACTATTAAGGTTTCTTTTGCTCATACTGAGTTTTTAAGGGCTTAACTTAGGAAAATATTAGGTATGTATAAGATAGATAGAATTTAGAAGTACAAGCCTGAAACTTATAAGAGAAGGTGACCAGGTGCAGTGGCTCATTCCTGTAATCCCAGCACTTTAGGAGGATAAAGCAGGAGGATTGCTTGAGGCTGGGAGTCCAGACCAGCCTGGGCAACATAGAAAGACCGCATTTCTACAAAAACTTTAAAAATTTGCTAGGCATGGTGCTGTACACCTGTACTCCCAGCTACTTAGGTGGGTGAGGTGGGAGGATCTCTTTAGCCCAGGAGTTCAAAGCTACAGTAAGCCGTGACCATGACACTGTACTCTAGCCTGGGTGACAAAGCCAGATCTTAACTCAAAACAAACAAACAACAAAAAAGGGAGCTTAGTATATAGATTTGGGATTCTTTCTCACAAGTCATCATCTATCTAGTATTACAGTGAAACAAAGATAAAAGGAAAAAAGGTGCTTAGAATAAAATTTTTTTGAGACATGGACATTAGAAGTTAGCATAGTGAGTGAGAGAAGGAATCTCAGTTTAGATATGCAGGTAGGTTAAGGTAGAAGAGTTTTTAAAAAAATAAATGTTGTCACCTGCTGAATGCTGAAAAAAATGAGAAGTACTGAAAAAAGACCACTATATTTAATATTACCTTTATAATAATAAAAACATGCTTTAAAAAAAACTAATGTGAAGTGAAGCAATTTTTTTTTAGTAATCCAAAACCATGAATCACTCTTCAAAGATTATATAATATAGAACCTCCTTCAAAGTCCTATATGTAAGACCTGAAATACCAAACATTCAGCAGTCACCCTCCTGTTCCCCAGATCCATGCCTGGTAGAGATGACAGATTACCTTAAATCTCAACTTTGACTATATTGAAAATACATATTTTTGTTTTTCTGGAGAGGGAAAGATGTGAATTTCCATTTAGTAAGGCAACCATTTTATCCTACCCTGTAATAAGAACTTGCTCACATTTTTAGGCAGCACATGGACAATTACTGCCTCTCTACGGTAGTGTAAGTCATCACTGCCACTAAAAATTTGTGAGCAAACTGTAGATTTGTAATTTAGTTTTGTACTGCTACAACCTGCTATAATAGTTGAGTAACACTATCTATAATAGATACTAGTTATAATATAAACAGTGTAATGTAGACCATTATATACCAGCTGCTAAAGTGAAAGGTATTGCTACTGGGTATCGACTATTTAGAAATTATAGTAAACATATGTTATTTGTGGAAATGTACAAGTTCTATTACTAACACAAGAGGTGATTAATATTTCATGCACTCTAGGTAGGAGTTGAAAGCAAGGACAGAAGGTGCTAGGTAGGAGTTGAAAACAAACACAGAAGGCGCTTCATTCAAACATAATTTAACATTAGTAGCAACATATTTCATAAAAAGCAGAGATATGTGGTATGCCTATCCTTGTACTGAAGCCCACAAAACTTCAGCTTTCAAATCTGTCAAAGGCTATATCCTAATTTTTAAAGCAATTATTTTTAGAGATACAAAGGGCGATAAGAGCATCTAGACTCTTTTAAAAACTCCTCGTGATAGGAGACGGTTTTTATTTCAAAAGCATGCTATATGTAACACAGGACTATGTATCTTTTAAAAAGTTACTAAACAGAGAACTCAGGCAAGAAAAGTGTCATCAGTGTACTGTATTGCTGAAATGACTTCAGGGATTTTGTAGCAACATGAGTTGTTATAACTGTAAAATTTGCTTTTATTTTTATAAATAGGAGCTCATGATCTAGTAATCAAATAGTATTATATTAAGAGGCTTATAATAACAGCAACAGAATAATGGCAGCTTGTTTGACACTTCTCTGTACTACAGTCCTGCTCAACTGAGAAAGCAACGTTCAGCTCATGTATCTGGTTCTTTTGGTAATTACCTTAATTGTTTTTAATATGCTTGTATTATCTTCATTTATCAACTTTAAACATTACTTAATAACTTCTATTGTGATGCTTACATAGGAATTAGGTGCACCGATTATAGGACTCTCTTCCCACTATTCTCTCAATGTGTTTTTTCTGGTAAAATCATGATTTCCTATTTACGTGATTATGACTATGTAAATATTGTTCTATAGGTTTACATTTTTAGCATAATGTCTTTACTTCTCCTGAAATGTATAAGGTTTTCAGTGATTATTTCAAATTTCAAATATACAAAATAATCAAAATAGTTTAGTTCCATCTTTCATATGTTTAGATTTCACTCCTCTAGCCTTTCATCCTTCTGCTCCCCTCTCACTGTTTGCTGTCTCAGACTACTTGTCTTTTTCTCTGTTGGACTTCCTGTTCCTAGATTGCGCTTCATTCTCCTTGATTTCAATACCTCATATTTGCAGAAGTACAACTTCTAGTAGCTTTCTAAAAAATATGGTATGTGAGAAGTATACATTTTAGACGCATACTTCTCTTCAATGAGCTTACCTCCACCCTTCCATCTGATTGAGCATTTTCTTGAGATTTTAAGCTGAAGATTATTCTTGCTCACAATTATGAAAACATCATTTTGATGCCAGCCTGATTCCCTTTTTGTTTGTAGGTGACTTGTTTTACTTTTTAAATTGTTTTGTTGTACGTTTTTTCTTCGTAGGACTTTTGAGCATTTCTGAAATTCTTGATATACCTTTGTGTGGAACTAATTTTGTTTGGAGATGGATTTTTTTGTGTGTGCTCAGAAATTTTCTTCTATAGCTTCATTGATAATTTAGTCTTATCAGTTGTCACAAAACTTTTTTTATAATGTATTAATCAGCCGCTGGACCTTCTGCATTGGAAGAGGACCTCTCCTCTTCCTATCTTTTGTCATTTTCCATCTTTGTGTCTTTGTTTTAACCTTTGAGAGATTTTCTTGATTTTTATCTTCTACTCTTCTATTCATTAAAAGAAATATTTTATTTGAAAAAAATCTCTAACAGAAAGGGTGTAAAAATGTACAACACCTCACTATCTTTTACTCAGATCACCTGTAGAGTTAACATTTGTCTTATTTGCTTCCTTTTTCTGTACACACACACACACACACACACACACAGAGTCCTTATTTTCTTAGTGATTTTAAGTTACGTGATCTTTCACTGCTAAATATTTCAATGTGTATTTTCAAAGAATAAAGATATTCTTACTAACCTACAGTATGGTACTAAGATTCAGTAAATGTGACACTGATGAAATACTTTGATGTAGCATACTGCTAGCATTCTAATTTTATCAATTGAGCCAATTCTTTCTAGCATGATTTCCTTCCAGTATGGGGTCCAGCATAGAATCATGTATTGTAATTAGTTGTCATATCTCTTCAGTCCCCTTCAATCTGGGAAACCTCTTCAGCTTTTCTTGCCTTTCACAATGCCATTTTTTAAAGATACAGTCCCCCTGTTTTTAATAGAAGGTTTTCATTTTTGGTTTGTCTTATATCCTACTGGTTTCTAAATGTTATTTATCACACTTTTCCAATAACATTTTTTGTTAACTATTTTTATAGCATTCATTTTTGATTTGTTATAACACATACTTTTTTCTCACTCTAATATTGGTTATTTGCAATCTTTCCCTGTTCTTTGATTATAGACATGATCTCGATTTCAGTCCTTTTTAGTTGAGGTCTCAACTACTTAGGCTGAAATTTTGCTTCAGTGACTGATAATCTGTGACTCTTCATTCATATTTTACAGGGGAATTTTAGAATGGGGGCTTGGGTAATATAATTGCTGTTCTAAAAACCAAGAAGAGAAAGAAGGTTACAGGTCCCTTGATCATGTGAACTTCCAGTAATAGCTCTGATCAGAATCTGACGTTTACCAGGTTTAATTTCTTCAGAGAATGGTACACTTCAGATTCAAAGGATTCAGAGAAAGGGAGGTGATGAGAATGAAGAGGTAATTGCCCACTGTAGAGGGAGAGAGAGCAACCACTTTAGAACTTGATGAATTTTTCTCTTTTCAGAACTGCACTTCATGCCTTCCAAAGCACTTAGTTTCTCCAAGTGGTAAGCTGCTCACAGCTTCTCTGAGTGATTTGCTAACTTTTTAAACCCATGCTGCTTATGGGACTCCACACTGTGGGCATATAGGCAGTACTTTCTCAGCCCTGCTATATGAATCAATTCTCCGTCTGCTTCCCATCCTCCACAACTTATTGAATTATGGTACAGGGATTGAATGTATGACTTTAAAATGACACCGCTTGGACTTGAATACTAGCTTTGCCACTTACTCAATATATGATAATCAGCAAATTGCTTAATGATTCACCATTTCCTCATTTATAAAATGGAGGTAATGATAGAAATGTTACGGATGCTCAATGAGAACAGTGTCGAACAGTGTCAGCTGCTCTCAATTACACTATTGTCTTTTCTATTTAGTGCTTTCTTTTACCTCTATAAATTGACTTTTTAAAAATTATTTTCCTATAATTCTTCTGAACTTTGGAGAAGGAAAAGAGGATTGATACCTACTGTTAATTAATCAGACTTTGTTTAAAAAAAAATTAGGGCTTTTAATTTTATCCTCTTAATTAGTCTGCCAATTTTTTTCCCCTGAGCAGTAAAACTGTTACGTAATTTGTAAGTTCTCTTGAATAGACTGTATTTCATCTTAAGACCAGAAAGAGTCAGGACTTTCTTGATCTATATATATATATAAAAATCATTCTAAGATATTTTACTAGAATTAATTATATGTGTGAGTGTCATAGCTCTTAAATCATTTATCATTATTATGAGATACTGCTATTCATGTGAGAATTTATGTTAAGAATGAATTAAGGACACCTTAATTAATATTATATAACATTACAAAAAAGGGATTTCTATTTTACTGTGTATTAAACAGGCAAACAGAATCCCTATCTTCTGTGCGCAGATACTTACGTTATAGAAATTCACAGTTATTTAAATATTTATAAAATGAGAGTTGAAAGCAGCACTTCTGAAAAGCAGTTAATAATGAACAGACATCAAGGGAGCTATCATTATAACAGCAAAGTGCTTTGCAACTCCAATAACTTCAGTGGTGCAGAAGCAGGCCATCAAATTTAATTAAAAGCAGTCAAAAATAAACTGAGAAATTGAACTGTAAAAGGCTGTCCTTTGCCAGGAGCTAAAGGCAAAAAAGAAAGCAAGGTAGAGCCTTGAAAGTAGTAATGAATTGATAAGCCCTACTGACTGCAACTTGTAATTCGTTCTGTCAGATTTTAGTATCAGTTAAACTAGATTAATAGAGCAATCACTGATTCTCTATCTTAAATCCTTCTTCGTTCATCCCGCGTTATAGGCTCCCATGATAGATGGAAGCCAGAGTGGGTCAAAATTTCAATTCATTTCTCTACTCAGTTTTTAAATAATGCTGGCATCTACATTTTCTGGACGCCAGAATTCTTATATGTTAAAAGCAGGAATAAATTTAGTTATTGGCAGGCTATAGCCCTCAGTTCCAAAGAGACTTAACTCCTTTTTATTCAACTGAGGAAGAAATCCCCTGGAACGTGAGCGGCGAGCAGTTAGCATCTCCTTCTACCACTAGGGGCTACCATGGTGAAGTGAATGGTAAAGAGGACGTAACAAATTTATTGTTGCTTTAAACGTTCAGATTAATGTGGATCTGCAGAAACAGTACCACTAGGATAAAAACAATTTGCCCTCGATCATTTTATTTTTCAAATAATGTTCTTTAATGAAGCTAAAGCCTCCCTGCTGTGACCTTATTATGTTTTTCAACATCAGTGACAAATACATTCCTTCAAATTGTAAGAGAGCTCGTGAAACAGCAGGGATATTGAAGTATAGGATCAATTACTTTTTGGCAGTATTTTTGAACTTTAAATGGCTATAGCACAGCCTGTGTAAACAAGAAGACAAACCACCTTATTGAAAAGCAGTGTGCAAATTATCCAGACCACAAGAAGCTGAGGTAAACAAACTGTTCTGTTTTCTAATATCCATCAGCCTTTGCACAGTGTCTCATCAAAGAGCAAGTGCCTGAGACATTGTTTTAGAAGACACAAACCAAAACTGAAAACAATTTTGTCACTGATTTAAATGGAAAACTTAAAACATGTCTAAGAAATTTGAAAATTGCTAACATTGCTGCTTGTGGGTTAAATCTGCTTATTGTAACCTCAAGAAAAGATCTTTGATTATGATTAAAACTTCAAGGTGTATATGAAGACAGAAACACAAAAGTGTATAGATGTTATAAATGTAACAGATTATTATTGCATTTATGAAATACTCTAATTTCTGAAGTCCTTTTATATCCACATGTCACGCAATCCTGGCAGCATCTTAGTAAGACATGAGTTCAAACAGGCACTGATTATCTTACAAATGCAGTAATGAAGACTGAGACTCACTCAGGCAGGTTAAATAGTTAGCACTAGGTCATACAAGCACCTGAAACTACCTAATATAGCCCATTGTTCTTTCTCTTTAGTATTTATGAGAACTCCCAACTTTTAAAATGCAAATCATTAAGCTGCAATATAGTCTGCCTTACCAGAGTCTATAATTTCCATTTCCATCTGCTGCATTCAGGCAGGAACTTCTCATTTGTGCTGATATGAGAGTTACATGAATCATTGGGCCTTTAGATAATGCAAGCTCTTAAGTGTACTTCATTTGAATAATTGTCCACATGCAGGACTCCACAGCCATCTAAAGGGTAGGAAACTGAGATCACTGGTAAGGGGGGCTGTCTGAAAAGCTTCTGAAAAAATGACATATGAGTTGAAAGACACATTCTTTCCTGTGTGGGGACTTTGTTTCCTGCTAGAAGAGAGATTGGGTTGAGGTGAAGTTTGGGTCAAGCCACCAATTCACCCAGCTCAATGGAATTGACTTAGAGAGACGATTGGAGGTCGAGGTGATAGAATCCTGAAACTAGTTAGAGGGAAGAGAGGGTATGTTTTTAAGAGGTGCTAAGATATCAGTGTGAAAAGTAAAGTAATGAAAACTTAGAAGCAACAAAACCCTAAAATTTAAATAATATGACTTATTCGTTTTATATAAATCAAGCATTGCCATTGATTTGGACATTTTAACTTTTTTAAAGCCAGTTTTAGTTGTTTAACATTAGCAAAGAAAAGACTGTCAGATATTATTCTATCTCCTAAACATCAAGATTAGTATGAATAATTAAAATTATAATAACAATAATGGCATTCATTGGGTTGTAAGTATATGCCACTTTTCTGAGGACTCTACTGGTATGTATTATATACATAAATAATTACTCTTATTTTAAATACCAAGACAATAATGTACAGCAAGTTTAAGTAGCTTGCCCAAAAGAAACTACCAAACTAATAAGTGGGAAACATTTAGCTCCCCAGAATTTACCCTTAACAGTTTTCAGGCTATTATCTAAAAATAATAATGAATCTGCTTGCTCATTTACTATGGTTTTAGTTTTTATTTGCCTTTAAAAATTACACTTCGGTTAACTCAAGAGTTTATATAAATTTTAAATCCAAATGATACTGCTTGAATATTCCCAAAGACTGTTTTGCTTTATGAGATAATGAGATGTAAACCAAAAAGTATCTGAGACGGGTCTCAGTTTCAGAAGTTCATTTTGCCAAGGTTAAAGACATGCCTCTGAGACAGTTCTGTGCCTTTCTCCAAAAATGATTTTTGAGGGCTTCAATATCTAAAGGAGAAAAGCTGGCTGGAGGGGAAAGAGGGAGGGTGTGGTCACATTACTGAATCCACATGTTGTAAGAGAAAAGGAACAGGTAGGGGAATAGTCAATTATATATTTGTCTCATGTTCAGTAAATCAGCACTTTACATAAGATAAAGTGAACAGAGTAGCTACCTGTGGAGATATTTAACCATTCATTAGTAGTCATCTGCTTAGTAACAAAAACAAAGGCATGACTCAGCTTTCAGCCTAATTTTTCTTTTTGGCATAGTAAATCGGCATTCCATGTTTTTATTTTTCTTTCACGGGGAAGAAAACAAATTTTGCATTCTTATATTGTGATTATTTTAATTTCTTATGAAATCCATCTGATAACGCTGGATGACCCTAAGAATGATTGCCCTGATGCATAAAATGGTAAAGCCTATAGTCACATTACTTCTTTAAACAGGGAGCTAAGTTATAACTCCCTACCAGAACATGGCTTTCACCATGTTAGACTCTTCTTACTAAAAAATGTGTATGTATAGATAGATCAACTGTATCTACATGTATACATACATGTGTATATATATACACATACGTATGCACATGTGTAGACATATGCATATGTATGTATATGCACACACATATGTATGCACACACACAGTTGATCTTCATTTCATATGTGTGAATTCGCCTACTTGCTCTTTATTGGTAACTCCAAAACCAACACTTAAGGTACGTTTGTGGTCATTTGTGGGACACACAAAGCATTAAAAAACGTGAGTCACTCAACACACATTGCCAACTAAGTTGAAGAAGGTGACACTCTGCCTTCCTCTTTTAATTTTTATATTAACAAGTATTTTGACAATTTAGTGCCACATTTTTCACATTTTTGTGTTTTTTTAATGATCTTTTCACTGTTTACAAAAGCCACCAAGCATAATGAAGTGCTGTAATGAGCTTTATGGAGAAAATATGTGCGTTAGATAAGCTTCATTCAGGCATGAGTTACCATACTATTGGTTGTGAGTTCAGTGGTAATGAATCAACAGTATAATAAATATGGCATCTTTAAACAGAAACAACCATAAAGCAAGGTTACATATAGATTCACTGATAAAAATACCGTGACTGAGGCTGGCAGGAACCCAGCCCTATGTTTCCTCTAGGAGCAGTGCTTCAGTTACCAATTTAGTGTTCTTGTAACTGTATACAACACGACTGCCATAAATAATGATTATGTATCTTTCTCCTGGCCAAAGCAGAGTACCTCATTCCAATCCATTCCAAGTTTTGTACCTTTCTAGAGGTATCCCAAATCACCTCTACCATCATGTTAGGGCCCTGTCTCCATTTGCTCCCTGGAACATTTTATAATTTTCCTTTCTAGAATAATCTCTGTTATAGTATAAAGTAACTGTATTTTCTTCAAAATAGTTCTATTTAAGTCATATAATAGCCCCAATATCTATATAACAAAAATTGTGCATGCATGGTAAATGAGGGCCATTTTTCACAGAATCAATGTATTGGTATATGGCCCATATGTTCAGATTAAAATAGAGAAGTGAGGCAAAAGGAGGAGAAAGAAATTATCAAATAAGGACCTAGAAGAAAGCGTAATGAATGAAATCCATGTACAAGTACAGACATTAACCCCAGGAAGGAGGAGGAATGTATTTTCTTTGAGACAGAAAAGACAAGGAATGGGGAGATAAAAGAAGGAAGAAGTAGAAAATACAGAAAACAAAAAAACTTGAAAGTAGAGAAATTATAGGAGGTTGGATTGGATGATCTTATTTTCTAATTAAAAGAAGAGCAAAGTCATATGCAGATTCAATATTTCTTGAAAGCCTACATTTTACATTATAGATTACAGATGAAAAGCAATCTAAGTAAAAGTCTATGGTGATCTTTCTGAAAATACTGTTAAACATTGTATTTTTTCATTATCGTAGTTGAGAAGCTCAGAAGAGAATGTAGTTCTCCTTAAAAAGTATGAAAGTATATACATGAAAATATATATTTGGAAAGTGAAGTCCTTTGTGATGGCTCCTTATATATCTTACAACTCAAGACTGGGGAAAGTCTTATGTATCTTTTCTATCAATTTTAATTGTATCAGTTATAAAAAGCTGATGATTTTGGTGATTGTAATGGGATGGCAAAAAGGATTATTGAGCTTTATGAAAATTCCTTGGGAAAACATAAGCTGAAAAAAACTCTTTTCTCCCCATAGAGTTATTCTTTGCAATTTACCACACTGTATTTTAAGTTTAAAAATGTACTTATAAACCAAACTTGTTGTTATTTCTAAATATTTCATTTAATAAATGCATATTTTATTACATTTATTAACTTTTAAAAACACATGTGTACCATTTGGGGAAATATGGAAAGTAAAAATAATCAATAATACAATATAAAATTCTTCTAGTCTTGGTTCTTAGAGATAAGTATGTGTACTATTGATAGTTCTAGAAGATTGTGTGTGCATGTTTTGCATCATTGTCATTATTGCTAACATTTATTTAATATGTTTGGGAAATTTACTCAGCATTATTTTACCTGATGCGCCTCATTTTGTCATATATAAAATGATATTTAAATGCATTGTTATTATTTCTAAATAGAAATGTATGTAATTGATGGAGATTGGGGGAAAAAGAATTAACGCCCAGGGCTGGCAGAAAGGCAAGATAATTTGTCTAAGCCCCTATGACAGTCAATTAGTAGCAGAAGTAAGCTTTAGACTAGGCTTCCTTAAACCCGTGATCTTAACACATTAGGCTGCTGCACTTTTCATAAATTTCTCTTTTCAGTAAGAGCACATTGTGAATGTATTCCTATATCTATTACATAGAATAAATTCCTAATGGTTTGATAAAACCCAGGGAATAAATTTATTATAATTTTTAAATTCCCATGATTAGATATTTTAATTGTTTGTAATTTTTCTTTATTAGAAGGAATACTCTAATGAGGAAACTTACATGAATGCCTTTGTAAATTTGTCCTCTTATTTTCTCAGGATAAATTCCTAGAAGTAGAAGCACAATTGCTGAATTGGAGTCTGTGTATCTCTTACCCTGTTGACTATGCCAGGTTATACTCCAACAAAAAGTCTATATAAGCGTCTCTGTCTATGCTTTTGCTAGCCCTGGGCATTAGGTTTCTTTTCAATCTTCATTGCAAACAGTTCTATTTGAAAAAAAGGTAAATGCATTCTTCCTCTAAAATTTTAAGAGCTTTCTGAGAAAGTATACAGTCTGAGGAAGGAATTCTTGAAAACAGTTTTCGAGTAAGACTTGATGTTCTTTAGAGATCAATTTTTTACCAGTACTGCAATAAATCCAGACATTACAGAATAGTTCATTTTTATGTTCACCTGTTAGTAGTTCAAATTAATAAAACTATACCCCTGTTTGGGAGGGGAGCATCACACACTGGGGCCTGTTGGGGCATGGGGGCTTAAGGGAGGGATACCATTAGGAAAAATACTTAATGTAGATGACAGGTTGATGGGTGCAGCAAACCACCATGGCACTTGTATACCTATGTAACACACCTGCATGTTCTGCACATGTATCTAATAAAGTATAATAAAAAAGAAAAACAAAACTGTACCCATTTGGCTTATTAAATAAAAGAACAATTCCCTGATACAAAGTTAAAAAACATATATTGACTGATTCAATTTTTAAAATTAAGTGCCAATTACATCATTTCATAAGGCTTTTTCCTATGAATTTTCACTTAAATGGTTTTGCTTCAATGCCATAATAAAGAAGAAAATATTTGACACACTTAGATTCTAAAATAAATTCTTTCTCAATTCTAAAGTCCCCCTAATAATATTGTGAATCTGCAAAACAGTAAGAGTGAAGAAGATAATTCACAAATTGGTTCAGATTACTAAAGCAAGGATAGATCAGCCTTGACCTGCCAATGTATAAGTATTTCCAAGAAAGAGGAAATTCACATAAATTGCTTCTGATTTTTGTTTCATCCTGGCAGTCTTAATGTTGCCATCTGCCATTATTGCCATGGTCCATTCCCTTTTATCTGATTTGTAACATTAGTCAAATATTTCTCACGAACAAGATTATTCATATTCTGGTCACACATAACTCACAATTATCTTTAACTCCCTTCCCTTTTGGGCACAGAGACATGCAACTATTTTTTGAGAATAATTTAAGCCAAGACTCAGGCTGTTCCAGAAATACATAGTAACTGATCTTCCCAAATTCTTCTCAAAATTTATATTGTGAAGGAAAATACAAGTGAAGTAACACTACAAAAAAATTCTCATCAATTCCCCAAATACTCTACATTTTATGTTTAAATAAGGCCTGAATTGTCCTAGAAATGCAAGATACATAGATATTAGTCGTTATAATAAACTACTCTGTCAATCTATTTGCCACATTTCACTATAAATGTGTACCAGACTATTTTTTACATAACAAAACATGTACTTATTATGAAAGCCAAGAAGACTAATTTCTTTTGGTCTTCAGTGCCACATAGCACTCTTTTCCCTACATACCATAAAAACTGGTGTGTTTTCATTATGGATACTATGTGTCATGTAATTGACATTTCCCTTTTTGAGTTTGCCACTAGGATACCCAAAAGCAAATTTATAATGATTCAGAAAAGCATACAGGGCCTAATGACATGAGTGAGTGGTATTAACCACATTTTCTTTGCTATTGTACTCTTCTTGATTTTTTTTCTTCTGTACATATTATTATTTATTTGCAACCTCAGGTCCCTTTGAAAATTACTGAGATATGAATGCTTTTACAATAAATTAACTATTTCATTTCAATGCTGACCATATGAAGCTGACATTTTTATAACTGGTTTAATTAAAAGAAAGGGAAGGGAAAGGAAGAATTTTGAATTATTAGAAAATTTTTTCTAAAGCACAAACCATGTAAATAGAAGATTATATGTGAATTAAAAATAAAACAGCTATAAAAGTCTGACTTGCAGTTTGAGAAATTTATAAAGTCCCATAAAAGGAGGGATGTGGGAATCACTTAAGGCTAGGAGTTGAGACCAGCTTGGGCAAAATAGCAAGAACCCATCTCTACATAAAAAAAGAAAAAGAAAATAGCCAGGTATGATGGTGTATGCCTGTAGTCCCGGCTACTCAGGAAGTAGAGGCAGGGAGACCAATTGAGCCCAGGTGGCAGAGGCTAACGTGAGATATAATCACATCACTGCACTCTAGCCTGGGTGACAGAGTGAGACCCTGTCTCTAAATAATTTTTAAAAGAAGGAGGGGGAAAAAGAGAAACTTTGGAGTTACTTACAAGTATAAAAGAGGAGTTGTAATTGAGATGAAGAGACCGGGGAATTCTGGTGTTCAGTCTCCAAGAAAACCCAGTCCCTGGGAGAATCACTTGACTAAATTATTCCACATCTTGTTTTCTGAAGCCAGAACCTCACCTGGAAACCTCCAGGGACAAACAAGACAAAAAGCAAAGTGAGCAATAGGGTCAAAGTTGTAATTAGTGGGCTGTCAGTAAATTATATTAAGCACCTAAATAGTATATTTCAAGAGTTTTGACAAGGTAATGGAGTGAAAAATACCTCTACTAAACCCCTCAATGATAATGAACGATTATTTCTCACCTATCTCTTACTCTTTCTCACTGGCTCCTCGAGCCATTCAAGTTATGTCTTCAGTATGGAGCCTTTAGAAAGGTGAGAGAAAAATGGCAGAAATGCATATTTTTGTCCCAACTTTTCTCCTAAAAGGCATTCTTTATCTCTGACTCCATATTGTACAATATTTCCTTCATGCCCCAGCATCTATTCAGATCTTGTAGGGAAAAGCTGACGTCTCCCCTTGTTATCACCTCAAGGAGCTCCTCATTTGTGCAAAAACTAAAGCAAGATCCTGAAACTGCTTATTATTAGGACAGAATTTGAGGCAACAAGTGGAAAAAGACTATGACCAAGAGGTGTTTAGTAGGAGGACTTACCAAATTCAGACCAGCAGGATTTGGTTGGCAGGCCTGATAGATGAGCATATTTCTAGGGAATATTGTAGCTCTATAACTTGATGAAAAATAACAAGACTTTGAAGACAAAGAATTAGTATTGTGTTTAAAAAATCCTGTAAATTCTTTAAAAATTTGAAGTAATTCACATTCGGTGAATAGTCTGATGGAAAAAAAAAAAAAATCCCAGAATGAAAGTAAAGAAAGGAGAGAAAGTCAGTTTCCTTTCCACATTGTCATCTATTCCCCCAATTCAACACTCTGAGGTTAACACTTTTTTTTCTAGTTTCTTACACGTATTTTTAGAAATAGGCTATGCATATAAAAACGTCTGCATAATGATATGCTTTTTGTTATAATTCTTGTATTTCATGCAAATTTTCTTTAATCTTGAGTCTTTCTGAAAAAAAGATGATTGGCCCTTTATGTAATTAATAATAACAGAACGGTCACAGTTAACCTTTATGAAATGCTTGTTACTTTGTGTCAGGCACTAAATCCTATATATTTAACTTTTCCCTAGCTCTCCCAAAATAGTGCTGTTACCTATTTTCTGTCAATGAAGAGACAGACACCTCAATAAATTAGTTTTTAAATTAGTTAACTCACTTAACCTGTAAGGGCAAAGCCAGAATTGAACCCAGATAGTAGGACTCTAGATCCTACTCCTTATCCATCATCTCCTACAGTAACCCTAAACTGAAGCTGAAAAATAACATGGAAATTTCCTGAATTAAACATCTTTAGTAATGCTGTCTATCCATTGTGTTATAATAAATGGTGAATATTAAAAGATGGGATATATATATACACATACATATATATAAATGTTTGACTAAAAGAATCAATCTTAGAGTTTTTGTTTGTTTTTTGAGATAGTCTCGGTCTGTCTACAGGTGCACACCACCACATCTAGCTAATTTTTGTATTTTTAGTAGAGACGGGGTTTCACCATGTTGGCCAGGATGATCTTGAACTCCTCTTCACCTCAGGTGATCCCCCCACCTCGGCCTCCGAAAGTGCTGGGATTACAGGCATGAGTCACTGAGCCCAGCCTTTGAGATTTTCACACAAGCACTATCTCCTTTTGTAAAGAAATCTTGTTTGATCTTAATAACACAACTGCAGTATGTTAGAGCAGCAGGAAACTGAGAAGTAGGAAAGAGAGAACACATTCTTTTTCTCTAAAGAGTGTGGATAAGGATAAAAAGATATAAAAAGAACTGGAGGGTTAACGAGAAGTCCCCCATGGAAGCTAACTAACTTGTTTTTAATGGTGAGCAGCTTTTGTGGAGTGGGTATTCATGGAAAGGGCGGGCATATCCAATGTTCACTTTCAGTGTCCTGGGTTTCACAAAGTAGAGAATTGCATTGACAATGAAGTACAGTCGAAGACTGAGGTTAGCTGCTGATTGAAATTGTAGAAGTAAGAAAAACTCAGTATTCAACTTACTCTCCCAAAATATTTTATCACAGATCTTAGAAGTAGGAATTTAAAAATTAAAATTGATACTGTATTAAAGCAACATTTGTATAGACAGAACATGAAATAGTTTTATCTATGTCCCTTCCAGAGCCACAACAGGGGAACACTAACATTTTTACCTATGTAGACAGTTCCATGGTGTCATATGGTGACACCTATTCTAATTCCAGGTACAGAGCCTTCAAAGATTGTGTAACTGGATGAGATTTTTAAACCAAACCTACAAAGTGATGCGAAGTGGAAGAGTGGCTGGAATGGGTGGGGCAGTTGAAGTGAAAATTAGCAATTTGGCATACTTTACCAATATATCAGTTGTCGTTGAAGGTAATCTGACCTGTTGGAATTCCAGCTTTTGAGAGAAATCAGTTTCTCTGGACATCTTTTTTAAAAAAAGAAAAAATGTTTCATAATCATATAGGATATAGGGTAAGACAAGGGTCAGATTTAACCAAGTCAAATTACATATTCAATTGTTACTGGCTTAAACATAATGTTGTTTAATTTATAATTTCCAATTGTAAAATATGCTACAGAACATTTGAAAGTGAGAAGAAAATGCTGGAAATACCTGGGAATTTATCCACGGATTGAAATATCTAGAGCTTACTGTATATCTGATTTAATAAAACTGTCCAAAGTTGAAGGAGTTGTCTACTCAAGTTGGGAGATATTCTAAAGCAAGACAGGCAAAAAAGATAGGAGTGAGGGGATACAAAATACTAGCAAATACATCTTTGACGTGATTGGACAGAGAATTCAGCCTAGGCAGAGAATCAAATGAAACCAAAATGTACTGATGAACAGGAATAGATTACTATGCCACTGAAGATGAGCATGAAAAAGGCAGAAGAGTAACCAAGTCCTTTCAAAGGATAGTTTGAGAGATCCCACATCTTAAGAGGAGAACTTCTCAGCATTGATGCTCAAGGCATGCCAACAGCCTGGGAAATTTTTGAAAGGAGACAAAAAGAAGACCTTCTTAATTAATTTTAAGCATTGCTGAAGATACTGTCACATATCTTACTGTATTCAATCTTCATAGAAATTTTCTAGTATGTGCAGTAATGTCACTGTTTTACAAAAGAGAATACCTAGGCTCAGAGAAGAAGAGAAACTTCTCTAAGGTTACCTAAATATTGAGTGAAATAACATTGTTCCAAAAACCCTGTTATTTCCACCAAAGTTCACGGTGAAATGAGAGTTTTGGAATGCTCTCAAGTTGAAAGTTAAAGTAAGTATTCAAGTATACCTAATAACATGAGCATATATTAGTTACAGAGCTGACATTGATGAAAGAATGATAAGGCAGATAAATACACCTGCTTACACGTGTACTGAAGGCCAAATTATATAGGAAAAGCAGATTTGTTTCTATATAAATTGGCCTTCAACACATGTGAGTCTATGGTAAATAAGGGAAGTAAGATATTCTGGTACTGAATTCTAAACTTCAATTAAATAATTTATTCCAGAAAAAAATAAAATATTATTTTTTAAAAAATTTATCCCACAAGAACACATGCTCTTGGAAATGTTAATCAGTTTTCCATGATATAATGACTAAATAGTTGGTAACTTGATTGGGAAGTGAGATTCACAGTGTACATTAGCTTTAGTAAAGGCTCTCAGAGGTCCCATGGTAACAAATGTATTGAAATGGTTTATCTCATAATTATCCAACCTATTCGTTCAATTTGTTTGTTTTTTTAATTAACAAATATCTGTACATATTCATAGGGTTTATAGTGATGTTTTGATACATATAATGTATAGTGAGCAGATCAGAGTAATTAGCATATTCATCATCTCCAACTTTTATTTGTGTTGGGAACATTAAGTAACTTTCCATATATTTTAAACTATGTTAACTATAGTGATTCTACAGTGGTATAGAACACTAGAATCTCTTCCCCCGTCTAGCCATAATTTTGCACTTTTTAACAAATTTCTCCCTATCCCTTTCTTCCCAGTACCCTTCCCAGTTGCTGGTATCTTTTCTACTTTTTACTTTTGTGAGATCAACCTTTTTTATTTTAGCTTCCATATATGAGTGAGAACATGCAGTGTTTAACTTTCTCTCCCTAGCTTATTTTACCTTAAATGATATCCTCTAGTTTACTTATTTCACTTCATATGATGGCTTCCATTTTTTTGCGAATGACAGAATTTCATTCTTTTTTATAGCTAAATAAAAAATAGCTTTTTAATAGCTAAATAGCATTCCATCATGTATATGTACCACATTTTTAAATCCAGGCACGTGTTATGGATCATCTGGTTTTATTAGATATCTTGGTTATTGTGAATACTGCTATAATACACATAGGGGTGCAGATGTCTCTTTGATATACTAACTTTTCTTTGGATAGATGCCCAGTAGTGGGATTGCTGGATCATACTCTAGTTCCACTTCTGTTTGTTTTGAGGAACATTCATACTGTTTTTCATAGTGATTATACTAGATTACATCCCTTTCATAGTGGTTAGATTACATTCTCTCTTTTTTTTTTTTTTTTTTTTTTGAGGTGGAAAATCAGTCATTCTGTTGCTCAGGCTGCAATGCAGTGGCATGATCTTGGCTCACTGTAACCTCCTGGGTTCTAGTGATTCTCCTGCTTTAGCCTCCCAAGTAGCTGGGATTACAGGCACCCATCACCATCATGCCCAGCTAAATTTTGTATTTTTAGTAGAGATGGGGTTTCACCATGTTGGCCAGGCTGATCTTGAACCCCTGGCCTCAAGTGATCCTGCCCATCTCTGCTTCACAAAGTGCTGGGATTACAGACGTGAACCACCACACTGGCTTATTTTTGCTTTGATAACAGCCATTCTAACTGAAGTGAGATGATATCTCATTGTGGTTTCAATTTGCATTTCCATTGTGATTAGTGATGTTACCATTTTTTTGATATATATGTTGTCCATTTTTATATTTTTTGAGAAATGTCTATTCAGATCATTTTCCCGTTTTTCAACTGGATTTCTTTTTCTTTTTTTTTTTTTCTGTTCAGATGTTTGAGTTCCTCGTATATTCCAGACGTTAATCCCTTGTTGGATGAGTAGTTTCCAAATATTTTCTCCAATTCTATAGTGTGCATTATCACTTTTTTGATTGTCTCCCTTCTGTGCAGAAGCCTTGTAGATTAATACAATCCCATTTGTTTATTTTCGCCTTATTTATTTTTGCCTGTGCTTTTGAGGTTTATTCCTACAATCTTTTCCCAAGCAATTGCCTGAAGCATTTTCTCTGTTTTCTTCTAGGAGTATCATAGTTTTGTGTCCTATATTTAGGTATTCGATTAATTTTGAGTTGATGTTTGTATAGGGTTGGAGGCAGAGGTCTAATTCTTCTGCAGGTGGCTATCCAGTTTTCCTAGCACCATTTATTAAAGATACTATCTTTTCAACAGTGAATATTCTTGATACCCATGCCAAAAATCAGATGGCTATAGATATGTGGATTAATTTCTGTGTTCTCTATCGGTTCTATTGGTCTTTTTCTGTTTTTATGTCAGTGTTAGGCTGTTTTACAGTTACTACAGCTTTGTGTAGTGTATTTTGAAGTCTGGTAGTGTCATGCCTTCAGTTTTGCTGTTTTGTCTCAGGATGGCTTTGTCTACTTGGAGTATTTTTTGCTTTCATTTACATCTTATGTTTTTTTTCTATTTATTTGAAGAATGTCCTTGATATTTTGATAGAGATTTCATTGAATCAGATTGCTTTGGATAGTTTTGTGATTCTAACAATATTCTTCTAATCCATGAGCATGGAGTATCTTTTTATTTGTATCTTCTTCAATTATTTTCATCAATGTTGTGTAGTTTCCATTGTACAGTTTTTTTTTTTTTAACCTCCTTGGTTGAATTTATTCCTAGGTATTTTATAACTTTCTTGTAGCTATTGTAAATGAGATAGTTTTCTTGATTATTTTTTCAGCTAGTTCATTTTTCCTGTATTGAAATTTGACTTAATTTTCATATTGATTTTTATATTCTGCAACCTTGCTGAATTTGTTTATCAAGCCTGAGTTTTTGGTAGACTCTCTAGATTTTTATATGTACAAAATCATATCCTCTAAGTACAGATAATTTGACTTCTTTCTTTCCAATTTGTATTCCTTTTCTTTCTCTCGCCTAATTGTTCTGGGTAGGACTTCAAGTACTACATATAATAAGACAGGGGAGAGTTGTCTTTTCCCATTCTTAGAGAAAAATATATCAGCTTTTCAATGAATAGTAGGATGTTTTGGATTTGTCATATATGACCTCCATTATGTTGAGATATGTTCCTTTTATACCTAATTAATTTAGAGTTTAAATCATTAAAAGATGTTTAATTGTCTCACATGTATGTATTGATAAATGACTTTTCTCCTTCATTCTACAAATGTGATGTGTCACAGTTATTGATTTGCATATGTTGATCCATCCTTGCATTTCTGAGATAACTCCCATTTAATCATGGTGTATTATCTTTTCAATGTGTTGTTGGATTTGGTTGTCAGTATTTTGTTTAAGACTTTCGTGTGTCTGTTCATCAGGCTATTGGCCTGCAGTTTTCTGTTTTGCTATTTTTGTATCCTTGTCTGCTTTTCATATTATGGTTATGCTACCCTGATCAAATAATTTAGGAAGAATACTTTTTCCTTCATTTTTTTTGGAATAGCTTGAAAAGAATTGGTGTTAACTCTAAAAATATGGTAGAATTCAGTGGTGAAGATATCTGGTCCTTTTTTTTTTTTCTTTTTAGGAAAATTTTTAGGAAATTTTTCATATTTCTTTTTTTTTACTTGTTGGTATGTTCAGGCTTTATATGTCTTCTTGATTTAATCTTGATAGGTTGTATGTATTCTGGAATTTATCTATTTCCTCTAGGTTTTAAAATGTATTAGAGTGTAGTTGTTCATGTTGGTCTCTAACAATCTTTTGTACTCCTGTGATCTCCATTTTGACTTCGTATTTTATTTAGGTCTACTCTTTCTTTTTTTTGGTCTAGCTAATGACTTGTCAATTTCATCTTCTCAAAAAAGCAACGTTTTGTTTTTCCTACACCCGTTATTTGAGAGCATATTGTTTAATTTCCATGAATTTGTATTATTTCAAATGTTCCTCGTGTTATTTTATTCCATTGTGATCAATGGGATACCTGATAAGATTTTGATTTAAAAATATTTAAACTTGTTTGGTGTCCTAACATGTCAATCCTGGAGAATGTTCCATGTGCTGATGTGCAGAATGTGTATTCTCCAGCTGTTGAATGAAATGTTTTGTAAATTAGATCTATTTGTTCTATGGTGAAGTTTAAAGCTGATGTTTGTTTTTCTGTTTTGTCTGATCTAACTGTAACTACTCCTGTTAGGTTTTGGTTTCTGTTTGCATGGAACATCTTTTTTTTTTTTTTTAATGACTTTCACTCTATATGTGTCTTTAAAGGTGAGATGAAGTTCTTGTTAACATACGTGTATATATGTATATGTACATATATGTGTATACATACATATACACATATATGTACATAACATACACGTGTGCATATATATGTATACACATGTGTGTATATGTGTGTATACGTGTGTGTATATGTGTGTATAAGTGTGTATGTGTGTATATATACATATAGAGAGGATTTTTAAATTGGATTGTATCTATTCAACCAATTTATATATTTTAAATGCGGAATTTAATTTACTTACATTCATAGTTATTGATAGGTGAGGACGTACACCTACCATTTTATTGACTTCTAGTTGTTTTGTATATCCTTTGTTCCTTTTTATTTTTTTTATTTGTGGATAGTTTGTTTTCTATAGTGACATGGTCTTATTCTTTTCTTTTTCTCCTTTGTGTATCAGTGAGTTTGAATTTTGTATGGTTCCATGATGGTATTTACCACCTTTTTACTTCTAGAGTTACAATTCTCTTGAACATTTCTTGTAAGACTGGCTAGTAGTAATGAATTCCCTTAGCTTAGCTTGTATGAGAAAGATCTCATTCTTCCTTCATTTTGGATAGATGGTTTTGCTGGATATAGTATTCTTAGCCAATAGTTTTTTGTTTTATTTTGTTTTGTTTTCTTAATTTTAGTACTTTTGGATATATCATCTCATTCTCTCCTTGCCTCTAAGATTTCTGCTGAAAAGTATGCTGTTATTCTAGTGGAAATTCCCCTATATGTTACTTAATGTTTTTCTTTTCCAGCTTTTAGAATTCTTTCTTTGTCCTTGATTTTCTTCAACTTGACTATAATGTGCCTTGGAGTAGACCTGTTTGGGCTCAATCAATCTGAAGTTCTTTGAGCTTCCTGGATCTGAATGTCCATCTCTCTAACAAAAGAAGATGTTTTCTATTATCATTTCATTAAATACAGTGTTCTCACCTTTATTCTTGAATGCTTATAATAAAATATTTATTCACTTAATGATCTCCCATAAATCCTGTAGGCTTTCTTCATCATTTTTTATTCTATTTTTTATTTTTGCCTGGTTCATTTAAAAACATCTGTCTTCAAGGTCAGAAATTTGTTTATTCTGCTTGGTCTAGCCTGTTGTTAAAGTTCTCAATTGTATTTTTTTAAATTCATTGAATTATTCAGCTTTAGTACTTCTGTTTGGTACTTTTTTAAATGATACCTATCTCTTTAATTTCTCACTTAAATCATGAATTGTCTTCCTGAGGTTCTTGAATTATTTATCTGTATTCTCTTATATCTCAGTTTCCTTGAGATTTATTATTTTGAATTCTTTTTCTGGCATTTCATAGATTTCCTTATGATTGGTGTCTGTTTACTAGATAATTATTTTCTTTTGGACACATCATGTTTCCTTTATTTTTTCTGTCTGATGTGTTCCTACATTAATTTCCATGCATTTGGTAAAAAAGCAATCTAGTTTAATTTTATGGAATTAGTTTCACATGGAAAGACATATTCATATGAATGGGTCTTGGGGGGTGTCAGTTTGGTGGGGTGTGTTGGTCTTCATTCTAGGTAGATACATTTTTGTTGTCTCCATGTCATTTCTACAGCTGTAACCCATGCTAAAGCCATTTGCAAGTTGCTCTGTGGCCTATGCTGAGAGAGTTTGTGGTGATAATGGTGAGGCTTTGCTGAAAGTTGGCTCATGGGGCTATTTCTCAGGTCGGAGCATACATGTGCACACAGTGGGTTTGACAACTTGGTGTCTGGCTCATTGGGTTTGGGGTCACAGGGATGTTACTCTGGCTAGGAGCATGGGCATGAAGTTTTTCTGCCAGCCCGGAAGCATGTCTTCCAAGGGCAGCCTGTGGGTCTGTTTTTCAGGCCCATGACATAGAACCAGTTTCCTAGCTAGCTTGGAGGCATATTGTGGCCCATAAGATTATTTCTCAGGCCTGAGATATGAGCACAAGCAGGTTTAGCTGGCCCAGGAGTATGTCTGCTGGTGGTCAGCTTATGGGGATGTTTTCCAAGCTCAGAATATAATCACATGCTTTCTTGGCTGGTCTGGGTGCATATTTGCTGTGGGTTGCCTGCAGTGCCAGAACATAGGCCCAGAAAACAGGTGCTTGGAAAACAGGCACCCAGATGTTCAGCCAGCCTGGATATGTGTCTTTTAGGGGCAATCTGCAAGACTGTAAGTCAGGCCTAGAATGTGAGAGAAAGGCTGTTTGGCTGACCTCTTACTGTGTCTGCTAAGTGCAGGCAGAGGGTTATTTCTTAGGCCCCTGACATGGCTACACAGCTACTCAGCATGTCTACTAGGGGTAGACACCTGAAGCTCAAGGCCCAAGACATATACTCTTTGCTGTTTGCCTGGCCCATGGGTGTACCCACTGGGGGAAGCCTTTGGAACTGTTTCTCAAACCCTGACTGCAGGCACAGGGCTGTTAAGCAAGCCAGGGACATGTCTGGAGCAGCAGGGGTTGCTTTGCTGTGGGGCTGTTTCTCAGACCCTGAATGCAGGAACATAGCTGCTCCACTAATCTGGAGGTGTATTAGCTGTTCAGAACCTCGGAGTTCTCTCCTGCATTGGGAAAGGAGTGCAGCAGCATTTGGCTAGTTCAAGGGTGGGTTTGCCCGAGGCAGGACTCTAAGATTATTTATCTGGCCAGAAGTGTGGTGCCAAATATTGGTTTCTCTGCTGTATGGGATCAGAATCACAGCTGATCCTGGGCCCAGAGTCCACATAGCTGGGGTTGTAGCATTCAGTTACTATTGTCAGCTTGTTGCAATGAAGATGGTGCCCTGTGTTGGAGAAGTATGGTGGCTACTGACCCCAGAACAACGTGTATTCCAGAGGTGGCTCTTATCTTGAGATGGCAACATGCTGCAGCAGCTTGGCTAATGGCAGGGAACAGGGGTCGGGGGTGGAGGGAGAGAATACACACCTTGGGATCCTAATCCAGGGCGACGAATTCCCAGCAGTTCACTAAACTGGTTTCAGGGTTTGTGTGGACTGCGGTATGAGACTGTAGATGTTTACATAGGCAATGGGGCTTGTGGAGTTCTTCTGCTTACCTTTTCCGGCAATGGGAAGTCCCTCCTGACTTGGCAAATTAGATCAGGGTTGAGGAGATGGGACTGCAGAGTCTGGCTGCCTCCATGCTTCCCTCCTAAATTTCCAATCACCACAGGTGCATCTGCACTCCCCTTTCCCTTCCACACTCCAGTCCAGTCTTAGCTGTTTATTCATTACCTTGGTCCTTTCTTCTGGGAGAGATGAATGCCAGGCCTCTATAGTCAGCCATCTTGATGAGATCACTCTGTTGTGTTTTTTTTTCCCTATTTTATCTTAAAGCACTTTTATTCCTCCTGCAATTTATATAGCATGTATTTATCAGCATTCTTTTACTTTGCGAAATACTGATGCTGAATAAGATTCATTATCACTGTTGACTCATATCAAGACTCCTGATCGAAGATTAAGGAAATTTATATTCCGTTTTGCTCTGTAGCTAACCACATTAACAGTGAAATACTATGCATAACATACTTTTCTTTTTTTCATAAACATGAATTTATATAGCAATTAGAATGTAATTTGGAATTATTTTTCACTGGAGCTATATTGTCACATTTTCTGATGATGTCCCAGGAAATTTATGATCAGTCACATATTTGTATGATCTTATAAAATGAAATAAAAAGCAGACTTAAAGAAACTTAAAATTATAAGAATTTTTACAGCAAATCTGATTGTTACTTAATGTACTTGTCTTTATTTGCATTCATAAAGAAAAAAGGAAGAGAAAGTGTCAGTTTTTAGGAAATTGTAAGATGCATTGATTATACTCTATTTTTATGTTCTTTCTGATGAGGAAGTTAGAACATTATCAAGATATAAAAACTCTTGCAATATTTTCAGTGCTACTGAATCACATTTGTTTACAAAAAGAAAAAAAAATCTTTACATCTGGGTAGTCTAGGGAAGATCATTCTCAACTTGGGGTTATTGGCTTCTGACATCATTTTATTAGTGCAGTTGTAATTGTAATTATGGACTATAATACCTACTGGCTATTCATTTCTCTCTGCCACCAGAGGGAGATGCAAACTCACGTGTCGAGGTTCAGCACTGATTGCCAGTGATACCATTTAATATTACTCAGCTTTCTCTCTCTCGGGGAGCTTCATTACCAAATTATTTCTAGGTATTGATAAGGCAAAACATCTGCTATTGAGGAGTGTTAGTGCAATCTCAACCTTAATTCATATACAAAAAGAACATTATTTTATGCGGAGGAGTCCAAGGTAACCCCAGAGAAATAGTGGAATTTAGAGCATAATCAAAGTTGGCATTTGACAAGGGAGACTTCTACCTCATAATAAATGAGTTGACATTCTAAATTTTGGACAAATATTTTCCTTTGAATGCTGTAGTTTGTATATTCTAACTCAGAACAAATGACAGTCCTTTGTTTTTTCAACTTAATGCCTTTAATGTTTTTTCAACAATGCTTAATTCCACAATCAACTTAAGTGGCAGGTTTTCCAGAGGGGTTGACCTGCTCTTTTATCTTTTAATTTGAATTTAAATTAAAAGATAAAAAATTATGTGTATTTATTTGCTTTCGCTTTTACTTCTAGATATACTTGATAGAAATTTACTGAATTTCCATCAAGGTATTCCTTTTTAGTATTTAGTATTTTTCCCCCACTTATATATTACCGATATATCAGCAAGACTGTAGATTACTGATTTTGTTATTTCTTATTCTTGCTTGACATTCTCAAATTCATAAATAAACAGTATTAAGATCTTATTTTTAAGTCTAATGAATTATAGTAGTATAAACTGCTTCCATAACATTGACAAGAACAAACAGATGATCTCCTTGTATTTTAAATAAAAATGACCTGGCTACTTTTGAAGATTTAGTTTTCCAAATGTGCTTTTATTAAACAATATCACCACAGGAAATATTTTAAAGTGAATTATTTTATTAACATTTTCTCTTATTATCCTGAAAATTTTACTTAAAAGTCAAAATAAAAAGTTGTATTAATTTTGCTTCCTATATCCTACTGTTATTTAGCCCAGTTACTTGGCATTTTGAATGTTATGAAAGTTTATATCTAAATGGAAATATAAAAGCAACAGTTTTTTGAACTGATAAAATGCAAATTATTATGAAAATAAAATTGTTTTCCAGAATGTTAACTTTATTAAAATGATTAGAAATTTTACATTGCATTTTATTTTAACGGTGTAACTATGTGTACGGTAATTTAGTTGGGGTTTGTTACAGTAAGAGACTCAACTCTGACATGAAGTTTGTGTTTCTGTTTCTAAATGCCTTCTTTATGGTGTGGCTAATGTTCATTTTCATGCACATTTGCATTCAAACAAGTTTGGAAGTGTTCGTTTTAGTTAGATGGAATCATACACAGAGACTCTAAGTAAGAGTTCTTGCATTTAGCTATGCAGTATGGGATGAGAGTAGTATTTTATCCAGCCTTGGAATTTGTTTCCTGACAAGGATAATGGTAGTTGTCATAGCTATCTACCTTCCCAAACAAACTAAAGCTAGGAATGTGAAAGCCTTGTTAGAGGAGAGGATGGAGCTGATGTATATTATCCACACAATAAACCAAAGAACAGGAGCAGTGCCAGGATTACAAGCCAAGCAGACAGGAAATGGAAGAACAAACTGTTAACTGTAAGGAGTTAGCTAAAAGACAAATCCAGATATGAAACAATGAATTGGAAACTAGACACCAAACCAAAGCAAGTAGTTTCTAAAGGAAATGATTCCCACTGGAATGAGAACTACTCTACTTGAACCCATAGTGTAATGTTTGTTGGGTTTTGACAAAGATTTAAATCACTTTTGAGTGATTAAACTCAGAACTTTTCAGTGTTCCAAGTATTATTCAGACCTTTAAGAGTCTCATGATTTCACACCAGAACTTGGAAAAGAGTTACCTACTTCAGTAGGTAATCATTTCATTCAATATTTTAAGAAACTCAAGTTTTGTATCAAATGATCTTATGGTAATTAATAAGAAAATGACAAATACGTCTATATATAATGTGTAAAAGACAAAGTTAAATAATAAAAAACAATGCCTAATTAAATATAAATTACTATTAAATATAAATTGAAGCAACGCCTTTATAATTTAGTAACTAGAAAAAGAAGGGAGTTAATGGCAATACTTCATACTAGAAAGGTGAACAGAAATGGTCAGACCCCTACGCTGTCAAGAGGAGTACGTATGTTTTCAAACATCCTTCAAGAATATATTTCTTTCAACTTGGTATATTTCCTTCTAGGAAATCATGGGATTATTTGAACAGAACTGCAAACATACTTGTATACAGGTGTTTACTGAAAATTGCTATACAGATATTTTTAAAAGATTGCACACATGTATCATGAGAGATTTAAAATTTCACATTACATCAAGTAGCAGAAACATTCATAAACTATGTCTATTTTCCATAAAAATGCTTGGGTTTGCATAAAACTCCACAATAATACAATTGTCATCAGCTTAAAATTTATTCTGTGCCAGGAGCTGTAATGAGTACTTTGTATATAACTTACTTAATCCTAGTAACTGAGATACTGTTGTCCTCTGCATTTACAGATGAGAAAGCTGAGGTACAAACTTGACCAAGATGTCAAGAAAATAGTAAGCATTTGAACTAGCACTTAAACTAGAGGTTATGGCTCCAGAGACCGTATATTTATCATAAAATAGTAACACCAAGGAATTAGAACTTTTCTCTAGCTGATAGGATGATTTTGTCATTTGTATGCATGCCTTCTCTATTATCTATATGTACTACGAGGAATATGTATTACTTTCCTATAAAGAAAAAAGTATACAGCTAGCTGCATGTTAGGGGAAAATTAATTGAACTTATAGGCAAAAACAGATGTTGAGTCAGGTCTAGTGAATAGTGCATGCCCATGACAAAAAAACATGGAATCAACAAATAATAATGTCCCGAAGGCTCACATGTCATACGGAAGTCAGCTTAGTCAATTTCTTAATTAGTTCATTGAAGTATGAATGTACTATAAAGAAAAGGAAGTCTGACAGTATTAAATTGAGAAATTAAAAAAGTAATTTTACATTTTGACATATTTACACCAATTAAACTGCCACATATTTTATACAACATTTTACAATGATGTCTAAGATAGTACCTAATAATAAATTCATATAAATATATTAACCAATAATGCATTTAGAGTGGAGGAGTTAAGGCCTATGTTTAACTCAATACTACACTGCTTTTTTCAATTGTCATTTTTTTTTTTTTTTTTTTTTGAGACGGAGTCTCGCTCTGTCGCCCGGGCTGGAGTGCAGTGGCCCGATCTCAGCTCACTGCAAGCTCCGCCTCCCGGGTTTACGCCATTCTCCTGCCTCAGCCTCCAGAGTAGCTGGGACTACAGGCGCTCGCCACCTCGCCGGGCTAGTTTTTTGTATTTTTTAGTAGAGACGGGGTTTCGTCGTGTTAGCCAGGATGGTCTCGATCTCCTGACCTCGTGATCCGCCCGTCTCGGCCTCCTAAAGTGCTGGGATTACAGGCTTGAGCCACCGCGCCCGGCCCCTCAATTGTCATTTTTAATAAATTTGCATTTATATAGATACGTAAATATTTTAAAGTCCTTCCAATACTAATTCCTCAGCTGCCCCTGCCCCCAGCAATCTTGCTAGTTAAATTAACAGGAAAAGCAGTAAAAAAAAAAAAAAAAAAAACTTTCAGATTAAAAACTCAACCTAAAATCCCATTCATCAGCATGCTATTCATCCATAGCAATATTGTATGAGAGAGGAAAAATACACACTAAGCACACAGCTGACAGATATGCCATTTCAGGTAGAAATGTGCTGCTTCATTTAATTTTTGAGAAACAAAATATGTATATCAGCAATAAAAAATCATTACATCTACCCCCTCCTCCATAATAAAAAGGAAATCCTGAGTGCTGTAGTTTGGAGATGCTTTTCGGTCCTGGAAAATATGTGAAAAAATATCCTTTATTTACCTCAGTGATACTGATAGAATATGATGTTAATATAAGATCATGTCAATTTTAAACCACTTGTTATATAATAGTTTCAGATAAGTTGAGGAATATAGCCTATATCTTTTATCTATATAATATTTTGGTTTAACTGACCATTAAATTCCAAAGAAGTGTTACTGACCTAGATACCAAAGACATAATATTTTTATTCTTACACCTAGAATTTGTATGAGTGCCTATTTTCAAATATTTCCCAAAGATAAGTTTCATAGATAAATATAAGTTATATTTTGTTTGTTCATCACTCCTGAAATACTTGGTATATTAGTTAAGCAATCAGCACAGAAAAATACAAGCAAGATAAATAACAGAAAACTCATGTATTAAATAGCAAATGGATAGGAAGTATATATTTTAAAGACAGTCTAGGCAACTAAATCTTTAAAACCCATTTCCCTCATCCAAAACATTTAATACTTCATTTTATCTCTGGACTACCATTTGAGAAATAATACACATGAACACCACTGTGGATGGCACATACTCCCAGCAGAAAGGATGCTCAAGAAGCATAATTCTGTTTCTTTTCAGGCCCACCATGAAAATGTCCTTAACAAGGCATGGATCCAGTGCTTTCAAAGGACTAGTCCTCAGACAGGCCGGAGAGACCCTTCCCCACCTGTTCACCTGTTCCAGTTGAAATGCCCTCTGTTCCCTTCCTTGGCACTCCCCCTTTATACCAGTTATTGATACTATTAGTGTGGAAGAACTCTCAGATGATAAAGCAATCACTGCCAGCCTAGGCACATTGAGCAGGAATGTTCTATGTGGAAATTCCAGAGAGGGGTTAAATTTAACTTTTATTCCAGAATTGACCATCTTCTTTCAATCTCCATGGACTTTTTCTTTGTCCAACTAGATACTTTTTTTTCTGTTAATTTTATTTTCTCATTTCTATTCTGAGATTTCTGTCTTAATGTTCCCTTTGTCCTAATCTTGGTGTATATGTTCTCGTATTATAATCTCACTACATCCTATATGGTCCTCAAAGTATAAGATGCTATAGGTCAGGTACATGATATATAAATACATTAAACTCAATTATAATTTGCAAAAAGTGTGAGTTGTTATACCTGTTTTCCATTAAGCTTTGCAGTAATTTATAGTTATATAATACATGTTACTAGTATGAGTGATGAAAATGACAACTCTTAAGTGATTCACTGTTTTCATTAAAAGATTCAGTAGAGTTCTGACTTTAAAGAGTGCTTATGGTTAGGAGAATTTTATGATTAATTATGTAAATGGTGGCTATGTTAGGAATGACAGTATTTTCTGAAACTGATTAGTGATCAGTTTTATGGACTGAATTGTGTCTCCCTGAAATTCATATGTTGAAGCCCTAATCCCCAATGCGACTTTATTCAGAGATAGAGTTTTGAAAGAAATAAGTTTAAATGAGGTCAGAAGAATGGCAGTCTGATCCAACATGACTGGTATCCTTATGAGAAGAAGAAGAGACATTAGTGATATGTGCATATAGTGCAAATGCCATGTGAGGACAGAGTAAGAAGACGGCCATCAGCAAGCCAAAGAGAAAGGGAGGCCTCATGAGAAACCAGACTTACCAACAACTTGATCTTGCATTTCTATCCTCTTAAAACTGTGAGAAAATAAATTTCTATTGTTTAAGCCACCCAGTCTGTGGCATTTTGTTATGACAGCCCTAGCAGACTAATATAATAATAATAATAGGATGTTTTGTGCAATGATGCTTATATAAGAACCCAACAAGAGAAATAACAGACTCCGAAACCTTCTGATGATAATCATGTATATGACAATTGCACATGACCTAATTAGACTGTGTTTGCCACTGCAAAACAAAAACAAAAACCTGGATTTGGGGCATAGTTGAACTATTGGGGCATAGATGCTAGTTGAACTATTCTCATCATTAGGAACTGACCATATAAGGATTTGGTGTGTGTTGGGGAGAGTATGGGGAGCGAGATTTAAAATAAGAAAACTTTGGTAACTTGTCCTAAAGTCTGCTGTGTTCATCTTAATTTTGGTAATGGTGCTTTTTCATTTTTGTCAGCACAGCTGCAATCTTGGAGGGCCACAAATGCAGTGAATTCAGAATAAGTTCCATGAGCCAGATCTCATATTAACCTATCAAGATGTTTTATTCAGAAAAAATTAATTAGATGTCTTGAAAGACAATAATCTTATGAATGTGCTTTTGAAAACTGACAGTGGTCTGTAACAAAAAACTCCATATACTTTTGAAAAATGGGTTTCAATTTAATAAAAAATACTGAGTTTTCCCCTTCCTATGAATTATCTACATATACATTCTAAGCCTTCAGAAATGCTGATTATATGATAGGTGAGTTGAAACATCATAAATGAATTATCTTTGGAATTATTTAAGTGTAGTATGACCTAAACGTGTCATAGGAATGTCTGTCTTCAACTAACCTAATTCTTTGTTAAGCATTTATTTTGGATGACCAATGTAACTATCATCATGTAATAGAAAATAAATGAAAAGCTTCAACCATTTGCCTACTGATTATGTAGGCACTAATACAGGTTAAACAGTAAAAGATAAGAAAAAAGCAATGATTATCTGTATAGTGTAGTCTACATAAAATAAAAACAATGATACCAATTGAGTATAGAGTGAAGTTGGAATTATTGGAGGTACCTAGGACTGTATCACATAAGTACAAAAAAGCACTCTTCTCACATCCAAGATGAAAAATCTTGAATGAACTATTGCTTTTTTCCTTTTCCTTAATATTTTATAACAAATATGTCATGAAACTGGTTGTACTTTAAAAGATTCTCGTCTTTTCTTTTCCTTACTAGAGCCTGACACTCTCTTCTTCCCCCATGGCTAGATTACTTGAATAACTTGTATGCCTCCACAAAACTCCAGGAGTTTGCCTCGCAGGCATCCTGTATTTTTTCTATTCTGTGTGCTCCTAAAGCTTTACAACAAGCTTTTTAGCTGTACTTCAAGTTAGGAAGACTTCTGTTGCCTAGAGCACCTGGCTTAAAATTTTCTCTTACAGCCAAACCCACACTAATCTGGTCCCACCTTATCTTGATAGGTTAATTCTCCACACACATGCTTCTCCAGTCAAGGCAGGGTCCTCATGAGTTTGTACTTATACCTCAGGCCCCTGTGTTCTGTTTAGTTCTCTCTTTTGTCCTTGTTTATATACTTTTTTCTGACTATAGTAATGTCTGTATTTATGTCTGTTTATCTATTCTTTCAGTTTTTGTTTACTTTTCCTCTTAGTGTCTTGAATTCTTCTATATTAGTATTGCAAATACAGTGATAATTACGCAGTTGGAAATTTAATTACATGTTATCTTGGGTTTTGTTCTGATTCTTATGTCATTTATAAAAATCTCTGATAATAGGGACCAGTATATTATTTTTATGAACACATGTGTGTGTATAGTTATTTTATACAATTTCCCTTATTGAACAACTTTTTAAAATAAGTATCTGACTGACTTGATAACTAGTATATAGATACATAGAGCCAAATTTTTGTATGTAGCCATAAACCTTGTTGTTGTATATGAGGATGTCATATGTGACAATATAGTTGTTTGCAGACTTAGATTTAGAATATATTTTATATGCTCTTTAGAGTGTTCATTTAATAGTCGATAATAACAATTGAGCTAATTATTTAAAATTCTACCTGAAATATAATTCTGGTTAAAAAAAAACCCTAACTTTGAATAATCAAACTGAATTTAGGGTGACCATATGTTTGCAAAATAAATGAGGAGCTATAGAAGATATGTGGATACAGACATACATACGTATGCGTAATGGTTTAGAAAGAACTTTAAAAAAAATGTCCTGTTCAAGTACGAACTAAATTTGCTAAGTTCAGGCACAAGAAAGTGAGTTACTTAGATGGTATGCTCTCATTAGAAAGGAAAACTACTGAGAATATTAAATAGAACATTGATAATATATGCCTCACTGATTTGCATCTTTAGGAAGATGATTTAAGCACACAAAAAATCCATGTTTATGCATGTTGTTCTTTAATGAACTGAATAAAAATAGAGATTAAAGGCACTTTCAGCATGAGAACTTAAATCCCCGCTTTGTTGTTTCACCAAGGCATATCATTGTCCACCTATGATTTCTCTGAGTTTGATCTTGGGTGGACAAAACTTCAATGAACATCTTTTATGTCATCTATTTTCCAAATAAATTTGGATGTATCATTACATTTTCTCAAATTTAAACGATGTTTTGGCTTTATTATCTGTCTTTTTAACCTTGTATTTTGCCTTATGTTTATCTAATGTTTTGCCTTTTTTGGAGCATTTTTTAAATGCATTATTGCATTTAATCCTTTTGAGATAGGAGATTTTTCTGTTCATTTTGTAGGTGTGAAAGGAAGCTAAAGCTACAAGAATTACTGTGGCCATTTTTAGTGATACAGTTGAGAGCATAACCTTTGGTTTGTGATCTTACCCTTTGAGATAATTACAGTCTAATTGAGGATTTAGAATAACAAAAAGTGAATACACTTTAAAATATTAAAATAACAGTACTAATGTTTCAATTTCAAAATAACTGTAGAAGAGGTAGTCCTTTTCCACAATCTTCTAATCCCAAGCGTCTTTTGTTCCCTTTCCTGAAATAATAATTGTCATATTTTGGTAGTCACTGTAAGACAGTTTTAGAGAAGTGACCTATCTTAGTGAACATCTGACTTTCTGAATCTCATTTCTTGGAGTTCATCAAACGTTTAGGCTGAAAACATAATTGAAATTTAGAAAAGAAAAACATTTCCAGCTTTAAACCCAGACACACTGTACCACCCATCTTTGACACAGAGAGATTCTTTGTGAGAAGAGAGAGAAGTGAGATGATGAAAAGGAACAATCTGTGCTTTAGGAAACTGTCTTTTCACTATCATCCGTACACCTGGAGGACTAAACTTTGCCAGCGGTAACTCCATGGTTTTCTGATGATCCCAAAAGTGAAGGCAGGGGCTTTGACTCGAGATAGAGGCTAATGTTACTATTACTGTTACAGTTTGTGAGTCAATGACCCTATTAGTTGATTGACACATTTTGAAAACCGAGTTTATTGTTCCGGTCAAATGTAACTTAGAAGACAGTTGTTCTGACACACATTGAATAAGATGCATAGTCATGATGGTACTGCATGTTAATTAGATAAAGCTAGAGAGTTAAGATGATCCAATGAAAAGCTTCAAGTACTTTAGAATTTCCTGGCATCTCTGATCCAAGGATAAGATGGAGAGAAAAAAGAGGAAATGTTTTTAAACTGTGGATGTCCACAGAGATCAATCATATTGATTTGTTTAATTATATCTTATTTTTCTTTTATATTTAATGCTATTCTTTCAGCAAGTATTAACAGAGCTGCTTCTCAGTCTGAGGCACTGTGTTCTATTCTGGAAATGTAAAGTAAGTGATACAAAGCTAATCTGTTTCATGAGAAATACCCATTATTTATTGGTTACCTGATCTGTGTATAATGGAGTTATACGTGCTTTATCAGTATTTTTTCACAAACTTGTGAAACCGTTTCTATGATTATCACAGTTTTACTAATGTGGCAACAGACACAGAGATCTTTATAAAGACAATGACCATTTTTGTTACCTGAGTGGTAATGATCTTTAAGCATCTAAAGTAATAGCTTCAAACACTAGTCGAGTTCATCATCACATACAATATTAGAAAATTAAAAAAACAGATAGGGAAGAAAACAGAAAAGCATGCAGATTTAAGTGACAAAGAAGGATATAAAGTGAAGCAAATTCATTCATATGCATGTAATCTTTCTGCTATGTGAGATATGTAATCATTGGAAGAAAATTATTTGATTCAACAAATTAGCTGCTGCTTTCACATTTGATTACTTATTTCATGCTACAGGTGGTTAAATAAGAATATATGTCTTTAGCTAAAATACACATATACATATGTAAAATCCTTGATTTTTAATGGAATTTTGGATGTTTTCCACTCAGGTAAAACTCCCTTAATTAAAATGTAGGATATTCTGGCAGAATTAGAGTGAGCTACAGTTTTATTTTCACTGTTAGCCAAAGTCACACTTTTGATATTACACAAACAAAAAGATGTAGGAAATGTTGCTGTGTGTTGAAAGATTGCTATCACCTCAATGTTCAAATGCGGTTCATACTACAGTTGGAAAAAGTTTGTGAATGAAAGTGGCTCTAGCTCATCTTTACATCTCCAAATGCATGTGAGTTTTATCTATGTATCTATCTAAGGTGTCTATCATCCTACCTGCTGATCTGTATCTGAATTCATCATCACCCCATGATTTTGAATGTGTTATCAATAATACCTTCACAAGCCAGCAAGTAAATAAGCAGACACGTGGTGCTAGTCAGGTAAGCAAAGTTGAAGTGTGTGTTTCTAAATGTGCTAGTTTATTTTTTATTTAAATATAAAATTAAGGATTTCAATATTGTAGTTATCTCAAGACAAAATTTCTACACTGTTATGTAATCAACATACATGACTTCAGATGCATGACTCTTGCATTTTAGAGACTGGTATGTGATTATTCAAAAGTAGAGCACTGATAGAAAAGAAACTAAAGCATCATACTCAGGAAATGAAAACAATACATTAATGGTATGGGAAACTAAAATTCTTCGTTTCTTTGGTTTACACCATGTTCCGAAAATTATTTAAGTATTTACAAAGATACATAAATTAGAACACAGTGACGTAACTGTAAATTAAAAATAGTTGAGAAAGAAATAGGGAACACAGACACTCATGCATGGGCACCAATGCACGTACACACAAGCTTAGGATTATAAAATAGAATGAACAAAGAGGCTGATGGAAAACACATATCAATTATATAAAAACAGTAAACTTTAGGAGAAGGGAAAAAGTTGGTACGAGTAGAAGGAGCCAATAGGTATTTCCCAGACCTATTAGCTAAATTTCAGGAAGGCTCATTTCAAAGAGTTCATATGATATTAACTGTGAAATAGATAGATGTAATATGAAAATTACAGATCATACAATTCTAATGACTATTTAAATAAAAATATTTGCTGTTCTCATGATGGTGAGTGAGTTCTCGCAAGATCTAGTTTTTTGAAAGTGTATAGCACTTCCCCTTGCTCTTGCTCTCCAGCTCTAACACGTAAAGATGTTCTTGCTTCCCATTTGCCTTCTGTCATGATTGTAAGTTTCCTGAGGCCTCCCCGACCATGCCTCCCGTACAGCCTGCAGAACTGTGAGTCACCTAAACCTCTTTTCTTTGTAAACTACCGAATCTCAAGTACTTATTTGTAGCAATGTGAGAACTAACTAATACAGTGAACTCACCACTAGCTTTTGAGAAAGAAAGAAGTCAGATTTCTCTGGTCTTTTTAATTAAGAATTTATTTATTAATTCTAAGAATTTATTAAAATATTCTGACATATTTTAAACGTTGGTTATATATTTCCCCAGCAACTGTAAATTCTTAGATATTTAATATATTTTATTTATCAGAAATGACTGTGTTAGTATAGCATCATCCTTTTGTGAAAGCATAATGAAAGGATTATCTTTGCAATGCATTTCTTAAGATTTGATCTCATCCACAGTTATGACAACTTATCCCACATGTTGCCTCTAGGTTTTAAGCACTATTTTGGGAGGTTGAACATTGAAGTTCTAACAGTTTTAAAGAAAACATTAATGAACTCTGAAAATTGTTTTATAATTATAATGACACATTAGAACTTTAACAATATTGTATGCTAAGCTTCCCTAAAACAGTAGCTGCTAACGGCTAGTCAGAGACATATAATTGGGATGGTTATATCAGAAAATCCACTCTTGCTTCTGGTCTCGCCATGTTACACACAGGCACCTGCTTTGCTCTCCACTGTGACTGTAAGCTTTCTGAAGGCTCTCCAGAAGCTAGGTGGATGCTGGTGCCATTCTTGTACAGCCTGCAGAACTGTCAAACAGATAAACCTCGTTTCTTTATAAAGTAACCAAGTCTCAGATACTTCTTTGTAACAATGCAAAATGAACTAACAGAAAATTGGGACCAATGAGTGGGGCATTGCTATAAAGATATCTGAAAATTGGGAGGCCAAGGTGGGTGGATCACAAGGTCAAGAGACCGAGACCATCCTAGACAACATGGTGAAACCTCATCTCTGCTAAAAATACAAAAGTTAGCTGGGTGTGGTGGTGTGTGCCTGTAGTCCTAGCTACTTGGGAGGCTGAGGCAGGAGAATCACTTGAAGCTGGGAGGTAGAGGTTGCAGTGAGCCGAGATCATGCCATTGCATTCTAGCCTGGCGACGGAGAAAGACTTTGTCTCAAAAAAAAAAAAAAAAGTCCTGAAAATGTGGAAGTACCTTTGGAACTGGGTAACAGGCCAACTTTGGAAGAGTTTGGAGGGCTCAGAAGAAGACAGGATGACAAAAGGAAGTTTAGAACTTCTTAGAGACTTGTGGTTGTGACCAAAATGCTGATAGAAATATGGGCAGTGAAGGCATAGCTGATGAAGACTCAGATAAAAATGAGGAAGTTACTGGGAACTGAAACAAAGGTCCCTTGTGTTTTGCCTTAGCAAAGAACTTGGCTACATTGGGTCCATGCCCTAGCAATTTGTGAAAGTTTGAACTTAAGGGTGATTGTTTAGCATATCTGGTAGAAGAATAAATATCTAAGTGGCAAAGCATGCAGTATGTGGCCTGGCTTCTTCTAACAATTTATGATCAGATGTGGGAGCACAAAATGATTTAAAGTTGGAACTTTTATTTAAAATGGAAGCAGAGCACAAAAATTTGGAAAATTTTGCAGACTGGACATGTGGTACGGAAGGATAGAGCATTTTCAGGAGGAGAACTTAATGCAGCTGTGGAACAACCACTTGCTAGAGAGATTTGCATGATATCAGGCATTTTACTCCATGAACACACAATATTTCTTCAATACTTCATTTTTTTTCTTGTTTTCCCCCCAACCTCTGGTAACTATTATTCTACTTTCTGTTTCTATTAGTTCAACTTTTTCCAGATTCATCATGTAAGTGTCTTTCTGTGCTTGGCTTATTTCACCAATATAATATCTTCCAGGTTTTTCTATGTTGTCACAAATGACTGGATATTTTCTTTCTTAAAGCTAGTGTTCCATCTGCATGTATGATAAATCTTCTTTATCTATTTATTGATGGACACTTAAGTTGATTACATATCTTTGCTATTGTGAATAGTGCTGTAACCAAAATGGAGGTGCAGATATCTCTTCTACATGCTGATTTTTTTGTTCCTTTGGATGTATATCTAGTAGTGGGATTGCTGGCTTATATGGTAGTTCTATTTTTAATTTTTTGAGGAACCTGCATACTGTTTTCCACAACACCTGTACTAACTTAAATTACCACCAAGAGTGTATGAGTTCTCATTTCTTCACATTCATACCAACACTGGTTATCTTTTATCTTTTTGATAATAACCATTGTAACAACAATGTGAGGTGTTATCTCACAGTGGCTTTAATTTGCATCTCCCTGCTGAATTGTGATATTGAACATTTTTTATGTACTTAGCCATTTGTATGTCTTCCTTACAGAAATACTGATTCAGATTCTTTGCCCATATTTAAATAAATTATTTTGCTGTTGAATTGTTTCAGTTCCTTATATATTGGATATTAACCCCTTATTAGATGCATGGTTCACAAGTACAGTATTTTTTTCCCATTTTTCGTAGTCTCTCTTCACACTCTCCATTATTTAGAGCTTTGAGTTCTTTCATCTGTTTTATAGTTCTCTACATACAGATTCTCTATGGATTTTGTTAGATTTGTTCCTAAGTACTTCTTCTTGGGGTATGCTATTGTAAAAGTTATTTATTACACTTACAATTCTAATTGTTCTTTGCTGGCATATGAGAAAGTAATTGACTTTTGTATATTGACCTTGTGTTCTATGACTTTGCAAAGCTCACTTGTTAGTTACAGAAGATTTTTGTTTGGTTTTTGGGGGTTTGTTATGTAGATAATCATGTAATCCACGAATAAAGACAGCTTTGTTTTTCCTTTCAAAAGAAAACAAGAAAATCCTGGAAAAGATGGGATATACATAAAGTCATAGTCACTATGCACAGAGATTTTAATCCAGTGGGTTTAATATATAGACTAACATACATCTTTTTAAAAATCCACTAAGCGGTGCTAATAAAGGAGATCTGAAGGCCAAAGTTAGAGCATCGATCAAGTGGAATATATTACAGCATATGGTTTCTTAAACTAGACTTAAAAACATAGCATTTCTATGCCAAATATCTCAATCCATTCCTGAAGTTCATATAAAGCATATGTGACATTATACAACCACAACACTTCCGTGCAGCAACCACACACAATCTTTTTGTGACTTCCTGTCTCTAACGTCTAAGGATTCCTTAAATTGAAACAGCATGCAAGTCTAGAGCATAATCTAGAGCTTCGTATGAAATCACATGAAGTAATCCTTGATGTGGTATCTTTCCCCGTTAAATAAAATGTCCATAAAACATGAAGTATCTGGAAAAAAAACTTTTCAATGGAAATGAAAAGGTGTGAGTCCTCCTTTTATTGATAATCAAGTAATATTGACATATCAAGGCATCATTATCATGCTTGTAAACAGCTGATTAAAATCTATCCCCTTCATTAAATAGGCTAGCATACTGTCGAATAAGGAATTCACTACCTCCAGTCCCAAAATGAATGGTTACTTTTTTCATTTACTGAAATTTTAATTGTCGCATTGATATAGACTTTTATATTTCTGTGTTAATCTCTTAATATTAATGGACCTAGTTTATCCCTAAAACACATTTAAAACTGTAGAAGTTTCATGCGTTGTCATGAATAAATTAAAAACAGTAGAAAATAGGCTTTCCTTAGTTTCTCTGTTCTGTTGAAGATAATCTTGCTATTACATAATTTAGATCAGAATTAAGCAGACTACAGCTGGTGCACCAAAGTCACCTGTTTTCATGAGTAAAGGTTTATTTAAACATAGCCATGCTTTTGATTACCTGTTTTCTGTGGCCTTTTTACACTGCTGTCAAAGGTGAATAGTTGCAACAGAGACCACCATCTGACCTGTGAAGCCTAAAATGTATACTATCAGGCTCTTATAGAGAAAAGTTCGCCAATGCTGAATTTAGCTAAGAGTCAGAAAAAAAGTTAAGCGTACATTGTCTACATTAAAAAATACCAAGTTTAAAATAAAATGCTTGTAGGTAGTTTAACATACTGTTTTTAAAAAAATACATTGTCTATAACATTATGTTTGAATAAAATCCTAATCAATAGGTGAATCAACAGCTATAACTTGTCCATGTTACATTGTTTTGTAATGCTGTATATATTCTCAACTGGAAAGCTTATTTTACAACAAAGTACAAGGATACTCCCACTGGGGTATTTTAAAATAATTTACAGATATTTTAAAATAGATACAGTCCTATTGAAGAAAAATAGATGAAAAATATTAACTCTATTGCAAATAAACTTTTTTTGGCTTCCTAGAGATTTACTTGTAGGGTTCAACTTTCCCTCAAATATATATTTTTTACTTACAAAAATACTAATAAATATTTTTCTTTTAAAAACTCTTGGTGGAAGTGTGTAGGTTCATAATACTGTCTTTATATATTCTTTGGTTTAAAGTATATACACTTGATATAGTAAATCAGTAAGTCAGGGACAACTGTGGACTGTTTCCTTGAAAACTCATACCTCTGCCTCTAGAGTTAAGCAACAATTCTGAAGGAAGCAGGTATTAGGCATTACCTTTACCAACCTCGAGGGGGTGTTTAGCAGTGGTGTGTGTGTGTGTATGTGTGTAAGTGTAAGTGTAAGAGATGTTTTTGTTTTAATGCCTGGGAAGTGTTTACTTCCCAGGAAGGAGGAATGTCAAAATTCATGTGATACATGGTAAATCCCAAAGGGAAACATTGTTCTCCTGAAAATACCATTAATGCCTCCATTGAGAAACTCTGCAACTCCAGAGATTGTTTGCAAAACTACAGAAAGCTTTGAGATTGCAAATATAAATCTGCTCACATTCACTCATCAATTTTTATTATCGTCACTTAATACATGGATCTCCAGTTAAATATTTTCCTAATATGTTATTTAAAGTATTTCTCATTATAATTCAGATAAATGGCAACTGATGTCATTTTTACATTATATTTATATTTGAAAATGTATTCAATTATGATTGCTAATATTTCAATTGATGCCCAAAGCAACTATATTTTCTGATATGTTTTGTAAAATATTATTTTGTAATCTGTGAGTCAGTTAGCTTCTTAGGCTCATCCTCTTAAATATGAATTCCTCGGATCTAATTGGTTGGAGGATGTTCTTCTGTAAAAGAAATATAAATGTTCTGACGATTTTTATGTTGTTCTTTTGCCAATCACTGTAGATTTTTCCTTTTCTTTTAAAAAATGTGTTTAGCTATCCAAATGCACTAGACCATTTCCCAGAAGTTATGCTAATGAAATTCAAAGCACTATCTAAGAGTAAACAGAAGGGGCCTGTTCCAGTTCCAGCTAGCTGCTTCAAACCTTTCACAAGTGAAGACATATTCACCTGAAAAAATGATTTGAAGCTGAAAAACATAATTTTGAAAGGTCTGACATTCTAGCTGAATCTTCATCTTTGTCCATGACTCTTTTCTTAGCTTGTCTTTAAAAGTTTCTGAAGTCTTTCATTTGCTTCAGAGAAATAGAGACCCTGGTATCATGGAAATAGTCAATAGTCATATTTTGTGTGTGTGCTTTTAATAAGACTTTCACATTTTCACATGCTGTGTATGTGTGTATGGTTGTGTGTGTTTAGAGAAGACTTCAGCCTCGTTCATCTGTAAACAAAGCTTCCAAAGAGAAAATAAAAGATGAAAAAAAATTAACCTGTCTCTGTAAACAAATGGATAGGCCCTAAGCTTTGTAGTCATCTCGTTTGCAGCAGACAAACTGTGACAAGCAGACCCTTTAGCTACCCATCATTCATGTTGTGAGTAAGTTTAGCTTCTACCTATGTGCCATATAACTTCAAGAAAGACAGACTTTCCATTATAAGTGAAAAATGACTTTATTCATCACCTTCGTGATAGACTCAATTTGAAAGTTATTTATCATAACTATAAAAAACCAAGTGTATAAATCAATAAGATTTTAAGGAACTTCATGCCATGAGTACTAAATTGAAATTCAGCTGCTACTAGTCCTTCATTTTACAATTTGAAAAAACAAAAATAATTGCTCATTCTTACCATTTTTCAAGAATATATTGTCATTGACTGTAGTGGCCGTGTAGTATAATAGATCTCTTAAACATATTCCTCTTGTGTAACTGTAAATATGTTTGACCATCGTTTTCCAAACCCTCCCTCTCCTGTAACCATCCTGGATTCCGGTTATCACCATTGTATTCCCTACTTCTATGAGATAAACTTTTCATCAAGCTGCACATGACAGTTTATATGTCCATTTGAAAAATTACTTAAAAATTTAAATAATCATTCTCTATAACAGCAAAAATTTTTAAAATAAAAGAAAAATGTATCAAACATTCTATTGAACTATTCAAATACATATAAGGTCTCAGGCTCTGGTATATACATGGCTTGTCTCCATCTCTTTCCTCCCAATTTAAAAGTCTTTGGTAGAATTCTTCCCCCTTCCCACTGTTACCACCTTCGGTTTATTTTATATTTTATTTTCTGTTCCTTTTTTCTCTTACTGGTAACAAACAATTCCTGGTGTTATTGGTATGTATAGTTCTTCTTGAACTTGAACCCAAATGCATCTTTTGAGTCAGGAACAAGTACTTGAAAGGAAAGAAGACAATTTGCATTTTTATAATCTTAGAATCAGCCAAAGCCTCAAATTGCTTTGTAACTCATATCCCTCATCTGGAAGAAATTTGGAAATAAGTAGGCATTGTTTACACATTATTTCAACCCATTGTATACCTGGAGACTGTACTTTGCTTTTTTCTAGAAATATTTTAAAGAAAACAAGAATAAAAAGAAGATTAGAGATCAAGACAGAAATTCAAGCCCCTTTTGGTATTTTGGCTCTTCTGTTCTTAGAGTTAAAATCACAGAAACATCTCAAAAAGAAACAAAAGTATCAGGAAAAAACAGACATTTTATTCAAAAACATTTATTACCATGTATATACCAGGTACTATGCTGGCACTAGGGTTATAATACTGAGAAAAAAAAATTAAATCTCCAAATGCATAGAATATATAGTATAATAAAAAATATAGATATTATTTAGCTCATCCCCCAAATATGTGTGAAATGGTAACTGTTATGAAAGTTCTTAGGAGGAAAGGCATGCAGTGTGATGTGGGAGTACAGACGGAATTTAAGGAACTCAGTGAAAACCTTGTGAAAAAAAGATGGTGCTCAACTGCAATGCAAAGGATGAGTGAAAGTTGATTAGGCAAATACGGAAAGAAAATAGGTATATCAGGAAAAGGAAAACCGGCAGGATGAAACATTAAATACAAGTTAAAAATTGAATTAAAAAAAATCTGATTAAAGCACAATGAGCTTAAAGGCAAATTGTAGAGAAAATGAACTTTGGGAGAGGTAGTAGAAAGATCACAAAGGGCCTTGGGGAGCCTTTAAAGAATGTTGGTCTTAATATACACTTAATGTACCGTTAATTTAGATTTACTGTACCTTAACTGTACACTTAATGTACACAGGAAACTGTGAAAAGGTTTTAAGTATGAGGAGTTACTACAATCTGAATTGCTTTCCAGAAAAAATCTGGGGCTAAGTGGGGAACAGATTTGGGAGACCCATAACAGAGGCAGAGAGACCAGCCAGGAGGCTGTTAAAGGAGTTCAGGGGAGAAATGATAGATACTATCTTGGAGATATAGAGGTGGTCATGTGGCATATTAAATAAAAGGGCTGGGAGTGGTGGCTCGTGCTGGTAATCCCACAGCTTTAGGAGACCAAGGAAAGGCAGGAAGAACGGTTGAACCCAGGAATTTGATATCAGCCTGAGCAACATAGCGAAACCCCTTCTCTACCAAACAACAACAAACACAGGGTGTGGTGGTATGCACTTGTGGTCTTAGCTACTCAAAAGGCTGAGGCAGGAAGATTGTTTGAGTTTAAAGTTACAGTGAGCTATGATCATGTCACTGCATTCCAGTCTGGACCAAAGGGAAAGATCTTGTCTCTTTAAAAAAAAAAGTAAAAAAATAAAAAGAACCAGCTAAAAGAAGACAAGGTGATAGCTAGAGGAGGTAACCAAGCTTAAATAACCAAGCTTCTGTTGTTTTTAACATGATAAGTGATTATGTTTAAAAGTCATTGGGAAGGATCTTAATGGTATTTCAAGCTCCCTTTCTCTCGTAACTGGATACTTTGCAATAACTTTTAAGCATGTTCAATTCTCCAATGTCAAAACAACAAAAGAAGCTTGGTTATTCAATACTAGCCATTCAGTTACTATTAACCATTACATGAATCATATATAAAGTTGTATATTTCCTACACATAGGTTTTACAGGAATTTGACATATTACATTATTAAAAGCAGAAATCTATTAGAAATATTTTTTGTATTCTGTTTGCTTGGTAAATGTTCCTCCATCTCATTATTTTGCGTCTATGTGTGTCATTGCATGTGAGATGGGTCTCTTGAAGACAGCATACCAATGGCTTTTGGTTCTTTAGCTTGCCACTCTGTGTCTTTTGATTGGGGGCATTTAGCCCAATTTACATTTATGGTTAGTATTGCCATGTGTAGATTTGATCTTGTCATCATGACACTAACTGATTATTTTGCAGACTTGTTTTATGTGATTGCTTTATAGTGTCACTAGTCTGTGTACTTTAGTGTGTGCAGCCCTAAAAAAGAACAAGATCATAGCTCTATTATAGTCTACATACTGATATTCTCCAAATGTATATCTCAGGCCTGAAGCACTCTCCTGAACTTTATACTCTTACTTCCCACTGCCTACTCAACATATCTAAGTGAGTGTCTGATATCCAAATTTATCTTGTCCGAAATCAAATCCATGATCTAACACCGTTGTCCAATTTTACTCCTACAAATTTTCCCAACATAGGCCATAATGAATCTCTACTTTTGTTTTTCCAGACTGAAACCTTTGAGTCATCCTTGACTCTTTTTCTCTCCTATGTACTATAACCAGTACCTCTTTAAGTCCGTTTAACATTACCTTAAACTAGTATTCAAATATTATACCACTCAACCTCTCCATTGCTATTTCCCTGAACAAAATAATTTTTTTTTTTTACCTGGTTATGATAACAGGCTCCTAACCAATGCACCTTCTCTCTTGGTTACCCTCATGCATCACCAAAGTCTGTCTTGGATCAGTAGATTGTAGGATCCTTTAAAATATAGTGAGATCATGTCCCAGCAGTTTGGCCCAAAATGTTCCAATGTTTTTTCATCTTACTTGTTACAATGTTTTTCCATCTTACTAGTAAGCTAACATCATTGCAAGTGTCCACAATGATCTGAATCATTTGGTTTCTATGCTAGATCTTCAAATTTCTCTACTTTTACTTTCCCTCTGGCTCACTGTGCCCTAGATCTACTTTGTGTTCCCTGAGCAGAGCAAGTGTGCACACACATTCAGGGTTTTTGCATTTGCTGTCAATCAACACTTCCTCCCTGTCAGGCATGGATTGCTCTTCTTCTGAATGCCAGCAGGAACTGTTCCTTCACCTCCTTTGTGTCTCTGTTCAAAGGTAGTCTCTATAAGGCCTTCTCTGGCTATTTTATTTTAATATCCACTCCTTTCCTCCTTTATGCGTTTTCTTTCTACATGTTCCTTTTGCTAATTCATTTTTCTTCATAGAACTTATCAGCACCTGCCCTAAAACAAATTGTACATTTTACTTGTTTATTTACTAGGCCTGGAACATGGTAGGCACTCAGTAAATATTCATTTTATGAATGAATGTGTACATAGAAGAAATTAAAAGTAAATTTTAGTTTAGTGACTTCTCAACTTATTTTATCTGATAAAATGAAGAAAACAGGGCCATTTCTGTTTTCTAGCTTAGCCTTGGAACATGATGATAAATAATAAAATATGTGGGACATCTTTTAGTTTTTAAAGTAAATTTATAGCTCATTAAATCTTGTTGAATCAAAAATCTGAAATTATATATAAAATACTTTGATAAAATCTAAACCTTATGGCTTAAAAGCTTGAACTGAACTCTTCTAGTCATATGTAGTCAATATCTAGTAAGCTTTGTGCCTATGTACACAAAGTCCAGACATACTATTCTTAAAAATCTCAATATTTCTCAACTTATAAATAGGAAATAGTGAATATTTGACCAGTGACCTGTGTTTAGAAGTCTGAAAAAAAAAAAAATCCTGTTACTCTAAATAACTATCAAACTCTAATTGATGAAGTAGAATAGACCGGTATCAGCATTCAAAAATAGGTAAATCTTAAAGTACTGTTAAAAATACAAGCTCATATGTATTGAGTGAAAATATGCAAAGAAATATACATAGCATTTATAGGACAGAAGAAATAATGGTCTACATGTTAGTAATGGTTTTCTCTACATGCTAAATGACAAATTGCTCACAGCTCTCACAGAACACCTCAGTGCTAAAAAAAAAAAAAAAAAACTTGTCTTCCTGATCCCATTTATTACTTTCAAACTTAATATCTCTTTGGTATTCTTTAATTATTGGGAACAAAAAGTCTAACATAATTGGAAGTTTATTGCATATTTCATTGAAAGGCCATCTCATCCCCATCCCCACACCACTGGGAAAGGTAAATCAGAGTTGGATTGGAGAAGAGAACAGGAGATGTATACATAACTGTGCCTATACCGTTGGTTGGCTGACTACACTCCCTTCTACATTTCCCTTTTTCCCTAGCCATACTCTAATAGTTGCCAAGACATGACCATATGACCAAGCTTTGGTCAATGAAAGATAATCAAAGCTTCCATAAAAGTTTTTATAGAGGAGAAAAATCAACTTGTGTTTCCACTTTGCATGTTTTTCTTTTCTACATCTTACTGTCAGCAATGTAGATATGGTGAACTCAAATCCAGTGTAATTTAGATTCAGCTACTCTGATGGTCTTATGCAAAATCAGTTTTGGAATTAAATAGGACAAGAGAGAAGAGTTTCAGTGGTGTCTGAGGGATATAGTGTTTTATGGGGCATCATTGAAGACATAGTATATTTGGGAATAGGCACCTGCTTTCCCCTTCCAATAGATGGAAATTAAACTGGTGTGTTTCTGGAAATGGCACCAGTGACTTCCTGATTCCACACCTTTTGCACTGAGTCTCTGTGGGTCAGTTCTGCAACATTGTTTTGGGGGTCATTCATTGAGTCCCATCCCAGAACCTGCTCTTTACACTTCTGATGATACTGTAAAATAATTCTGGCATATTGTGCAATCAAAAGGCAGAAACCACAGAACAATTTTAATAGTAAAAGTTTAATATGAAGAATTATTGGCTGGTCATGTGGCCCATATCCGTAATCCCAGCATTTTGGGAGGCCAAGGCAGGCAGATTGCTTGAGTCTGGGAGTTCAAGACCAGCCTGGGCAATATAGGAAGTTCCCCATCTCTATAAAAAAAAATTAAAAAAAAAATAGCCAGGTATGGAGGGCATGCTTGTAGTTCCAGGTACTCGGGAGGCTGTGGTGGGACAATTGCTTAGGCCTGGAAGTGTAGGCTGTGGTGAGCCAGGATCGTATCACTGCACTCCATCCTGGGCCACAGAGTAAGACCCTGTCTCAAAAAAATAAAACTATTAGTAGGATATTTTAGTAACTTTAATTTACTGGTAAGGAGTAAAGAGATATTTTTAAAAATCATAAATATCATATAAAGGGAATCATTACTACTTTTAAGGCTAACATAGAGCACCCAAGAAAGAGACCAATTTAAGAGAGAAGCTCCTTTCTTAGATCTGAAATCCATGCCTCTTTTTGGGAGGGTGGGTTCGTGGCTTACCGGATGAAGGAGAAGTTTGCTGAACTGCTCTGTGCTAGCCAGATTGCTGAAAATTCACCCTCTGCAGTTCTTCAGGAAAGTGCCCACAGGGAAGCACCAGGTACTGTTGGCAGTGACCACTGCGGAACCTGCAAAACCTGAAGTTTCTGTGCACACTTCAGAAACCTGCCCCTGCAGAGACCACACACACACACACACACACACACACACATGCACGTGCACACACACACACACTCAGCAGGAACTTGCGGAGATAAGCACAACAGAATCAGGAAGAGAGGACCTCTATCCTGCTGTGACCCTCCAGGGCCCTCTGTGGACATAGCCCGCTAAATATAGTGTCAGATAGCAAAGGAGAAATATTTACAGAGTTCAGCTACTTTGTCACAGAACAGGCAATGGATTGTGGAATTGAGGCTGAGAGGCAATAAATTAATTACTAGCACACATATGCAATGAAATTCTGACTAAAGCACCAACTTAGAGACTTGGTATTCTCTGGGCTCATAGTAGTCTTCATCCAAATCTGTAAGTCCTCCTTTTGTACTCCTTGTATCTCAGTGTAGGAGTTGCCTCCTCAGTGAGAACTTCAGTATTTATTTAAATACTTTTAAACTTGTATTTTTTAATTGAAAACTAAAATTGTATATATTATGTATACCATGATGTTTTGAAGTATATATACATTGTGGAATGACTAAACCCAGCTAATAACACATGCATTACCTCACATAGTTGCCATTTTTGTGATGAGGACACTTGACATCCACTCTCAGCATTTTTCAAGAATACAGTATCTTGCTAACTATTATATATCCGTACGTTGCACAGTAAATCACTTGAACTTTCTCCTCTGGTCTAAACGTTTGTGTCCTTTCACCTACATCTCCCCAACCTCCTCCACCACCCCCCAACCATCCCAGCCTCTGGCAACCATCATTCTCCTCTCTACTTACATAAGATCAGCTCTTTTAGATTCCACATATAAGTGAGATCATGCAGTGTTTGTCTTTCTCTACCTAGCTTATTTTACTTAATATAATGTCCTAGAACTTCTGTGTTTTTCAGGATGCTTTTTGGGTGCTAGTATCATAAATTTTGCTAAGCAATTAGGGTTTGCCTTTCTCATAAAAAGAGGTACTGAAATAGGTGATCTATCATTTGGTGCTGGCTCAGTGAAATCAGGGTGTTGGGTCAGTTTCTCTACAATATTCCTTGCCTTCCCTATCTTAGTCCATTTGTGTTGCCACAAAGGAACACTTGAATCTGGGCAATTCACAAAGAAAAGAGGTTTATTTGGCTCATGGTTCGGCCATATGGGAAGCATGGTACAAGGATCTGTACTTGGTGAGGGCTTCAGGAAGCTTTCATTCATGGCAGAAGGTAAAGGGAGCAGTCTTCACATGGTGACAGGAAGGAAGCAAGAAAAAGAGGAAGGAAGTGCCAGGCTATTTTAACAATTGGCTCTCCCAGGAGCTCACTCACTCATTACTTTAAGGACAGCACCAAGCCATTCACAAGGCCCATGACTCAAAGATGAAGAGCTATTCTCTTCTCCTGCAAGTTTTGTAGAAACTACAAAACTTGAAGCCCCCTATGAAGCCCCCACCTCCAACACTGAAGATCAGATTTTAACATGAGATCTGTAGGGGAAAAGTATCCAAACTATATACTCATGGCATCACAATATGATGGCAGTAGTCCTGTATATCTTGTCTTCACAAGGCAATGTCCAAAGTAGATAATGACTCGGGGGCTATCCTCATGAGAGTCTCACTCTTCAACTGAGAGGAGCACTTTTCTTGGAAATATCCATATTCTACCTTCACTTCACTGACAGATTTCTCCACAACATCTCAGAATTGTGTTTCACACTCTCCACCATTTGCTACATGGGAAGATGGGAAAGTGAAGAACTGGTAAGAGATTTGATCTTCCCTTAGGACTGAGGGGAGAGGAATGGCTGCTGGGTAGGCAGACAACAGTGTGTGCTACACCTGCTCTAACCATCCTTGCTAATGGGCCAGTTTCCCCAGGTCATTATCTTGCTCATTGTCAGGTGTCATTTTCTGTTTTGGTATTTACCATTTTCTGAATTTATTTTGTTTTCACGTGTGTGTATTATCTCCCTCCATTACTCTTAAGCCCCCATGTTTACTGGGACACATTTGTCTTACTTGTTTTTCAGGTAATGGAATAGATATTCCATCAATATTTGTCAGCTGAATCAGTGTACCAAAGAGTATTTTTAAAATATTCCCCCCTCCACATTTTCCTACTAGTAAAACTTTCTACTCCTGAAAAGTATATTTAGCTTTCTCTAATTTTTCCACCTCTCATTAAATGCTTTTAAGGAAGTGCAAGTTAGGTCTTTCTCTAGAAATTGTTTTTCTACTACCCCTCATACAACCAGTTGACTCTCCAGGTTTGTCTGAGTACATGGTACACTGATGTTCTCACTAAAGAGTCCTAAATTCATCCCACAGGGAAGCTTAACATCTAATGTTGTTCTGCCCCTTGATGAGGGGCTTTACTGTAAGATCAGCTGCTTCTTGCTCCTTCCAAATATGTGGTCCTACAAAAGTATTATGCATCATATTTTTTATACGTATTGCAGCCTCTTAAGCTGCACATGACTGTATGTATCCTTTGCATTTTCACTGCAGGAGACAAAACTTGCAGGAGAAGAGAATAGCTCTTCATCTTGAGGATTCATAGCTCAGTGAGAAAAACATAGAGGTATAGAAATAACAAACATCCAATACATTGAACAATGTCAAGGAAAAATTTCATGGTTTTTTGGTGGTAAATAAGGTGAAGTGAACAAACAGTTCTGCTATGATATTGACAGAAGGCTTTCTAGTTGAGAAAAAATATGAAAGTTGAGGTGAAAGTATAAGAAATAACTTGCCACCAATGTGTAAGTCACTGTGTTTCCAAGGTATGGGAGAAGGGATTTAATCAGTTGTATATTGTTGCAAAGCAAATTTCCTCATAACTTAGTGACTGAAAAAACAAGTTTATGGCCTCTCATGGTTTGTTGTGGATCAGGAATTTGGGAGGTGTTTGGGGACAGTGGTGTGGGTGCAAGTCAGACAGGAACTGGAGCATCTGGGTGCTGGATAGGCCTTCTCTGTCCATGTAGTCTAAGGGCTTTCTGTGTGGTCTCTCCACATGGATTAATTTGAACTTTATCAAAGCATGGCAGCCATAAGGCAACTGAACAACATATATGGTGACTCAGCGTACTGGCAAGCGTTCTAGCAAACGAGATGGAGCCTGCCTTGTCTTTTCTAACTGAATCACAAAAGTCATGTAGTGTTACTTCTTCATTCTACTAGTACAATGAAGTCCCATTCCTGCCCAGGTTCAAACAGCAGAGATTATAGACCCCTCTTTTCAATGACAGAACTGTCAAGATCACATTGTAGAATTTCTTCTGAGACAGAAGATGTTGGTACCGTCATTTTGGAAAATACATTATGGTATGATCTGACCTCTGGCCACAATTTATATCCCTTCCATGGGCAAAACACACACCCTCCTTTCCTCGGGACTCTCCTTTGAAACCTCCCTTTTTTATGGCAACAGTTTCGGGCTTAAGGTCTAAGATCCTTTATATTATGTCCACGTGTGAAGAAAGCTATTTGCAGTTCATTGCATATCATTCTTGTTCATCTAAATGCCTGTGGATTACAGAAACATGAGATAACCAGTAGAGAGATTCCAATTCAAACATAAAACAGGAGAACCAGGGCAGTGATTGGCATATAGCAGTTCCAATATGCAGCCAGGCATGTATTGATAATTCTTTGGTTAGGGCCTAATCCTGCTCTCTGGAGTTGTCCTCTGATGTCTCTTGGCTATATCCTTTGGGCATCATTCTTTTTCTGGAAGTGGCTGGTGTGTATAAATGAGAAACATTCTCGGTCTGTTTTCTGTCCATAGTAGTTCAGAAGTCCAAAGGCTTCTTTTCATTTGGCACTGTTTATCCTTTTCATTTTAACTTTGAATCATTTTTTTTAACGTGGGGTTTTGTAAGGTATCAAATGCTAATCTACTATATTAGAAAAAATCTACAATCACAGATCTCTTTCAGATAGGCAGATAGGACCTTCTCTTCTTTTTGGCCATGCTTTTTTCTTTCTTTTTTTTTTTTAACCTCTTGTGGCTGTAACAGATTACCACAAATTTACTGGCATAAACAATACAAAATTATTATTTTACAATTCTGGAGATCAGAAGTCGAAAATGGGCCAGCAGACTGTTTTCCTTCTAGAGGATCTGGGGGATAACCTATTTTGTTGCCTTTTCTGGAGGCTGCCCACATTCTTTGACTTGTGGCCCCATAGCATGCCAACCTCTTCTTCCATGGCCACATATCTTTCTCTAAAACTACCCTCCCTTCTCCTTCCCTTATAAGGACTCTTGGGCCTATCTAGATAATTCAGAATAGTCCCCCAATCTCAAAATTCTTAACATACTCGAATCTGCAAAGTCCGTTTGCCATGTAAGTAATATATCCATCTGTAGGACCCCTGTGAAGCTCTGAGGGAGACTCCTCAGATCCTTAGAAGCCTTAACATATAATGAAGGAGATCTGAGATGCAAGCCTTTGAAATCCTCAGTGAAACTTTTGTGTATGTTAAAGATTCTATGAGGCACCATCTTAAATCTTACTTACATCTTAACTAAGGAATTTATCTCAGCCCTTTGTTACCTAGAGAAACTTTTGCTTGTTGAAACGACTCTTCTGGACCCTTCCTTTTCAATTTAGTAATTTCTAATTTTTATTCAATATATTAATATTTCCTTAGTTTCTTTTTTTCTTCTTATATTTTATTATAAGTAGCTAGATGAAACCATGCAGTACCTTAAGCTCTCTGCCTGGTAATCTACTTAACTCTATCATTGAATTTTTAAGGAATATTTTACTTTTTGTGTTACTACAGGCAGTAGTTTTACTAGCCTTTCTGCCGCTATAAATGTGTCCTTTCCTCTAGATGCCAATAACCTTGTCTTTGCTTTCCTGAAAGCCACCTCCTATTAGTCTGTTCTCACACTGCTTATAAATACATACCTGTAACTGGGTAACTTATAAAGAAAAGAGGTTTAATTGACTCATAGTTCCATTGGGCTGGGGTGCCTCGGGAAACTCACAATCATGGTGGAATGAGAAGCAAACACGTCCTTCTTCACATGGAAGCGGCAAAGACAAGTGCCAAGCAAGTGGGGAAAAGCCACCTATTAAAACCATCAGATCACATGAGAACTTACTATCATGAGAATAGCACGTAGGTAATCACCCCCATGATTCAATTACCTTTCACCAGGTACCTCCCATGACACATGAGGATTATGGAAACTACAACTCAAAATGAAATTTGGGTGGGGACACAGCCAAACCATATCACTCCTCGAGGCTCATCAGACTTCTACAAATAGTGTCTCCAAGGCTTTTCCAGCTTCTACCTGCCATCTATTCCCAGAGCTTTTGCTGTATGTTTTAGGAGACGTATGCCACATGTTTTAGTTTGGTAGTGGTAAATGTTTGTAAACAATGAGCTCTGCTGTAGTATTGAGGAAGGGCTTCCTGGAGATAGAATATGAGAAGAGATAACTTCCTGAGTGGCATATACACTGAAGGTGAAAGAATTGATGTTGTTGCTTTCTTGCTTTGAGGGTAGGAAGAAAATCATAAATAAAAACAACATTCTGGAACAACATAAAGGTATGAAGTTAGAAAGACTGAACTCTGTGTCTTATCCCTCACTCCATTCTTCACAATGTCAAATGTTGGTGCCCTGAAATGAGTCCATAATCAATGTTCTATAGATGATGGGGAGGCTGAGAGGGACCAAAATAAACTTCACTGCTACATAGTTTGGAACACAATCAGCCATATTCTTAGCTGTGTTTACTGCATATCCTTTAGTTCACTGTGTCTAGGTAAATATTTAGAAATAAGTCTTAGATAATGTATATCTTGCAAACAAATATGTACTAAGGGGTAAAACAAAGAATGAAGGTTCCAAGACTTTAAAAAAAGGAAAAAATGTCAAATACCCACTGAAAGCATAGAGTATTCAGCTTGATTTTCCAGGCACTACTAACAGAGTAATTTCACTGAGTGTTATTTCTGCTACATGACACTGGAAATGCACTTTGGTACAGTTCTACTTCAATTGCTTTCCCTTGGGTATTGAAAAGTTTGCCCTGGAAAATGAGAAAACCAAGTTGTGGGAAAATTTCACCGTATATGGCTAAATGATAAATATGTTTATTTTAATACTGGTAATAAAAGCTGGCTAAGAGGTTAGAGTACATGTGAGGCAGTGGTATGTCACCAAAATATTCTTGGAATTGTTGGTGATTGCTTCACTTTGAAAACAGCAGATACATGATGGCCTGACTTTGGTAAAAGATAATCTATTCTTCTTAAAATTCATAATTGATTAAGAGACCATGTGACACTGAGAGTGAAAACCAGGAAGTACCTGAAACATCTTTGCACATTTAGTATCCCCTGATTACCAGACATCATTTATACTTTCCTGTTCTCCTAGTTGACCTCCTCTTCAGACCTTGTTCTCTATTCTCTGAAGGTTGGTTTCTAGACATTTTTGTTTTTCTTTTCCCTACAGCCTGTTCTACTTATAAATTTCTAGCGTTTCTCTTAGAATAAAGAGGCGTCAGTGACATCAATGAATAGGAAGTAAGAAATTTGTGTTTAGATGTTTGCAGCAACAAGAGAAGATTGAAAAAGTAAACTTCTGGGGCCTTTCTTGTGAATTATCTTTTAAAAGCATAAGCACCTTCAAGGATGGGACTTCGCCTCTTGGGGGGGTTTGTTAGTTCATTTTGTGTTGTTGTAAAGGAATACCTAAGACTGGGTAATTTGTAACTAAAAGAGGCTTATATGTCTTATAGTTCTGCAGGCTGTACAAGCATCATGACATCTTCTTGGCTTCAGGTGAGACCTCATTTAGCTTATAATCATGGCAGAATGCAAACGGATAGCTAGACCATCGCATGGCCAGTGAGGGGGCAAGAGAGAGAGAAGGGAGGTCTCAGACTCTTTTCAACAACCAAAACTCATGTGACCTCATTAACACAGGGAGGACACCAAACCATTCACAAGGGATTCACCCCAGTGGCTCAAACACTTCCCATTTAGGCCCCCACCTCCAACATTGGGGATCACAATTCCACATGAGATTTGGAGGGGACAGATATTCACATCACATCAGCGTGGGTCTAGGGGTGTGTAGTGTGGTTGGTGGGTCATGTGCACAGGCTCCCTGCTTAATAACAGGAACATAAAGACATTTAATGCACAACCTAAATGGATAATTCAGCAGTAAGAATTCAATCCACCTTACAAATGGCTTATAGATAATTCTCAGAGTCTGAAATACCACCAAGAAAAACCTCATTCTTTTCTTCAGAAAAGTTACTTAGTTTAGGTTGAATATAAATTATATGCCTAGAACTTCTAAAGTAGAGCCCTTTTCAAAAGATAAAAGTGTATCAGTACCCTTCATCCTCAAGCCTAGAATGGTGGGAGTATTTATTTCACAGCAGAAGAAACCAACTTTACCATGTGGATCATGATATTGACCAAGTGTTGGCCAAATATAAATGCTATATAAAACAGATACAAGCAAAAATGATGGGAAAACCTCTTAAAGGTTTCTCTGTTTCAATTTAGTGTTTAGTGAGCCTCTAGAAAATGTTCTAATTTTGATCCTTCTCTTATTATCAGGAACAATAAGAGACATGATAATGAGGAGAGAGGTTAAAAAAATTCAGGTGGTGAAGGGCACGTTGGAGGAGATAAACTATGTATTTGATATATGTGTTATACCAATAAAAAAGTGAGTATGTAATATTAAATACAGGTCATTGGAAATCTTAATTTACATTAGTCTGTCTACATTCTTTTTTCAACTATGTCGATATTAAAGAACTTGCAAAGTGTTACACTATGCAATCTATGGTGGAAATTGAGAAAAGCAATGGTAGTTGGATGGGGTTTTACAGGCCCAGGGGGTTGCCTTGGTGACTTGACTCTACCCCTATGATCGTTCACATTTCTCCAGCAAGCTAGCCCAGGCATGTTCTTGTGGTAAATGTAGAGGTGTAAGAGGATGCAAACCTAGTCATTCTGGCATATGTCAGGTTTCTACCTTTTAACTTTTACTAATATCCCATTGGCTAAAGCAAGTGATATGGTTGCTCTGAAAATCCAGTTGCAGAATCCTGGAAGGTCACAGAGTGAGATGTGGGGGTCGGGGGGAGAGAGGGTTGCGGTAAAGTGGCACCTTAATACAGCCAATCTATCATACAAGGGTTCATACATCCCTCCAGCTCTTTGCTATGTCCCCAAAGCTAACTGAAGTTCTAAAACTAACTGAAAGTTCCATGTATAATTGGGAGTTCTTTACATAAGCATCCTGGTTTATTTTCACAACAGCCTTGTAGGATGCTATTTTCTGTTTATAAAAGATGAAGATGCGGTTGAGGAGAGAGAATGTAACTTGCCCTAGTAAACTTGGACTCAAACCCAAGTCAGACTACAAAGCTCTTGATCTTGTTACAAGAGCAGAGAACTGGGGAAGTAGAAATTACTCATAGTCTGAGATAAGCAAAATAGCAATCATAGAAACATCAATGGTGAGAGAAATAAGTTGATGGTAGAGAGTCTGGTATTAAATAGCTGATCATCAAGTTGTAGCTCTGTATCCAAAAGATGATTGCATGTCCCAAAGTAGCTGTTTACTCTTATTTTTCTTTGAATGTCCAAATTCTACAGTTTTAGCCAATTAAAAAAACTTAATTTTGTCTAATATATAATTTATTTTTTTTTCTGCTGTTTGGAATTTTATTTTATTTATTTATTTATTTATTTATTATACTTTAAGTTCTAG
>NW_012122487.1:13270105-13276302 GCF_000951035.1 Colobus angolensis palliatus
GATCTCATTGTTCAGTTCCCACCTACGAGTGAGAACATGCGGTGTTTGATTTTCTCTTCTTGTGATAGTTTGCTAAGAATGATGGTTTCCAGCTGCATCCATGTCCCTACAAAGGACACAAGTGAAATTTCACTTCACTGCTCAAGGATTTCCAGAATATACCCTTCCAAAATGGCTAATGAGACTTTTCCAAATATTCTCATACTTTAACTAGAAATATTTTTCAATGCAGGATTTCCAAATGTGGCTGTGCAAAATTGTTTTTGACTATATAGGTACTAGTAAAATAAAGAATTTTTGTTCACTTAGACTATTTAGAACACATACACCCCTCTAATTATTTACCAGAGTAAAACAACCAAAAATCAGTTTTAGACAGTAGAAAAAAAAATGACCAGCAAAGGTCAAAGCAGCATCAGCCTAAGGAACTTTCTGAGGCTAACAGATCAATAGAAATACATGCTTGGCTGACTTTAATAGTCTCACCACTAAATAGCATCTGCTTAAAGAGATCTTTTACTACAGTTACAAAAAGCGAATTGAATTATAATAATAATTACTGCTCAGCGTGTATAAAACACTGCTTATCATACACAAGCACACAACACACACAGAATATCAAAGAAACAAATTAAATTCTCTAGTGCATTGTAGCCAAGGTAAAATATACTAGAGACTCAAACCTCATATGAAAATACAAGTAAATATCTGAAGATTCTATATGATAATTTTAATTTGTATATAAATTCTATGCTGTTTAGAATTATATGCAGTGATAATGGTGAAATCTGATTTTTGAAATTCTAAAATGTAAATAACATCTGAAGAGTACATTAACATTTTCACTTAAATGCTAGCCGTTAACCATATAGTTATCTTTTGGGCATCCTGTTTTAGTCCGTTCTCACACTGCTATAAAAATACTACCTGAGGCTTGGTGATTTATCAAGAAAAGAAGTTTAATTGAGTCACAGTTCCACATGGCTGAGGAGGCTTCAGGAAACTTACAATCATGGCAGAAGGGGAAGCAGGCATGTCTTACATGGCAGCAAGCAATAGAGAAAGAGTGCACAAAGTGAGAACAGCCCCACACTTAGCTAGATCTTGTGAGTTCACTCACTATCACAAGAACACCATTGGGGAACTGCCCCCGTGATCCAATCACCTCCCTCCCTGGACACTTGGGGATTACAGGTCCCTCCCTCGACATGTGGAGATTACAGTTAGAGACGAGATTTGGGTAGGGACACAGAGGCAAGCCATATCCCACTCGAAGAAAGAATTCAGATATTTTCAGGCATAAAGTATATAGACAGCTTCAAACTTCCAATATACTTTTCTTGTCAATACTGACCCAACTGGCAGTGATGATTCTTTATTTCCAGGCTCTCTGAAGCAAGATGACCTGGAAACTTAAGCTGTTCTTTAATATTAAGCTGATCAGAAAAACCAAGAAGCAAGAAATGTTGCACTCTTTCAAGCTTCTTGTCTCTGGGGATGATCTGATCCTATCTCAGAGACATCTCACCTCTTGATCTTGAAGCTTCTGTTCTCTAAATCGAAAAACCTAAACTTTCACTTAGCATCCCTGTCAATTTTAGTCGGTGTGTTCGTGGTTTGACAGATGTGAGTGGAGAGTTAGTTGTATTGGAAAAAAAATTGTAATTTTTGCAGTGTCAAATATTTGCAAGCTTAAATTTTACCATTTTCTTCAATCTTCAGAATTTACCTTGTATTTAATTTTCCAGATAAGAGAAATTGATCACTTCCTCTATGATGCAAGCTATTTTGAATGGAATGTTGTTTATAGTATAGTTCTGTTTCTCACTGGGGGAAGGAGGTTGCCCTTAGGCAGATTTGATTCTACCTAGAGGTATTTTTTTCTCATCACAAGTGGGAGTGAAGTAATACAGACATTTTGTGGATAGAGGCCAGGGATGCTGCTAAACAACCTACACACAAGTTAGCCCCTCTTGACACAGAATTATCTGTCTCAAATGTTAATACTAAAGAGGTTGAAAAACCTTTAGAATAAACCAAAAAAAGGGCAAATACTACTGATTACAATTTCTCTCTAGTCCTTCACACTCTGTGTCTATGGAGAATGGAGCCTAAGGCTAAATTATAGATTCACATTTAGAAAGAAGACTTAATAGTCATCATAGAATTATAAAACACCTTAGAAAATACTGAATGTAAAAGTTTGAGGGTGGATAAAATAATCTATTTTGAGAGCACATGGAGTAACAAATCTCCTCCCATTTATTCATTCATCCATTCATTCAAAACCTGTAATATACTAAGTTATAATAAAGTCCAGACTGATAAGGATGGAGTGGATATACGGTCAATCAGTTATACACAGTCTCTCAGACATCAATAGCTGATGGTTGATTGTGGAAGGGGAAGGAGGAAGGTAAGGGAAAAACGGTTCTTCCTCTTCATCTTTTTTAGTTGTGGAAATTCTAATAATAATGTGATGAAAGCCATGAAGACAGACGAATGTAGATAGAGAAAAGTTAAGGCAGAAAGTATCTAACAATTATGAGAAATCCACCTGTGCTCCAATTAGGTGGGGTATGCTTAGAGACTGTTCATTCTAACAATGCTATTTCAAATTGAAGAAACAATCCAAGAGTTCTGTCATTCATCCAGCAATGTACCCAGGACTTAGGTTGATAGAACTTGTTCTCATAGGTCTAAACTTTTTCTCTATTTTCTAACTTACGAAGTCTTTTACATTCAGGTTAATTTGTCTGCTATTACATTTATTTGCCCCTCGTGGATAATGCCTATTTATCCTTTAAGTCTTCACTCAGATGACTCTCTTTAGTCTTCTCTGCAAGTCTGCAGGTGCCCCCTCAGTATGTTGTCCCTATAATTCTCCCACCATAGCTAACACTCCCGGTGATTGTGATGGCCTATGTCCATTCACACTTCAATTACAATGTAAGCTCTTGGAACTCTCTGTAATTAGCACAGCATATAATATCTAGCATGACATATAATAACTAGTACATGACATATAATATATATTCCTATGTGACTAAATGACTTTCTGTGTGATACTTTCTCAGGTATTTTGTATAATATTTAAGTATATTTCAATAAAATTAAGCATACCAAAAAAATAAAGATTTCTATACATAAAACCACTTATTGTTCTCTAGCTGGATGTCCTGAGAAGAGGTTGAGTTGAATTCTTTCATCTTTACCACAGTTGGCAGGGTTCTTTATCTGATCAAACAACCAATGAGATTATGCTTGAATTTTAGAGGGCAACTGATGGATATAGTGAGAAGGGCAAAGATGCATTTCTTTCTTTCTTTCTTTCTTTTTTTGAGACAGAGTTTCACTCTTGTTGCCTAGGCTGGAATGCAAAATGGCGTGATCGGCTCACCACAACCTCTGCCTCCCGGGTTCAAGCGATTCTCCTGCCTCAGCCTCCCAAGTAGCCAGGATTACAGGCATGGGCCACCATGCCTAGCTAATTTTGTATTTTGAGTAGATATGGGGTTTTTTCATGTTGGCCAGGATGGTCTAGAACTCCCGACCTCAGGTGATCTGACTACCTCAACCTCCCAAAGTGCTGGGATTACAGGCAGAGCCACCACGCCTGGCCCAGCATTTCTTCAAGAGCTGGTGCACTTAATCAAAATGTTTTCCTATCTTGGTGATCTAGAATGTACCCAACACAATAATTAAGAATTCTTTTTACCTTCAACTACGAAGCCGTGGAGCTCATTCCTCCTTTCACCTAAGATTCACTGGCACTTTGATCACATGAGTCATAAAGAGGAAAAGAATCTCCACCGCATACAGTGATTCTAACATATTCAAGAATCCCTGATTTAATACTGATCCATATCACAAATTAAAGTTTCTCCTCTTGGACTAAAGAGTGGAGGAAAAGTGACTTGAAGTCTTTGCCTCAAATCTTTCTCCCTTATCCTCCCCATGACATTGGACTGTGGAGGAACAGAGTATATTTATGAAGCTAATATTTATTTATTTTGTCCCAAGACAGTTGTTCTTGGGTCAATATCTGTTTTACAAGAGAAATGTAGAATTACATGCATTACCAGTTACTCAGGAGATGCATGACTCCCTAGTTAACCAAGTTCATATTAAAGTGCTACCACTATATCCTAAGAATTACTATGATAAATTTCAAATGACAGCTGAAATATTTCTCTGTAATTAGATCTTTTTGGTGCCTGGATGCTTGAATTCTGTAGTATTCAGGCATCTAAAAGCTTAAATAAGTGGCTTGAGCAATGTAACTGAACCCGAAACTTTAGCAAGGGTAAATAATTCAGCTTATTTATACATGCAACTTACATTTTCTTGTCTCTTAAAATAAAATTAGTGTATTTAAATAATGTATTTGTTGTGACACAAATGAGTAAAAAACCTGTAATTTGTCTTTTAAGATGACAGTTTGTCACAAAAACATGACTTAAAGTCATCCTTAATGGATGGCATGCCTTCATTTATTTTGAATTTCTTGACGAGTATGTTTGTGTCACCACAATAACATAACATAGTGTTATTTTATGATGTTGCATCGTTCTGATTTGGAATTTTTATAAAGTAAATTTGAGAAAGAGCTCCCAAAATGACAAATATGTGTGAAAAGGAGATGCTGCCAAGGGCAAATGTTTTCCAAAAATAGTGCCACTGCACTAATTCTCATATAATGAGCATTAAGAAATGCAATGATCTCATATTTGTCTTATTGTTAAAACTGCAGAGGTGGTTTAACAAGTGTTTCCACATCATGTGTGCTTTGTTAGTTGTTAAAACAGTTTTTTTAGGTGATATAATTAAAATAGAATTGTAGGTGCACTTGAAGAGACATTCACAGCTCTGTTTAAATATAAGTGAAATTTCACAGATGTTAACCAAAATTTCTAAATGTGTGCTTGCTACTGAAGCCCTAGTTTAAAAAGAGTGTTTCAAAGTATTTTTCCCAAGACCTTTTCAGTGATTGTTTTATTTAGTAGGGTTCTTTTTTAGAAAGAAATCATATATTCATTTTGATAAATAAGAAAAATCTGATTGTGTACAACTTAGTTTCCTAAATTTTTATGGCAAATGTGAAATCTAACTCTATCCCTTCCCTGACTCACCTTTGGAACTCAGGTACCCATAATCATAGTAATCATAACCCTTGGTTCAAAACACAATCATAATTGGCATACGCATGGCCCATCTTCCTCCCTTCCTTCCAACTATCCTTCATTCCTTCTTTCTTTGCTTCCTTTTTTTTCTTTCTTTTTTTTTTTTTTTTTACAATAATGAATTAAGGACCTGCAAACTCACCAGGCAAAACAGACCCAGGATCTTCAGATGATCTTGCATTAGTCATATGTCTCTCCCATCCCGTCTTTGTTTCCATCCACTAGACAAAATCATTATCTTGGACCCTTTATTCACCAATCTCTGCATTTTCTTTTTTTATAATATTTCAACTTTTATTAGTTAACATAAATTAATATTTATCACATTTTACCAAGATTAGTTGGTGTTATGGATTGTATTTTGTCTTAAACCTGGATGTTTGTGATTTATAAAGAGTTAATATTGCAAATATTCTGCTTTTAGATCAGCTACCTAGAGCATGGATCCATAGAAACTACATTATTACTAAGTACTAAGTTTCAGGCTATGTTTCCAAAATAATAAGACATTGTTAACCTACAGTAATTCTAATGATAGTTATCTAATTTGGTGGTCCTGAGAGTGAAGCATATGCAAAGTAAAATAAAAGGGCAGTGTAGATTGGTCAGATACTCTTTGGTTTGCATCCTACTTACGTTATTAACAGATATTCAGTGTTCTTGAAATTATTCAGCCTTTTTGTTTTTAAAGTTTATTTTTTATTTTTATTTTTGAGTCAGGGTCTCACTCTGTCATCCAGGCTAGAGTACAGTACAGACTTTATAAAACTTATTTTTTCTCAGTAATTTAGGAATATCAGTACTTAACTCTGCATTATTAGTGATGTGTAATTTTGCTCCTCTTTAAGATAAACATAAAGGATCTCAAAAGATACATAATTTTAAGAAATTATTTAGGGCCCCAAGTTAGTAGTGTTCTAGCCAGAAGTATAGAGAACATTAGGGTAAACTGACGAGAGAATGTAGGAGCTGAGTAAGAACTAAATATTTAACATGTACCCTAGAACTTAAAGT
>NW_012122488.1:0-342 GCF_000951035.1 Colobus angolensis palliatus
AGTGGGGCTGGAGGAAGGCCGCGTGGGACCCTGGCCAAGCGCGGCTTTTCTAGGAGTGGGAGGGCAATAGGCGGGGCACGGGCGTGTCCGGGGGCATTCCGCAGGTGCGACCAGGTAAATCTTGGTCTCTACGGATTGACGTCACCTGGCGCATGCCTAGTTGATCTGCACCTTCCTGGGCGCCGGCTGCATTTTCGCGGGCGCGGGTAAAGTTGCTGATGAAGAACCCGGAAGTGCGCCATCCTGTCTCCGTTTGTCCAAACACAAATGTCACATGTTCTCACTTATTTGTGGAATCTAAAATCAAAACAAATTCATGGACATAGAGAGTATAAGGATGGT
>NW_012122488.1:4874-5260 GCF_000951035.1 Colobus angolensis palliatus
ATATATTGAAAGAAAAGCCTTTTCCCTGCTTTGATTTTCTTTCCATGTTCCCTTCTTCTTTTTGTATTTTCCACATTTTAACAAAGCCATAAACACAGTATACTCACTTGACGTTCCATATTTTTCCATACTGCTGTGTGATCTATAAAGGTTTTTGTTTGTTTTCCTTTCTTTTTTTTTTTTTGAGATGGCGTCTCACTCTTTTGCCCAGGCTGGAGTGCAGTGGCAGCTCACTGTAAGCTCGGCAACCACGCCCGGCTAATTTTGTTTTGTATTTTTAGTAGAGACAGGGTTTCACCACGTTAGCCAGAACAGTCTCAATCTCCTGATCTTGTGATCCGCCCGCCCTGGCCTCCCAAAGTGCTGGTATTACAGGTGTGATCATC
>NW_012122488.1:5310-7595 GCF_000951035.1 Colobus angolensis palliatus
TAGGTTTTAATGAATGTTCAACAGCTCACTAAGTTAAAATACCATTCTCATTACTGAATATTAACCTTTTCTCCTCTTAGTAAATAAAGTTCTCCTAATATTTTCCTATTATAATTAAGTGCAATAAGTACCTATGTGTGCAGCTTTTTCCTTTTGAGTTATATTCATACGACTTTTAAAGTCATAGAAATTGAATTATTTGTACAAAAAAAGAAATGTTTGTATAGTTCCTGCCAAATAGCCTTCCAGAAAGACTGCAAGAAATGTATCAATTTATGGGACCAATAGCAACATAAACAAATATGGAAACAATGACTACTTAATAAGTGCTAAACGATTTTTTTTTAAAATAAAGTCTCACTCTTGTCCCCCAGGCTGGAGTGCAATGGCACGATCTCGACTCACTGCAACCTCCACCTCCCGGATTCACCCGCCTAGGCCTCCCAAAATGCTGGGATTACAGACGTGGGCCATTGCACCGGGACAAAATATTTTTTATAAACATTTTTACTGAAGTATATATAAACATTTTTACAGTACGTACAGTAGGATGGCTATAACCAAAAAAGACACATTGTAACAAGTGTTACCAAGGATGCAGAACTAATAAAAGCTTCATACATTGTTACTGGGAATATAAAATGATACCGCTGCTTTGGAAAAGAGTTTGACAGTTCCCCAAAAGTTCAACAGAGTTCCCACATGACTTAGCAGTTCCACTCCTATACTTAAGAGATTTATGTCCACATATAGACTTTTACACAAATGTTCATAGCAGCATTATTCATAATAGCCATAAAGTGGAAACAACCCCAAATGTCCACCAACGGATAACTAGATAAACAAAACAGAGATACATACGATCAAGTATTTGGCAATAAAAAGAAAGGAAATACTGATTCACACCACAACATAAATGCACCTTGAAAACATTAAGTCAAGGCAGCCAGATGTAAAAGGCCACATATTCTAGGATTCCATTCATGTGAAACATCGAAAACAAACAAATCCATAGAGACAAAATAGATTACTAGTTGGTAGGGATGAGGGAATGGGGAGTCAAGTTTCTTTCTGGGGTGATAAAAATGTCATGGATTAGAGAGTAGTGATAGCTGCACAATTGTGTGAATAAGAACTACTTAAAATGGGCAACTTGAGGGAATATGAATTATGTCTCAATTTTAAAATCAATATTTTTCATATTTAATAAAAATATTTTAAAACATTTTAAAGTCAACTGCAATTAGAAAATTTTGAACTATTGTATTAAGCATAACAATTTGTACACTGTTGTTACTATGTGATATAAAGCAAGTAAACCCCTGCTTTCTCCATGGAGTTTTATAAAACAATATACAGACATAAAGATACCATTTCCAGAAATGGCATCCACCTATTACTCAGAGAAATCACACACCAAAGGAATATCATGAATGTACATGTAACAACCTTTGCTTTAAGAACCTGGAATTCATTTTCCACTTACCTCCAGTGCCTCCCGGGCAATCTCTGGCATGTGTGGCTGAGGGACCAGTTGGACGAGGCCTGTAATTAATTCTGCTGTGCTGCCTTGGGTTTCAGCAAGCCCCTGTTTTCTTGGATTCTCTAAGGAAAAAAGGGAAATTTCAGTTAAAAAAAATAAATTGTCAGAGATTAGAGGGAGGAAGGAATAGACAGTGACTGCTAAAGGGGACTAGGTTTCTTTTAGGGGCAATAACAATTTTCTGTAACTAGGCCGGGCACGGTGGTTCATGCATCTAAGCCCAGCACTTTGGGAGGCCATGGTGGGTGGATCACCTGAGGTCAGGGGTTTGATACCAGCCTGACCAATACGGTGAAACCCTATCTCTACTAAAATTATAAAAATTAACCCGGCGTGGTGGCATGGTGGCATGTGCCTGTAGTCCCAGCTACTCGGGAGGCTGAGGCAGGAGAATCGCTTGAGCCTGGGAGGTGGAGGTTGCAGTGAGCTGAGATGGCACCACTGCACTCCAGTCTGGGACACAGAGTGAGACTCTGTCTCAATAAAAAGAAAAGAAAAGAAAAAAGTCCTAGAATTAAATAGTGGTAATGGTTGCAGAACCTTGTAAATATACTGAAAACTGAATTGTAAACTTTAAAATGGTTAATTTTAGTTTATGTGGGTATAGTATTTTTATCTCAATACAAATTACAATAATAATTTTGTAAAATTAAAACTTTTTTTAGGCCGGGCGCGGTGGCTCAAGCCTGTAATCCCAGCACTTTGGGAGGCCGAGGCGGGCGGATCACGAGGTCAGGAGATC
>NW_012122488.1:7645-8159 GCF_000951035.1 Colobus angolensis palliatus
GATCACGAGGTCAGGAGATCGAGACCATCCTGGCTAACACGGTGAAACCCCATCTCTACTAAAAAATACAAAAAAACTAGCCGGGGGAGGTCCGGCGTCTGTAGTCCCAGCTACTCGGGAGGCTGAGGCAGGCGAATGGCGTAAACCCGGGAGGCGGAGCTTGCAGTGAGCCGAGATCGGGCCACCGCACTCCAGCCTGGGCGACAGAGCAAGACTCCGTCTCAAAAAATAAAAATAAAAAATAAAAAAAATAAAAAAACCCTTTTTTAAAGGATTCTTTTAATCCACATCTATACTTATTAATGCGAATAATGTCCAAGGAAAATCCTAATGAAAACAAAAACCACTAATTCCCATTAAAAATTACATCAATAATATGAGGAGTAATTTTTTTCCAACAGTAAACTGACTAAAGAATGTATCTCTGGTTTGGAACTTACTGGTTTTGAGCTTATACATGATTGTGGTCAAAGGTAAAGGACATACATGTTGGATAAGGATCACATGATTATCC
>NW_012122488.1:8209-11650 GCF_000951035.1 Colobus angolensis palliatus
TATCTCTGGTTTGGAACTTACTGGTTTTGAGCTTATACATGATTGTGGTCAAAGGTAAAGGACATACATGTTGGATAAGGATCACATGATTATCCTGTACAGCCCTCTTGTCCCATACGAAGGTCCTGCCCAAATCCACACAGCTGGTGACAAAGCAAAGGCTAGAATTCACATCACCAGATACCCATACTTTGGTCCTTTTCATTGTGGGAAAACATAGTGTACTAAGCAAAGAAAATTAACGTTGTATATAAATGCGAATGCCTACTTTTTTGTTTTTTTTGAAACAGAGTTTCATTCTTGTCACTCACGCTGGAGTGCAATGGCACGATCTTGGCTCACTGCAACTTCTGCCTCCCAGGGTCAAGTGATTCTCCTGCCTCAGTCTCCTGAGTAGCTGGGATTATAGGTGTGCACCACCACGTCCAGCTAATTTTTGCATTATTAGCAGAGACAGGGTTTCACCATGTTGGCCAGACCTGACCTCAGGTGATCCGCCTGCCTCAGCCTCCCAAGTGCTGGGATTACAGGCATAAGCCACCACACCTGGCTGAATACTCACCTATTTAAAGAGACTAAAATGTTAATCTCTTAACTTGGAAGCAAATATTTGCACTTCAGGAATATATGGTTTGGCCTGGTGTGGTGGCTCATGCCTGTAATCCCAGTGCTTTGGGAGACTGGGGCGGGCAGACCACTTGAGGTCAGGAGTTTGAGATCTGCCTGACCACCACGGAGAAACCCCATCTCTTCTAAAAGTACAAAAATTGGCCAGGGGTGGTGGCAGGTGCCTGTAATATCACCTACTTGGGAGGCTGGGGCAGGAGAATCACTTGATCCCGGGAGGCAGAAGTTGCAGTGGGCAGAGATCATACCACTGCACTCCAGCCTGGGTGATACAGGAGGAGACTCTGTCTCAAAAAAAAAAAAAAAAAAAGAATATATGAGGCCAATATGACTTATGTCCCATATTTTTATTTTGCTAACTATACATTTTTCTCCATTATAATGACTAAGGTAAGCCCTCACTAAGGTATATCTATAATTTAAAACCATTAGCTTATTTTCTGACATTTATATAAATTCACTCAAAACCAAAAATTTTTATTGAATGCCAAAGACACAACAACAAAAAGGAGATGTGTTTCCCATCCTCCATGAGCATGTGGTCTCATGGGGGAAGATATCATCAATAAAATAATCAGATCAACAAGTATAAAAATGCAAATCACATAAGAGCTATAAAGGTACATGCTGCTATGACAGCCTATAACATGGAAAAGTGTCCTAGTCAGGAAGGCTTCCTTAGTGCAGTGAAAATAGCTTAGAATGAGTAGGAATTACTATGTGAAGGGTAAACAGATTCTAGGCAGAGGGAAAAGCAAGTGCAAGGGAAGTATGAAGGTATGTGGTTAGGAAGATTGAAAGGAAGACCATCAGGAATAGAGAAATGTAATGCTACATGTGGAAGAAATGGTAGATGGGAGAAAGATTTTTGCATGACCCTGTAGATCTATTCGGAGTCTGGTCTTTATAAGCAAGAGCAATTTCAACTAAAAGCTTTCAAGCTGAGAAGGGGCATAATAAAATGTGCTTTTTAAAGAGATTGCCATCACTTCAGTGTGGAGAAATGATCGGGGGGAATCTAAGAAATGATGCAAGCTGAGTAATTAGGAGGCTTGAGAAATTGAGAGTACTGTGATGGAAGACACAATCATATTACTTTAAAAATACCATGATTGAGACCATTTAACAATTATTCCTACATTCTTCATAAATAACTGAGTTTATTTATTTATTTATTTATTTTTGAGACTGAGTCTCACTCTGTTGCCCAGGCTGGAGGGCAGTGGTGTGATCTCAACTCACTCCAAGCTCTACCTCCTGAGTTCATGCCATTGTCCTGCCTCAGCCTCCCAAGGAGCTGGGACTACAGGCGCCTGCCACCATGCCTGGCTATTTTTTTTGTGTTTACAGAATAGTCTCCATCTCCTGACCTCATGATCCACCTGCCTTGGCTTCCCAAAGTGCTGGGATTACGAGCGTGAGCCACCACTCGGTATTTTTATGTAAAAGACAAAATGGTCAAATATTTACAATGAATCTTCTATTTTAATGTACTTATGGTTACTGTGAGAAAACTTATTAACCACTAGATGGCAGCAAAACAAATAATTTCCATTCCAAATGATCCTTGGAAAATGGCAAGTTTTGCTTACATTCTTCTTCAAACAGCAATTAGTAGAAAAGGCCTTGTTGAGTTTGGTGCCTGCTCTGAATGTGAATTATGGCCATGGAAACAGAGTGCTGCTAATATTATGTGATCTTCATGATGAAATAATGCCACAAATAGCTTGTGACACACAACAAAGGAATGAAGAGAAAGGGAATTTCATTATTTTTATGCAGTTTCACTGACAGGTCTTACAGAATTTTTTCATGCCAAAGATCTGTTTATTCTAATTAGACTTTCAAATTTGAATGGATTTTTCAGGGTTAAAGTATCATAGGCCTTCTTTTGGGGTCACTGAGCCTTTGGGACTGTTTTTTCCTTCTTTCTTCTCTCCTCTCCACTCTCCAAGAAAAATTACTCATAAATAAATACACATTTTTAAAAATTCATGAGGTTTCATAGAACTCTTGGAACCACAGACACGTAGTTAGAAACTCCCTTTATTACAGCAATTTGAAGACATATGCCACTGAAATTGAAAGCACTTTAACACTTTTTAAAAAGACCGTTACTGAACAAAGCAATAAGACACCTTGTTTCATGCTGTTCTCCAGGGACTGAAGAAACTCAACAAAGGTTAAACTTGTCATCCTATGAAAGTCACAATATAGAACTATTACATTTGGTGCATTAATAATATTAGTGTTAAATTGTATCTTATTAATAGCAATAATAGCTAACATTTATTGAGTGCTTATTATGCACCAGGCATTGTTCCTAAAAGCATTGTATGCACTATTTCAATCTTCTTAACAATATATCTGAGATAGGAACTATTATGATCCCAATATTTCAGATAAGAAAACTAAGGCATAGAAAGGTTAAATAATCACCCAAATCACACAGCTAGTAAGTAGTCTCCAGCATCCATGCTGTTAATCACTTCTCTATGACTCATTTTTATTATTTGCATTATTCCTAATTACTCTGTGTACCAGAATGATGTTGTCATGAATCTAACACCATCTGAGGCAATAAGAGTAGTTATGGCAATAACTGAGTACCAGCCAAGCACAGTGGCTCATGTTTGTATATCATAGAACTTGGGGAGGCCAAGGCTGGAGGATCACTTGAGGCTGGGAGTTCGAGGTTGCAGTAAGCCATCACTGAGCCACTGGACTCCAGCCTGGGAAGCAGAGCGAGACCCTGTGGCAAAATAATGATGATGATGATGATGATGATGATAATAATTATTCAAGTACTAACCA
>NW_012122488.1:11700-12048 GCF_000951035.1 Colobus angolensis palliatus
CAGAGCGAGACCCTGTGGCAAAATAATGATGATGATGATGATGATGATGATAATAATTATTCAAGTACTAACCACACACATTGTCACCTCATTCTCTTTCCAATACAGTATTTGTAGGCAGAGTCAATGATAACAGAAAGCTGATAACAGGAAGAAAGACGGATAGGAAAGCTAAATTGGCAACAGCAAATGGAGATTTTTTAAACCAATGTTGTAGATGTAGATGGCACTGTGATCAGTGGTTGCTTCTATTCCCCACACCAGTATTATACCTGAATAATGTATAACCTAGTAATAGGACGAGAACAGAGATCTCACCAAAGTATGTCAGTTTAATGATAGGGAAAT
>NW_012122488.1:14828-18557 GCF_000951035.1 Colobus angolensis palliatus
GCCTGGAGAAGGGTTTTGAAACCAGATCAAGTAAGAAATTCATTCTTCCATTGATTCTGCAAATATGTACTAAATGCCCAATATGTACCAGGTGTTGTTTAAAAGCTAGGGATTCAGTGTTGAATAAGCCAGACAAAGTTCCTGCTTTCATCAAGCTAACTTGCTAGTGAAGAAGGATAACTAAAGGACCTGATAGACACTGGACTGAATGTCAGGAAACCTCAGAACTAACTCTGGTTGACTATCCTTGCCACTACTTGTTATTAGTATAATTGTATTTAAGCTTCAGTTTCCTTAGCTATAAAAACAGACTCAACAAACACACATACACTTTTAAAGAGACCTAAAGGGGCCAGGCACAGTGGCTCATGCCTATGTCCCCACCACTTTGGGAGACCGAGGCAGGTGGGTCACTTGAGGTCAGAGTTCAAAAGTAGCCTGCTCAAAATGGTGAAACCCCATCTCTACTCAAAATACAAAATTAGCCAGGCATTATGGTGGGCACCTGTAAGCCTAGCCAGTCGGGAGGCTAAGGCAGGATAATCATTTGAACCTGGGATGTGGAAGTTGGAGTGAGCCAAGATTGCATCACTGCACTCCAGCCTGGGTGACAGAATGGGAGTCAGAGTGGGACTCTGTCTCAAGAGAAGAAAAGAGAGGCGGTGGGGAGAGAGAGAGAGCGCGCTAAAAGAATAAAATCCCTTCCAATGCCAAAACTGTATAAAAATTAAAAGAATTTTAGGAGTACAGAATAACCTTATTCAAATATCTGCAGGGCCACCTTGTGGAAGAATCAGAAGTATTCTATACAGCTCCAAAAGGAAGAGGATCAGTGATGGCTGGAAGTGACAGAGACATGATTCTATCTTGGTCGAAGAGAAAATTTTCAAATAATTAGCTCCTTCCAACCAGTAACTTGTCTCCAAAACAGAAAGTGTTAACAAAGCCTTGAAGCAGGTATTATTTTACTTATACTGTTTTACAAATTGAACTCCTTGATTGCTACTTCTGAAGCAAGCGAATGGTTCAGGTTTACCAGAGTCCCAAATCATTTGAGGCGATACAAATGAGGGACAACCCACTGAACACACTCTGTAATGCAGTGGTTATCAACTGGTGGTGACTTGGTCACCCAGGGGACATCTGGACATGTTTGGAGACATGTTTGGTTTTCATGACTGGGAGGGCTGGGGGGTAAGGGGAATATTGGCATCTAGTGGGTAGAGGCCAGAGATGCTGCTGAACAGCCCACAATGCACAGTACAGCCCCCTGTAACAGAGTTATCCAGTCCAAAATGTTAATAGTGCCAACGGTGAGAAACTGATATTCGGTATTATCCATAAACTATTTATTATATATATTTGCCTGTGTTGCCAGACTCCATGCCACCTGTAGTCAGTTTCTTTTTTTCTTTCCCCCCTTGTTTTTGAGACAGACTCTCACTCTTGTTGCCCAGGCTGGAGTGCAATGGCACCATCTCGGCTCACTACAACCTCTGCCTCCTGGGTTCAAGCAATTCTCCTGTCTCAGGGTAGGTGGGATTACAGACATATGCCACCACGCCTGGCGAATTTTTGTATTTTTGGTAGAGACGGGGTTTTGCCATGTTGGCCAAGCTGGTCTTGAACTCCTGACCTTGTGATCCACCCACCCTGGCCTCCCAAAGTGCTGGGATTACAGGCTTTAGCCACCGTGCCTAGTGAGTTCTTCATTAGGCATTTTCAAGCTTGGAATCTCTGTCTATGTTTAATTCATCATGCTTCCCTAGCATTAGCACCTTTCCTTGGCAAGAAGGTCAATACTTCCATACTGGTTATCTGACTGTTAAACTCACTAAGTTTATGAGCTGTCCAAAATCTAAAATTGTCTTATTCTAAAAAGTTGTTTCATATTACATTTGTTATTTATTTTCTCTCCTGGAAACATCAGCCCAAAAGCTGTCCTTTAGTCATTATGTATAAACATACATACATAGAACATTTAGAAAACACAAACAGTTTAAGAATGATTTTGAAAATTAAATGTATACTGACATGCTCAGAAAATAATTAGAATAAAAATTAAATTCTTATTACAGGGGTCCTTGGGCCAAAAGAGGAAATCCGCTCTAGTTACGGCTTTTTAAAAATCATCAGTAAAATAATATGTAGCTCTGAGAATCAGCTGATAAAACTAGGGCTAAGAAGTAAAAAAACTTCTAAGTGTAGAGAGCATATTCAGACTACCAATCAAATTTTACATTTGTTCAAAAAATCACTTAGTTTCATTTTCTTTTTGTCCTTGTGCAGAAAATTATGGGCAGCTGGTAAAGTGGATATTGACATTAAATAGGAAGTGAATATTAACCTCCCACCAAGCCCTATTATTGGAGGCCATTAATTTTTGACCAGGAAATGTAGTAAAACTTAAAACAAAAAAAGTCAAATAAACTTCTATTTTCCCTGAAGATCTCTGGAATAAACAGGTCAATAAATAACTTTTAAACAACTTAAACAGTTTTTGAAGATTTTTTAAATGTCTTGTTAGGTAACATTTAAGCAGCTATTATTTATGCTTACTTCCAATTAACTTATACCTGTATTGAAAATTTTTTCAACTTAAAAATAATGAAGTAGTTGGCATTACAAAAAATCAACTAAAAGGTAACCTTGCATTTTAAAGTTTACTTAAGGGAACATCACTGCCATGATGTTTTGGCTGTATTTTTAGGCTCAATAATCCCAAAATATATGGCATAAAAAACTTCTCTATTTCAACATGTAAGATAAACAATCCTTAGAAATAATTACTGACAACTGGATAAGAGTGAACTACAACTGTATAAAACCAAAGAGTTGCAACGTATAATACTCTTGCTTTATATAAACACTAAGAAATGACTTTCAGAATCTTATAATTATCTTTTTAACTTGATTCCATAGGTGTTCTTAAATTCCATATTAAGATTATAATCTGTGAGAATACCCAATTTTAAGTCTGTATTTTACTAAGTTTATAGTCAAATGTCAATATCAAAGTACGTACCATTTGTAAAGGCTCAAAGCATATTTGTTGAAATACAAAATATTTTTATTTTAAATATAAAAGCCCTAAATTTTATTCATTTCCTATGTGTAATAGTCAACATTCAATGAGCTAAAATGTGCATTGGCACTAACATTCACTCTAACCCAGGAGTCAGCTTCTGTTACTCATCCCCAAAAGATGAGAAGCTATTCAAAATATTTTCATTCAAAAGTTAAACAGAAAAAAAGCTTTTTTTTTTTTTGAGATGGAGTCTTGCCATGTTGCCCAGGCTGAAGCACAGTGGCATGATCTTGGCTTACTGCAAGCTCCGCCTCCCAGGTTCACACCATTCTCCTGCCTCAGCCTCCCGAGTAGCTGGGACTATAGGCGTCAGCCACCACACCTGGCTAATTTTTTGTATTTTTAGTAGAGACGGGGTTTCACCGTGTTAGCCAGGATGTTCTCGATCTCCTGACCTCATGACCTGCCTGCCCCAGCCTCCCAAAGTGCTGGTAATTACAGGCGTGAGTCACCGCACCTCGCCTGAGGAAAGAAAATAAACATTAAAGGAGAAAAGAAAGGTGACATTAATTAAGAAAAATAAGTTCAACTCATGGAAACAGTGGAAAACAAAAATTATAAACCATTATTCAACAATATTGCCATATAGAACATACCATAACATTAAGAGGAAATGAAGGACCCATTGAATTCTCTAAAAT
>NW_012122488.1:18607-19846 GCF_000951035.1 Colobus angolensis palliatus
TATAACCCCAGCGAGTCGGGAGGCTAAGGCAGGAGATCACTTGAACCTGGGAGGTAGAGGTTGGAGTGAGCCAAGATCACATCACTGCACTCTGGCCTGGGTGACAGAGTGGGACTCAGAATGGGACTCTGTCTCAAGAAGAAAAAAAAAAAAGAGAGAGCTAAAAGAATAAAACGCCGAAACTATATAAAAATAAAAATAATTCTAGGAGTACAGAATAATCTTATTCAAATATCTGCAGGGACACCTTGTGGAAGAATCAGAAGTATTCCAGAGTTCCAAAAGAAACAGGATCAATGATGGCTGGAAGTGACAGAGACAGGATTCTATCTTGGTCGAAGAGAAAATTTTCAAATAATTAGCTCCTTCCAACAAGTAACTTGTCTCTCCAAAATACAAAGTATTAGTAAAACCTTGAAGCAGGTATTATTTTACTTTCACTGTTTTGCAATAGAACTCCTTGATTGCTACTTCTGAAGCAAGCTAATAGCTCAGGTTTATCAGAGTCTCAAATCATTTGAGGCAATACAAATGAGGGACAACCCACTGAACATACTCTGTAATACAGTGGTTCTCAACTGGGGGTGATTTTGTCCCCCAGGGGGCATCTGGAAATGTTTGGAGACATGTCTGGTTTTTGTAACGGGGAGGGCTGGGGGGTAAAGGAAATATTGGAAGCTAGTGGGTAGAGGCCAGAGATGCTGCTGAATATCCCACAATGCACAGTATAGCTCCCTATAATAGAGTTATCCAGTCCAAAATGTTAATAGTGCCAACAGTAAGAAACTCTCACATTAGGTATTATCTGTAAACCATTTATTATATATATTTGCCTGTGTTGCCAGACTCCATGCCACCTGTAGTGAGTTTTTTTGGTTTTTTTTTTTGAGACAGATTCTCACTCTTGTTGCCCACGCTGGAGTGCAATGGCGCCATCTCAGCTCACTGTAACCTCCGCCTCCCGGGTTCAAGCGATTCTTCTGTCTCAGCCTCCTGAGTAGCTGGAATTATAGGCATGCACCACCACGCCTGGTTAATTTTTATATTTTTAGTAGAGATGGGGTTTTGCCATGTTGGCCAGGCTGGTCTCGAACTCCTGACCTCAGATGATCTGCCCACCTTGGCCTCCCGAAGTGCTGGGATTAACAGATGTTAGCCACTGTACCTGGTGTGAGCTCTTCATTAGGCATTTTCTTCTTTTTTTTTTTTTTTTGAGACAGGAGTCTCGCTCTGTCGCCC
>NW_012122488.1:21751-22822 GCF_000951035.1 Colobus angolensis palliatus
TAGTCATTATATACAAATATACATACATATAACATTTCAAAAACATAAACAGCTTAAGAATGATTTTGAAAATTAAATGTATGTTGATATTTTCAGAAAACAATTAGAAATAAAAACTACATTCTTATTACAGGGGTCCTTGGGCCAAAAGAGGAAATCCTCTCTAGTTATGGTTTTTCAGTAAAATAATATGTAGCTCTGAGAATCAGTTTACAACTAGGGCTAAGAAGTAAAATAACTTCTAAGTGTAGAGAACATATTCAGACTACCAATCAAATTTTACCTCTGTTCAAAATAATCATTTAGTTTCATTTTTAGTCCTTATTCACAGAAAATTATGGGCAGCTGGTAAAGTGGATGTTGAAGTTAAATAGGAAGTGAATATTAACCTCCCACCAAGCCCTATTATTGGGGGCCATTAATTTTCTACCAGAAAAGGTAGTAAACTTAAAACAAAAAAGTGAAATAAACTTCTAATTTCCCAGAAGGTCTGTGGAATAAACCGGTCAATAAATAACTTTTAAACAACTTATTTCAAGTAGTTTTTAAAGATTTTTAAAAAGTGTCTTGTTAAATAACATTTAAGCAGCTATTATTTATGCTTACCTCCAATTAACTTATACCTGTATTGAAAATTTTTTCAACTTAAAAAAAAAAATGAAGTACTTGGCATTACAAAAAGTCAACTAAAAGGTAACCTTGCATTTTAAAGTTTACTTAAGGAAACATCACTGTCATGATCTTTTGGCTATATTTTTTAGGCCCAATAATCCCAAAATATATGACATAAAAAAACTTCTGTATTTGAACATCTAAGATAAACTATCCTCAGAAATAATTACTGACAACTGGATAAGAGTGAACCACAACTGTATAAAACCAAATTATTTCACTGACTAAGGGGACTTAGAGAAAGAGAAGCATGCCAGGGAGGAAGTTGTTTACATTTCTCCTAACTGTGAAATGACTAATTTACTAGATAAAACCAACAGGTGAAGACATGCTATATTTTCTGTTGAAATGACAAAATGTGACTACAATGGTAACTATACACAGAAAAGTCAAAGAAAC
>NW_012122488.1:23769-24906 GCF_000951035.1 Colobus angolensis palliatus
ATCTTTTCTCAATGATAAGCCAGTGAATTTGAAAACTAAAGTCTTCAGAGAGCTAATCTGTAGCCAATCTTCTTCTTTTGTTTTTTTAAGTTTCAAGTTTTACAATTTCTGGAACATATGCATAAATGGCATATATTTTCCCAGGTAAGAATGCTATTATCAAAGCTTTAAAAGTGATTAGTGGTTCAACACAATATTAAAAGTGTATGTGGGAAACCATTACTTATATGTTTATAGAAAACAGTGATAATTACAACATGAAATTAGTAAATGAAATAAAACTATTAGGTAAACCTATAATCTTAAATTGATATGCAATGATGACATGATACATGGGAGACTAACAATTACCATAAACAAAGACAAACTGATCCTAGCGAAATATTTTTTAAAAAATTATTTCGTGTATTTTCTATTTCAATTTAACCTGTTTTGCTTTGATGTCTAGTTTTTATGCCTATTTTATTTGAAAGTGTATCTTTAACTTTAAAATGAATGACTTGATATATTATTAAAAATGACAATTATGAAAATCACTATTATCTTTAAAGTCTATCAGTTAATACAAAACTGACTGGATGAATTTTCACTACAGATGTAAAGTATGCATGAAATGACCTAAAATGTAGGCTTCTAATTTATAATACTCCAGATGTTTATAAAAAAATCTAGAGGAATAACACATTCAAACTGTAGATAAGAGAGATTTAATAGCCTCACATCTCTCACGTCTCATTCCCACGTTTTTTCTTATTCAAAACTAAGCTAATTCAAGTGTCAACATTTTAATTTCTTCACTTGGAATTCTCAGAATATTTTGAATAGCATCAAGTTACATTACCTTAACCCAAGCTGTGGATTATAAATCCTGTTCACCAGATAGCAAAATACAAAACCAATTTATGATACACATTTTGAATACTGAAATCCATTCAGGGAGGAATCCCAAAACTGGGAGGGAAGAAATGCTTTTTTGGGACAGTATGGTTGTTTACACTTTTCCCTCAACTCCTACTTCATTTAATCTAGTTCCTACACATGATCAATTTTTAGTCTGATAGTATAATGGATTCCTCCAACTCTCTGCAATTTTGACTTGCCCAAAGCAACCAATGCAACTTGATTTCCTTATACTTA
>NW_012122488.1:26466-27654 GCF_000951035.1 Colobus angolensis palliatus
TTATTCTTTCTTTCCTTGAAAATACCAAATTTATAGCCAAACAGCAACACTTACATAATGTGAGCAAATGATGTGGCAATTCCTCAAGAGATTTAAATAATTTTCAAATGCCTTGGAAATAATTCCTTTCAACTACAACCTCTCAGTAGAAAGAGATCATCTCATTTTCAGTATGTGAACCACCTATATGTAAACTACGATAAACTGTCATAAGGAAAAATGAGAAATAAAGTACTATACCAGCTATACCATGTACCAGTGGTGGCGAAGATAATTGATTCATATGTGTGTATACTACTTTTTATATTTCTCAATTACATATCTAATTTATCCTAAAGGAAGCCTATGAAGATTGTGCATAACACAGATCTTACAACTATAATTCATCTCTTATGGCACATCATAATAAAAAAGATGACAGTACAAGTACTATTTCAGCAACTATTAGGAACTTGCATTATAATAAGAATCAAATAGTGGATATATTTTAAGATTTTTCTAAGAAGAAACACTAGAATATTTAGATCTAAACTCAGTACTTATGGAGTATGAGTATGTTTCACCAAAGTAAAACTCCAAACACCTTACTACTCTTCATAAACCCTCAATACACATCAGTAAAACTTTTATCTTATTTGAGAATGTGATACATTAAAAAAATGTGTGGACTGGTTAAAGAACCATGGGAGAAGAGAACTTATTGAACCAAGAATCATCAGAGAAAAAAATTACATTATGAATGAATTTAAGACCAGAAGTCCAAATATCTATGAATAACTTCATGTAATTTTTCAAGACAAAAATATTTCCATAATAAATGTCTTCAGTGAAACTCTGAAATAGTCAGTCTCACAAATCTGTATATTCACTTTACAAACAGTCCTTTTCAATCAAAAAAGTACTTCAGATTCTATTGCTATTAGCCTCAAACCAAGGGGGAAAATATCCTAACAAGAAACAATTTATCAAGCAATCTATAATAATAAAGTATCACTACCCAAGGCATAATTTAAAAAGATACTTTGAACTAATATTTATGTTCCTTTTCAAGCTGTTTCATTAAAAAGTTACTGATACTTAATATTCAATAGTCAATCTAGTTTTTTTCTTTATAAAAACAGATGTTCGTATAACTTGACCTCTGATACAGACACACTCCACCCTCCACACATGCAGCGCCCATTAGAG
>NW_012122488.1:29453-30660 GCF_000951035.1 Colobus angolensis palliatus
ATGGTAAGGTGGCAAGTCAATGTATCAAATGCTGTGAAAGGACTAAGAGTATTCAAATAACATGTCTGAAAAGCTTTGGGATGAAAATTTTAAATTATATTTTCAGTGGCAATTTTCTCAAGGGCTTCTGATCTGAATAAAACGTTTTAGATTTAATCTTTCCAAAGCATCTTATTAACTCCATCTTCTTTAATATGGGCCCTTTGGTAAAAAATATTTCTCAATTATCACATATAATCACCATGGACAAATTTTCCTATTCCATACATCTAAATTCAGAACCTTTTTGAAAACCAATAATGCATTTCATAAAAAGAAAAATTCAAAGAAAATAAAGACAATTTTTTTTTAGTAATTTAGCAATACCTATTGAACTTACATTGGTGATGATTCGATGGAGTGAATTTACTGGCAGATAGTGAAATGCAGAATGTGAATTCTGAGCCAGGCAGATCTACAGAAAAAGAAAAATAGGCAGATTATTCTTATGAGAAAAATACTCAGGAATAAAAGTGAAGACAAAAAGGACCGCAAATAGAAAGTTTTTTTAAAAAACACAAAGTTTTTAAGGTCTTGAAATGAACATCAATACATAACAATGAGAAATACCGATAAAGGTGAACCTGTTTATCTCTCTAGTCTTTCTGTTTATAAAGGATAACAGCATCAGTAAACACAGTTAGATAAAAACCAATGCTCTCACCTTAAAGTGTTGGTTGTTGTGAGGGCTTATATGAAAGCAAGAAACAAGGCAGTCGATCATAAGATCCACATCTGCAGGCTGCCTCTTGAGAATGGCTTACCTGGATGAAAAAGCAGGTTCTATAAAAACCCCAACAGAAAACAAAATCCTTTAAATACCCATGCAGTATTTCTTTACTATTATGTAATAACATCAGTACATTATCCACATAGATGGCAGTAAAATTCAGTTGCCAGAAGCAGCACAAAGCACCAATACTGTGCTTCATCAGTCTGATACAATTCTTCCTATACCATATATAGGTTCCTTTCAGGCCTTAATTGCCACATTATTTTAAACCCAAGTCTGTATATTTATGCTCATTTAAGAAAATGGTGTTTTCTTCACATTCTCAGTCCATTTAGGCTAATGAACACAGTAACAACAAAAGCAAGTCCTATGAACTTATCAAAGAAGAATCAGAACTTTAATGTTAGCAATTATCTTTGACATAATACTTTTGCT
>NW_012122488.1:32024-33181 GCF_000951035.1 Colobus angolensis palliatus
CTTTTTGATATTTAAAGTCTAAATATACTGTCTTGGCTCTGGTCTATGATAAACTGTTCCACCCTTTTCTAACACACCAGGTTATATTCCACCTTCAGCCTTCTAAATAGGAATATATTCAAGGCTGTTCTGTTGCTCTAAATTTGTTTCTCAAAAAAAAAATTACCTACTCTTGTGATGTCAATCCCTCTTTACAGTTCATTAACAAATTTCTTCCCTTGGCTTTTCTCCTAAATGAGTATCTCACATCTCCACCTACATGTATGCTCAAATGTAACAAGTCAAGAACTAAACTCACCCAACACCAGCATAATATATTCTTCTCAAGTGTACATGGAACATTCTCCAAAACAGACCATATGTTAGGCTACAAAATAAGTCTTAATACATTTAAAGAAATTGAAATCATAGAAAGTATGTTTTCTGATCATAATGGAAATGAAAAACCAACAGCAGATAAAAAACTAAAAAATTCACAAATACGTGAAAATTTGTGAATGTTAACAGATGAAAGGAAAAAATCACAAAGGAAATTAGAAACCAACTTGAGACAAATGAAAATGAAAACACAACATACTAAAACTTACAGGATGCAGTGACTGCAGGGCTAAAAGAAAAATGTAAAGCTGTAAACATTAAAAAATAAGAAAGTTCTCATTCAATAACCTAACCACACACCTCAAGGAACTAGAAAAAGAGTAAACTACACCAAAGCTAGTAGAAGAAAGAAAATAATAAAGATTAGAGAGAAAACAGAGAACAGAAAAACAATGGAGAAAAATTACAAAACCAGAAGTTCATTCTTTGAAAAAGCCAACAAAACTCTAGCTAGATCGTTTAACAAAAAGAGAAATAAATATAAGAGAGACAGAGAGAAAGAACACCAAATTACTAAACTCAGATATGAAAGTGGTGACACGGTCAGATGCAGTGGCTCATGCCTGTAATCCCAGCACTTTGGGAAGCCAGGGCAGGTGAATTACTTGAGGTCAGGAGTTCAAGACCAGCCTGACCAACACGGTAAAACCCCTGTCTCTGCTAAGAAGACAAAAATTACACAGGCATGGTGGTGCACGCCTGTAGTCCCAACTATTAGGGAAGCTGAGGCAGGAGAATCGCTTGAACCCGGGAGGCGGAGGTTGCAGTGAGCCAAGATC
>NW_012122488.1:37103-38248 GCF_000951035.1 Colobus angolensis palliatus
TCATATTACTAATTTGGCACAAATAACTGTTAGAATAATTAGTTACTTTCAAAAGTGATAATGCATATTACGTTAAATATACACATTTTCTAAGCATCAGAAAACTGAAGCACTGGAAGGAAATGTTTTATTAAGTAGCTACTCAATACATTTGCCAATAGCCAACCAAGTTTACCTCACACACACACACACACAAATGAACATACTAAAAGTAAGGATTTCCAAATATATTTCAGCTCCAAATTAAAAGTGAATGTTTAAATAACCTAGAAACTAACTGACTGGATACAATTCAGCTCTAAAACTAGAGTTCAGGGACCTTCATCTTTTGTTATTAATTTTAAATTTTTTGATGTATTAATATTTATGAAAAACATAGTAAGGTTTCCATAGATATACAGAGATCAAATCAAGGTAATTAGCATATCCATCATCTCTTATCATTTCTTTGTGCTGGGAACATTCAATATCCTCCTCCTAGTTCTTTGAAACCGTGTAACACATTGTTAATTACAGTCATCTTACAGTGGTATACAACACTAGAACTTACTCTTCCTATCTAGTTGTAACTTTGAATCCTTTAACAAATCACTCCCTACCCTTCCTGCGCCCTATTCTTCCCAGCCTGCAGTATTCTGTTCTACTTTTTACTTCTATGAGATCAACTTTTTTTAGCTTCCATGTACGAACAAGAACACGCAGTGTTTAACGTTCTGTCCCTGGTTTATTTCACTTAATATAATGTCCTCCAATTCAATCTATGTGCCTCAAAATACAGAATTTCATTCTTTTTTATGGCTGAATACTATTCCACTGTGTATATATACCATATTTTCTTTATGCATTCATCTATTGTTAGATACTTAGGATGATTCCATATCTCGGCCATTGTGAATAGTGCTGCAATAAACATGGGGGTGCAGATGTCCCTTCCTTTGGATAAATGTCCAGTAATGAACTGTTGGATCACATGGTAGTTCTAGTTGCAGTTTTTTGAGGAACCTTTTCACTGTTCTCCATAGTGGCTGTACTAGTTTACATTCCCACTAGCCACATTTAAGAGTTCACTTATCTCCACACCTTTGCCAGCACTTGCTATTTTTTGTCTTTTTGACAGTAGCCATTCTAACCAGGATGAGATGATA
>NW_012122488.1:42685-43834 GCF_000951035.1 Colobus angolensis palliatus
GTATTAACCATCACAAGTCCACCCCTTGTCAACTTGAACCCATACACATCTCCTGAGATCATACATGATCTTCAAATAAAGACAATAATAAGGTCTTAATTACGCCTAACATAATACAACTATCCTTCGTACAAGCAGAAACACATCTATCCCAACCCAAATACTAAAAGTTAATAATACTTAAATGCTGATGTGAAGTCAATAAATCTTAAGCCATATGATAAAAGAAAAAGGAAATAAAATGAAGATATTTTCTTAGTACAGGTGTATACATGCACAAACATTTTTAACAAAAGGAAAAGGAAATAATCATGACAATTACAGTCCTGGTTTCTACAGCTGGTCATGCAGTTGCAGCTGGTATTGATGACTACCTTCTTCTACTACCCATTCTGTATTCCCTTTGCCTTCAGCAAGCACTTCAGCAGGTGGTGGATTTTTCCTGGTAGAGTGACCCAAACCTTCATTCCTCTGGGTCTGGGTTATTTGCAGTCCTGCCTGGATGGGGCTGTTGTAGTTTCCCATTTACCTTAATCACAGGGTATGGTAATACATGGTAATACTAAGAGACGCCCTAATGGATCTCCATGCACACTCTTCTTTACCTCCGCTGTGGAGTAGTAGACTGATTTCATCTCGATAGTCAGGGTCAATCACCCCAGCCAACACTGTTAACTCCCTTCTTAGTCTGTTGACTTAAAGGTAGGAGGAGCCCAAAGTGTGTCCAGGTGGCAATCTTAACTTCCAGTTTAATGGAATCGTCGTTGTGTCTCCTGGTGGCAGCGTTCCTCCCTCTGGAACTAAGACTTCTAGGCCAGCAGAACGTAATGTCGCAAGAACGGGAAGCAAAAATTTTCTAGTGGATCGCTAGGGGTGATGGTGAGTAATTCCTGGACCCATGAATACTGGCTATGGGAGAAACAGTACCATATATTGGACACTGATTCAAAGCATACACAGCCTTCTGGAAAACTTTGCCCCAAGCTTGCAAAGTACTGTCATCTAGTTGGTGTTGTAATTGTGACTTCAAAAGGCCATTCCACTGTTTTATCAATCCAGCTGCTTCAGGACAGTGGGGAACATGGTAAGACCAGTGTGGCCAGGCACACTGGCTCACACCTGTAATCCCAGCACTTTGGGAGGCCGAGG
>NW_012122489.1:0-1178 GCF_000951035.1 Colobus angolensis palliatus
TCACTGCAACCTCCATCTCCTGGGTTCAAGTAATTCTCGTGCCTCAGCCTCCCGAGTAGCTGGGACTATAGGAACCCACCACCATGCCCAGCTAAATTTTTTTTTTTTTTTTTTTTTTTGTATTTTAGTAGAGATGGGGTTTCACCATTTTGCCGAGGGTGGTCTCAAACTCCTGAGCTCAGGCAATCCATGTGCCTTGGCCTCCCAAAGAGCTAGGTTACACGCATGAGCCACTGTGCTCATCCTGAATCTATTTTTTTAACAAAAAATTTTCCTTTATAACTTATTTCACAGTACTAAGCAGTGAAGCCAACAAACAACTTCACATAATACAGCTGAGAATCTGAACAACTTGGCCATTTCCCTGAGAGGCCAGATATAGTCACCAAATCTCTTATCACCTCAGCAACTCCCATCTAAAATACAGGGATAAATGTTACACAAGTAGTAAGCTCATGTTCTTATAAATAATAAATCATGCACCAGGCACGGTGGCTCACACCTGTAATCCCAGCACTTTGGGAGGCAGAGGCAGATGGATCACCAGAGGTCAGGAGTTCAAGACCAGCCTGGCCAACATGGTTAAAACCCTGACGCTACCAAAAACTACAAAAATTAGCCAGGAGTGGTGGCGGGCACCTGTAATCCCAGCTACTCAGGAGGCTGAGGCAGGAGAATCGCTTGAACCCAGAAGGCAGAGGTTGCAGTAAGCCAAGATCACACCACTGCACTCCAGCCTGGGCAACAGAGCAAGACTATATCAAAAATAAAAATAAAATAAAAATAAAGACATATAGGATGCCACTTACATGGACAGGTGTTCAGGGCTTGTGTGGAGGAGTTGTGGATGAGGACGAAAACTGACCTGGAGACAATGGAGGCCGACTGGAGTTAATGGATGAGGAAAGGAGAGAAAGAGACAAGGAAAAGGGTAAGGGGAGTGGAAGATTTGCCTCAGTGTGGAGGTCATCTCTGATTGCTGACAAAGGCAGTGGAAAATATTGGAGAAGGTCTTAAAATGTTGCTAAAGGTTGGTTTCAGAAAATCTTGTAACATTTCTTTTACTTTAAAAGGAAACATAGCGGCCAGGCACGGTGGCTCAAGCCTGTAATCCCAGCACTTTGGGAGGCCAAGATGGGCGGATCACAAGGTCAGGAGATCGAGACCATCCTGGCTAA
>NW_012122490.1:0-1093 GCF_000951035.1 Colobus angolensis palliatus
ACAGTATGGCAATTGCTCAAGGATCTAGAACTAGAAATACCATTTGACCCAGCCATCCCATTACTGGGTATATACCCAAAGGATTACAAATCATGCTACTAAAAAGACACATGCACACATATGTCACATATGTTTACTGCGGCACTATTCACAATAGCAAAGACTTGGAATCAACACAAATGGACAACCCAACCATTGTCCATCAATGATAGACTGAATAAAGAAAATGTGGCACATATACACCATGGAATACTATGCAGCTATAAAAAAGGATGAGTTTGTGTCCTTTGCCGGGACATGGATGCAGCTGGAAACCATCATTCTCAGCAAACTATCACAAGAACAGAAAACCAAACACCACGTTTTCACTCATAGGTGGGAACTGAACAATGAGACCCCTTGGACACAGGGCAGGGAACATCACACACTGGGGCCTGTCAGAGGGTGGAGGGCTGGGGAGGGATAGCATTAGGAGAAATATCTAATGTAAATAACGAGTTGATGGATGCAACAAACCAACATGGCACATGTTATACCTATGTATCAAACCTGCACATTGTGCACATGTACCCTAGAACTTAAAAGTATAATTAAAAAACAAAACAAAATAACAAACAAAAAAAAACAAAGTAAAAGTGTTTGTTTTGGAAATGATTTTGTTAACAGAATAAAAAGACAAGTGACAGACTGGGACAAAATCTTTGCAGAACACCTATCTGATGAAGGACTGGTATCCAAAAGGTAATGAAGAACTCCTAAAATTCTACAAGAAAAAAACCAACCAACCAAAAAAGAAGCAAAAAGCCAGGCACAGTGGCTCATGCCTGTAATCCCAGCACTTTGGGAGGCTGAGGCGGGTGGATCACCGAGGTCAGGAGTTTGAGACCAGCCTAACATGGTGAAACCCAGTCTCAACTCAAAATACAAAAATTAGCTAGGCCTGGTGGCGTAAGCCTGTAATCCCACCTACTCAGGAGGCTAAGGCAGAAGAATCGCTTGAACCCAGGAGGCAGATGTTGCAGTGAGCCGAGATTAAACCACTGCACTCCAGCCTGGGCGACAGAGCCAGACTCCATCTCCAAAAAAAAAAAAA
>NW_012122491.1:0-1402 GCF_000951035.1 Colobus angolensis palliatus
CAATCTCGGCTCACTGCAACCTCTGCCTCCCAGGTTCAAGTGATTCTCCTGCCTCAGCCTCCCAAGTAGCTGGGATTACAGGTGCATGCCACCACACCTGGATAATTTTGTATTTTTAGTAGAGACAGGGTTTCACCATGTTGGCCAAGTTTGTCTTGAACTCCTGACCTCAAGTGATCCACCTGCCTCGGCCTCCCTAAGTGATGGGATTACAGGCATGAGCCACCACGCCTGGCCTCATTGTGGTTTTGATTTGCATTTTCCTGATAATTAGTGATGTTGAGTATTTTTTCATGTATTTGTTGGCAATTTGTATGTCTTCTTTTGAGAAATGTCTGTTCAGATCATTGGCCCATTTTAAAATCACAGTTTGTTTTGTTGCTGTTGAGATGTTGAGTTCCTTGTATAGTCTGAATATTAATCCCCTGTTGGATGAGTAGTTTGCAAATATTTTCTCATTCTGTAGGTTCTTTTTGCTCTGTTGATTGTTTCCTTTGCTATGCAGAAGGTTTTTAGTTTAATATAATCCCATTTGTTTATTTTTGCTTTTGTTGCCTGTGCCTTTGAAGTAAATAGAGTACTTAAACATTGAAAATCACTTAAACCTAACAGACAATATATAGAACACCCAACAACAACAGAATTCACATTATTCTCCAGTGCACATGGAAGACTGTTCTCTAGGACAGATTGTATGTTAGGCCATAAATCAAGTCTCAATAAATTGTAAAAGATTGAAACAATATGAAGTGTCTTCTCCAAATCCAATGGAATGAAAGAAATGAAGAAAGAAGTAAAACTGGAAAATCCACAAACGAGTTAAAATTAAATGAAAGATGCTTAAACAACTAATATAACAAAAAGAGACAAATGAAAACAAAAACACAACATACCAAAACTTACGGGATGCAGCAAAAGCGGTGCTCAAATGGATGTTTTTAAAGTGCAAACATCTATTTTTTTTAAAATAAAGAATGATCTCAGATCAATAGCCCAGCTTTACACCTTAAGGAACTATAAAAATGAAATCAGGCTAAACCCAAAACTAGTAGAAGGAAGGAAATGGTGAAGATTATAGTTAAGGGTTGGCCACAGTGGCTCACGTCTGTAATCCCAACACTCTGGGAGGCCAAGGTGGGAGGATTACTTGAGCCCAGGAGTTTGAGACCTGCCTGGGTAATGTAGTGAGACCTCGTCTCTACAAAAAATTTAAAACATTAGCTGGGTGTTGTGGCTTATGCCTATAGTCCCAGCTACTTAGGGGGCTGAAGTGGGAGAATCACTTGAGCCTAGGAGGTCAAGGCTGCAGTGATCCATGATTGCACCACTGCACTCCAGTCTGGGTGACAGAGTGAGACCCTGTCTCAAAAAAAAAAAAAAGTTAATAGTTAAGATAAATGAA
>NW_012122492.1:0-1342 GCF_000951035.1 Colobus angolensis palliatus
CCCGCCTCGGCCTCCCAAAGTTCTGGGATTACAGGCATGAGCCACCGCGCCCAGCCATGCCTGGCTAACTTTGTATTTTTAGTAGAGATGGGGTTTCAGCATGTTGGCCAGTCTGATCTCTAACTCTTGGCTTCAGGTAATCTACCTGCCTCGGCCTCCCAAAGTGCTGGGATTTACAGGCGTGAGCCACCGCACCCAGCCTCATTCCTTGTCTTTTCTTCCGTTTTCTTGCCTCAGAACATTTCCCCAGAGGAGCTCAAAATGGAATTGCCGGAGAGACAGCCCAGGTATCCTGGGGGAAGAAAGGGTTGGATCAGGCCATGAGGGGAGGGGTGATGTTGGAAGTACAGGCTAAGGGACTTCTTGAATTCCAGCCCTATTCATGGACTTAGAATCTCTGTGTTTGGCTGGGCAAGGTAGCTTATCCCTGTAACCCCAGCACTTTGGGAGATTGAGGAGGGCAGATTACTTGAGGTCAGGAGTTCAAGACCAGCCTGGCCAACACGGTGAAACTCTGTCTCTACTAAAAATATAAAAATTAGCTGGGTGTGGTGGCATGCGACTGTAATCCCAGCTACTCAGGAGGCTGTGGCAGGAGAATCACTTGAACTCGGGAGGCAGAGGCTGCAGTGAGCTGAGATCACACCACTGCACTCCAGCCTGGGTGACAGAGCGAAACTCTGTCTCAAAAAAAAAAAAAAAAAAAGAATCTCTGTGTTTGAGGCCAAGAGTTCATACTCTAGAACTGTTTGTTTGTATAGCAATATTTTATTGCAGAATTTTACACCGATAATTTATATGATAATGGTTTAGAGTCTGCTTTTTTTTTTTTTTGTACAAACTTTTTTGGGTTTTTGTTTCAACATTACGCTGACATCATTTTTAAAAAATGAAATTTTGGCCAGGCACTGTGGTTCCCACCTGTAATCCCAGCACTTTGGGAGCCCGAAGTGAGTGGGAGGATCACCTGAGGTCAGGAGTTGGAGACTAGCCTGGGCAACAGAGCAAGACTTTGTCTCTATTTTTTTTTTGTTAGAGACGGAGTCTCGCTCTGTCGCCCAGGCTGGAGGGCAGTGGCACGATCTCGGCTCACTGCAAACTCTGCCTCCCAGGTTCAAGCGATTCTCTGGCCTCAGCCTCCTGAGTAGCTGGGATTACAGGTGCCCACCACCACGCCCAGGTAATTTTTGTATTTTTAGTAGAAACAGGGTTTCACCATGTTGGCCAGGCTGGTCTTGAACTTCTAACCTCAGGTGATCCACCTGCCTCGGTCTCCCAAAGTACTGGGATTACAGGTGTGAGCCACCACACCTGGTGGAGGACCTTGTCTTTATTAAAAAAA
>NW_012122493.1:0-1506 GCF_000951035.1 Colobus angolensis palliatus
TATAATCTCACGATGTCTCTGGAGGAGCGGCCACAGGTGGTTTCTTCCCTCTCTACAAGTGGCCCTAATTGGCTTTTTTTTTTTTTTTTTTTGAGATGGTCTCACTTTCTGACGTATGCATCAGTGCATTTTTGCTGTCACAGCTCACTGTAGCCTCAGCCTCCCAGGCTGAGGTGATCCTCCTACCTCAGCCTCTCGAGTAAGTAGCTGGGGCTACAGGCATGTGCCACCAGGCCTGGCTAATTTTTTGTAGAGATGGGGTTTCACCATGTTGTCCTGGCTGGTGTTGAGCTCCTCGGTTCAGGTGATCCGCCCGCCTTGGCCTCCCAAAGTGTTGAGATTACGGACGTGAGCCACTGTGCCTGGCAGAGCAGGTTCTTTATCCTTTCCTGACCTCATCAGTAAGTTGATGGAATTGATGTAGAGTTTTTTTTCTTTTTTCTTTTTTTTTTGAGACAGTGTCTCGCTCTGTTGCCTAGGCTGGAGTGCAGTGACATGATCTCGGCTCACTGCAACCTCCACCTCCCGAATTCAAGTGATTCTCCTGCCTCAGCCACCTGAGTAGCTGGGATTATAGGTGTGCACCACGAAGCCTGGCTAATTTTTGTATTTTTAGTAGAGATGGGGTTTTGCCTTGTTGGCTAAGCTGATCTTGAACTCCTGACCCTCAAGTGATCTAGCTGCCTTGGCCTCCCAAAGTGCTGGGTTTATAGACGTGAGGGATTGCAGATGTGAGCCACTGTGCCTGGCCTGTTTTTTTTTTTTTTTTTCTTTTTAAGACAGAGTCTTACTCTGTCGCCGAGGTTGGAGTGCTATGGCATGATCTCAGCTCACTGCAACCTCTGCTTCCTGGGTTCAAGAGAACCCAGGTAATCTCCCAAGTAGCTGGGATTACAGGTGCCCACCACCATGCCTGGCTGGTTTTGTATTTTTAGTAGAGACAGGTTTTTACCATGTTGGCCAGGCTGCTCTCGAAATCCTGACCTCAGATGATCCTCCTGCTTCTGCCTCCCCAAGTGCTGAGATTACAGGCATGAGCCACCACGCCCGGCCTCTTTTTTTTTTTTTTTTTTAAAGAGACAAGGTCTGCCGATGTGGTGGCTTACCCCTGTAATCCCAGCACTTTGGGAGGCCGAGGTGGGTAGATCACTTGAGGTCAGGAGCTCAAGACTAGCCTGGCAAACATATGGTAAAACCCGTCTCTACTAAAAATACAAAAAACTAGCTGGGTGTGGTGGCGGGTGCCTGTAATCCCAGCTACTTGGGAGACTGAGGCAGGAGAATTGCTTGAACCCAGGAGGCGGAGGTTACAGTGAGCTGAGACTGTGGGACTCCACTCCAGCCTCAGTGACAGAGCAAGACTGTGCAAAAAAAAAAAAAAAAGACAAGGTCTAACTCTGTTACTTAGGCTCAAACTCCTGGGCTCAAGCTATCCTCCTGCCTTAGCCCCTCAAAAGTGCTGAGATTACAGGAGTGAACCCCTGCACCTGGCTTTTTTTTTTTTTT
>NW_012122494.1:0-1066 GCF_000951035.1 Colobus angolensis palliatus
ACCACCATCCCCGGCTAATTTTTGTACTTTTAATAGAGACGGGATTTCACCATGTTGCCCAGGCTGGTCTTGAACCAGCCTTCAGGTGATCTGCCCACTTTTGCCTCTAAAAGTGCTGGGATTACAGGTGTGAGCCACTGTGCCTGGTGCTTTATGTTTTTTTTTTTGAGGTGGAGTCTCGCTCTGTTGCTAGGCTGGAGTGCAGTGGTGCCATCTCAGCTCACTGCAACCTCTGGCTCCTGGTTCAAGGGATCCTAGTGCCTCAGCCTCCTGGGTAGCTGGGACTATAGGTGCCTGCCACCACAGCCAGCTAATTCTTATATTTTTAGTAGAGATGGGGTTTCACCATGTTGGCCAGGCTGGTCTTGAACCAGCCTTCAGGTGATCTGCCCACCTTGGCCTCCCAAAGTGCTGGGATTACAGGTGTGAGCCACTGTGCCTGGTGCTTTATTTTTTTTATTTATTTTTTTTTGGGGATGGTGTCTTGCTCTGTTGCCAGGCTGGAGTGCAGTGGCGCCATCTCAGCTCACTGCAACCTCTGGCTCCTGAGTTCAAGGGATTCTCGTGCCTCAGCCTCCTGAGTAGCTGGGACTACAGGTGCCTGCCACCACACCCAACTAATTTTTGTATTTTTAGTAGAGGCGGGGTTTCGTCATGTTGGCCAGGATGGTCTCAATCTCCTGACCTTCTGATCTGCCCACCTTAGCCTCCCAAAGTGCTGGGATTACAGGCGTGAGCCACCATGCCTGGCCCATTTATTTTTCTTTATAAGAAAATGTTTTATCTACTTTAAGGAGAAATTTTCTGTTGTCATCAGGTGTATCAACAGTTACAGTGAGTGGTGATGGGAAAGTTAGTAAAGAATCTCTACATTAAGATTCTAAGAACATTCTAAAAAATGAGAATGAAATAGCTTTCTTTGTTTTATATTCAGAGGGCTTGCATGTTTTGTTTTGTTTATTTATTTATTTATTTATTTGAGATGGAGTCTCGCTCTCTCTCCCAGACTGGAGTGCAGTGGTGTGATCTCGGCTCACTGCAAGCTCCACCTCCTGGGTTCACGCCA
>NW_012122495.1:0-1831 GCF_000951035.1 Colobus angolensis palliatus
CAATCAGCAAGTAGCCAAACTGGATGCCAGAAAAGGAGGAGTCTGGGAGCACCAGGTGGGAGCATGGTCCCATCCTGAGGCCCAAAAACCCCCCAAGTCCAGTCCCGTAAGGAGCACCTCACCACTCTGGCCATCCTGAACTATAACCACCAGTTTTCCTTTCTATCTTCCCCATTAGACTGAGCAGAGAGCGTATCTTGAAAATCTCAGAGCAGCTGCTCAATAAATGTGGAATGAACTGAAGAGTTCTGGAGATTGGTTGCACAATGTGGATATACTTAACACTACTTAATGGCACACTTAAAAATGGTTAAGACGGCAGATTTAATGTTATGTGTATTTTACATAATTTTTAAGAAAACACAATAGTGACACTATTACAGCAAACAAAAGGTAATGGCACTTGGATCCTTCTAATACTCACTGTAGAGTATAGGTTGAGTAATTTGAGTTTAAGAAGTATGGGAGGGTTAATTAGGTAACCTCCCATACACCCTGTTAATGGTGAATCATGACTTGCTGCAACAAAAAGTCACAGAGCGATGGCAAATACAATCCCCCTATTAGGCTTTTTCATGTGTCCCAAAGAAGGAAGACTCAGGAAAACGTGTCAGTGGCTAGAGATGTGGCCCCAAACCCATCCAAGAAATCACTCTCTATTAATTCCAATGAATATTTTTCCTCACACCCTTTTAGCCTCAAGACCTTGGAGCTGGCACTCTTATTTATTAAGAGAGAGAGAGAGAAATGGAAAGCTGTTCAAGAACCTGTACCTTCCTTATAGGACAAGAAGATGGCATTTCGCAAAGTGGGATCTGTGGAATGTAACTATACACTACTTGGAAAGAGATGGTCACAGACTTGAGAAATGGTGGATACTACTTTAGTAAGTTTATATGCTCTGTGAATCTCCAAGAAAGGGGGCATGGTAGAAAGAGTTCTGCATACTTCTCTGGCCCAGAACCCCCAGTCCCCACTGTCATCCCCAGGGGTTCCAACAGTTTGGACTCCACATCAGGAAAGATCAGTGGAACACACGCGACGGACTACTTGGAATATCCTGAGTTCAGATCCTGGCTCACCAATTTACTAGCTGTATCATCTTGGGCAAGTGACTTGAATTCTCTTGGCCTCCATCTCTCCTTAAAATAGAGTAAAGGACTCAGGCTGTGAAGTCAGACACACGGACCTTGAATTGTGGCTCTGGCGCTGATGAGCAACGAGAGTCCTTAGTCTGTCTAAACCTCAGTTCACTCATCTGTAAAAGAGGAGGCACCACAGTATCTGTCACACAGGCTGACTGTGGGGACTGAATGACAGAATACAGGTAGAGCGCTTTTTACAAGACTGAGCACAAAGCCAGTAGTAAATACAGAAGACATGCTTGTTATCTTTGATTCTATAAACTGTGAAGTGCTCTATAAATGCTACCCATCCTCTAAGGCCTAAGTCAAGTCCCATTCTTCATGAAGATTTCCTGATTGCTAGAACCTAAACACTCTCTTACCTCTGGACTTACACCATTTGTAAACTACTACGTTTACCACAAATGTATCTGCATTGAGTCATATGCCAATATGTGGTATTGTATCCTACATTGCTATCTAGTGGTTCAGACATAATTCTTATCTCAAGTTTTTATTTTTGTTGTTGTTTTTTCCCAAAACAGAATTGTGGGAAGTTAACTGAATTTAAAAGCAATACACACCTACTGTAAGAAAATTTTTAAAAAGAAACATATAGGCCGGGCACAGTGGCTCATGCCTGTAATCCCAACACTTTGGGAGGCTGAGGCAGGTGGATCACCTGAGGTCAGGAGTTCAAGACCAGC
>NW_012122496.1:0-1334 GCF_000951035.1 Colobus angolensis palliatus
GTTTCATCATGGCTCACTGCAACTTCAACCTCCCCAGGCTCAGGTGATCCTCCTGCCTCAGCCTCTTGAGTAGCTGAGGTGCCACCACACCAGCTAATTTTTTGTATTTTTTGCAGAGACAAAGTTTTGCCATGTTGCCCAGGCTGGTCTCAAACTCCTGGCCTCAAGCAATCCTTCTGTCTCAGCCTCCCAAAGTGCTAGGATTACAGGCATGAGCCACCATGCTCACCCAATAACCTTATTTTTTATTGACTCTATTAAAGCAGTTCATGTCAGGCAAGGCTTCTCATTCTGTAATTACTGATTTTTTTTCTTGCTCTACTCATAGTGTAGAGTGATGCGAGACCTCAAAGGAGTTCATGGGAACGTGAAGGGTCAGTCCCTGGGCTACGCCTTTGCAGAGTTCCAAGAGCACGAGCATGCCTTGAAAGCCCTCCGCCTGATCAACAACAATCCAGAAATCTTTGGGCCTCTGAAGGTAAGCCTCGTCCTCTGGGGAGACTTGTTTCCCTTAGGACCACTTGCAGGAAACCAGTCTTCTCCTTTATGTCTAGTGTCCTCTGACATTTGAGGGGTGGGAAAGAGTGGCAAGTGGACAAAAAAAAAGGTGGGTTGGGGGAAGATGTGTGAAGGGGAAAAACTCAACTCATTGGATGCACAGATTTAGAAGTCTAATGAATGACATTCTATCTCCTTCTGACAGAGACCAATAGTGGAGTTCTCTTTAGAAGATCGAAGAAAACTTAAAATGAAGGAATTAAGGATCCAGCGCAGCTTGGTACAGAAATTAAATGGTCCATATTTTTAAGGACATAATTAAACTCTTCTATTTTGTTCAGTTTGTGCTTCTGCTGTCTTAGAGTAGTTCTCCCCTCAGTAAGGTTTTTTTTGCTCCCAGTTCCCTTTAGTCCCTGTTCCCTAAGCCTCTCCAGGCCATCTTCTTATCTGCTGGCCCATGTCTGATAGCTCTACAGCAGAAGGGAAAGGAAGGAGAGAGGAAGCAGACCCATGTTATTTCCAGTCAGCCGTTCTTTACAATGTTTCGTGATAGTACGTGCCAAAATTAATGGTTGAGGTTAAGGTTTCCCGTTACTTGTAGATTTCAGTTATCTCTTCCATATTTTCTTTTATTAGTTGGCTCCAGAAGTGTGAAGCCTGATAGTTTTCTTTTTTTTTTTGAGACGGAGTCTGGCTCTGTCGCCCAGGCTGGAGTGCAGTGGCCGGATCTCAGCTCACTGCAAGCTCCACCTCCCGGGTTCCCGCCATTCTCCTGCCTCAGCCTCCGGAGTAGCTGGGGCTACAGGTGCCCTCCACCTCGCCTGGCTAGTTTTTTG
>NW_012122497.1:0-2117 GCF_000951035.1 Colobus angolensis palliatus
GAAATTTTTAGTTTACTTCCTGCTAATCAAATGGACCAGTTTTGTCAGTTTTATAGATATTTTGAGATACAATATTACAGTTTAATTTCTAAAGTGTAAAGCTGTCATTTCCCCCAAAACCTTAATTACTATATTTACTATTGGGTTTATTATTTATTCAGCACTATAACAGTATGAGATTTTTTATGGTAAATTGAACATAAAAGTAAACAAAAACAAACAAACAAAAAGTCCTTTTCTCTAAGGGAGTTATCCATGAGCACCTCCTGGCCTCCCCAAGGTTTCAATGAAATGAGCTGAACGGTTAAGATGATAAAGCACCAGGGCTCTTAATTTATTCTGTTCCATCAATTTTCTCCTATAATGTCAGAGAAAACAGAACAAGAACTGAGTGTGAAAAATAATATACCCAGGAAAGGGAATGTCTGTACATGTACCTGGATTGTGGAAATTCTCCTTAAGAAAAATTCTCTTCCTAGGAAAGTTTGACATTCCAGGATAATAAAATGCTCTATGCCATAGTTTCAGGCCTGATATTAATGTACATTGCAGGCTGCACTGAGGGAGAGAGAGAGAATCAATAATACCCTGTATTTTCAAGTACCTAAAATGTTAAGAGAGAGAGAAAGAATCAAATTTACATTCTACACCAATGTACCTAGTGTGTAATTCTGGCACACTGCCAAACTCATCTATCCTCAGTAGAAACATGAACTTGGGCTTAGGATGTATCAGAATGGAGCAGCAAAGACCCAGGATTAGACTTTCCCATCTCTATATTGGGTTCACTGGAAGGAATCAGAAATACATTTTTTTTTTAGAGACAAGGTCTTACTGTTGCTAGGGCTGGAGTACAGTAATGTGATTACTGCTCACTGTAGCCTGGAACACCTGGGTTCAAGGGCTTCTCCCACCTCAGCCTCCTGATCAGCTAGGACTACAGGTTCTTGTCACCACACCTGTTTTTTTGTTTGTTTGTTTGTTTTGTTTTGTTTTGTTTCTAGGAGACAGGGTCTTGTTATGTTGCCCAGGTTGGTCTCAAACTCTTGGCCTCAAGCGATTCTCCTGCCTTGGCCTCCCAAAGTGCTGGGATTATAGGTGTGAACCACCATGGCCAGCCAAAAACCCACTTTAAAGAGAGCATTGTAATCTTCCTTTTCGTAGGAGTGTGTACTTCAAAGTTCTATGATATTATCCCTTTTGTGATATTCCTAGTTCCATATGTAAGAGTAAATTGATATTGTAGAATTAACTTTTTATATTTTAAATTTTTATTAATCTTTGACTGAAATTAAAATAAAACCAGCAGACATGAGCATGTTCAATGGAGAAAACTTGAAAGACTAAGAAGCTTTGAGCTGGTGACATAAAATTTTGAAAGTACAAGGCACCAAATGAGTTATTTTGCCTGTTATGAAGTTAAAAGACAAGGAAATATTTATAAATTAGATTTCTGAAGATACTAAAAATATCATTCATAGTTGTGTGGTGAAGGGTGTTTTTCATCAGATTTTAACCTGCTTTGTGCTTTATTGTTAGATGAGTGGCTAAACTTTAGGTTTTTTTATTTAAAAAAAGTAACAAAGCAATACCACTAAGGACTGGATGGGAAAGTTCTCTAATTCTGAGATTTAGTATTCTGAAGTTCATTTTTTGCAAGGGACCAAGTCATATACTTAAATTTTGCTTTTCTCAGGATTAAACACTGAATGTCTATGTCCCCCAGGATTCAGATGTTGAAACATTATCCCCAAAGGTGATAGTAGTAAGAGGTTGGGCCTTCGGAAGGGAATTAGAATTAGATGATACCATAAGGTTGGAGCCCTCATGAAAGGGATTAGTGCCCTTTCAAGAATCACAAGAGGCTGGGTGTGGTGGCTCCTGCTTGTAATCCCAGCACTTTGGGAGACTGAGACAGGTGGATCACTTGAGCCCGTGAGTTCAAAACCAGCCTGGGCAACATGGCAAAATCCTCTGTCTCTACAAAAAATACAAAAAAAAGAAAAATTAGCCCGCCATGGTAGCACTTGCGCTTGTAGTCTCAGCTACTCGAGAAGCTGAGGTGGGAGGATTGCTTGAGCCAAGGAGGTTGAGGTTGCAACGAACTGTGATCACAC
>NW_012122498.1:0-1363 GCF_000951035.1 Colobus angolensis palliatus
AAAAAAAAAAAAAAAAAAAAAAAATTAAAAATTAAAGAAAAAGACATGTCCAATGCATTGAGATAAAAAAAGAAACAAACCAAAGTATTGCCATTATTGTTTTGGGGTAGTTTTCTTTCCTTCCTTCTGTCTCTTATCTATATACAGCTATTCCATAATAAGTAATAGACACCACAGATTATCATCATTTTCTTTAATGACATATGCAAACAAAAACATAAACTTTTCCTCCTTTAAAATCTAATGCCCTCTTAAAAACCACTGAATGGCAGGTACACCTTAAACAGACAAACTCTGTGGTATGTGAAAGAAAGCTAAGAAAGCTGCTATTAAAAACTATCAGCCGTGTGCAGTGGTTCATGCCCGTAATCCCAGCACTATGGGAGGCCGAGGCAGGTGGATCACCTGAGGCTGGGAGTTCGAGACTAGCCTGGCCAATATGGTGAAACCCTATCTCTACTAAAAATACAACAATTAGCCAGGCATGGTGGTGCATGTCTATAATCCCAGATACTCAGGAGGCTGAGGCAGGAGAATCGCTTGAACCCGGAAGACAGAGGCTGTAGTGAGTGGAGATCATGTGGAGGAATGCCACTGCATTCCTGCCTGGGCAACAGAGCGAGACTCTGTCTCAAAACCAGAACAAAACAAAACAAAACAAAAAATTAACAATAGCAGGTACCATGTCTTTATAACTATCTAGGTAAAACAAAGTACTCAATGTGTATGTGGCTCTGGATGAGTTGAGAGGCTGGCTAAAAATAAATATAAATATACTCTGATAAAAAAATAAACTTTTTATTATAGACTCCCCCCAACCGTTTTTGAGACAGGGTCTTGCTCTGTTGCCCAGGCTCGAGTGCAGTGGTGCGATCATAGCTCCTTGCAGCCTCGAACTCCTGGGCTCGAGCAATTGTCCCACTTCAGCCTCCTGAATAGCTCCACAGGTGCCTGCCACCATGCCTGGCCTTACTGTGGACTTTAAACACCTGAAGAGGTCTTTTTGTTACCAAGATGTTATTAACAGGCTAGACGCAGTGGCTCATACCTATAATCCCAGCACTTTAAGAGGCTGAGATGGGAGGATCCCTTGAGGCCAGAAGTTCAAGAACAGCCTAGGCAACATAGAGACCTCATTCTATAAAAGTTCAAAAAATTAGCTGGGCATGGTGGCTGGAGCCTGTAGTCCTAACTGCTTGGGAGACGGAGGGAGGAGGGTCACTTCAGCTCTGGAGTTCAAGGTTGCAGTGACCTATGGTCATGCGACTGCGCTCCAGGCTGGGTGAGTGACGCTCTGTCTAAAAAAACATTAGGCTGGGCGCGGTGGCTCACGCCTGTAATCCCAGCACTTTGGGAGGCCAAG
>NW_012122499.1:0-1293 GCF_000951035.1 Colobus angolensis palliatus
CACTTGTTATTGAAAGAAACACACCGGGCACGGTGGCTCATGCCTGTAATCCCAGCACTTTGAGAGGCTGAGGCAGGCGGATCATGAGGTCAGGAGATCGAGACCATCCTGGCTAACACAGTGAAATCCTGTCTCTACTAAAAATACAAAAAATTAGCCGGGCATGGTGGCGGGCACCTGTAGTCCCAGCTACTTGGGAGGCTGATGCAGGAGAATGGCGTGAACCCAGGAGGTGGAGCTTGCAGTGAGCCGAGATTGCGCCACTGCACTCCAGCCTAGGCGACAGCGAGACTCCATCTCAAAAAAAAAAAAAAAGAAAGAAAGAAAGAAACACTCCCAGAAATCCCCTTGGAAGACAAAAGAATCGTTATTTAATTTGAGTAATTATAATTAGCCCTGGTTTATTTGCTTTAAGTCTGGATTTTCAGGTATTAGGATCCATGACTTTAAAGAGGACACTCTGGTAGTATGTTCACTATCAATATCTGCTCAATGAAAAACTGGCTTCTACATAGAAGAGAAAGGAAAAAAATATCCAAGCTCATTAAGAAAGAGACAATGTCCGCGGTGGCTCCCGCCTGTAATCCCAGCACTTTGGGAGGCTGAGGCGGGCGGATCACAAAGTCAGGAGATCAAGACCATCCTGGCTAACATGGTGAAACCCCCGTCTCTACTGAAAATACAAAAAATTAGCTGGGCATGGTGGCGGGCGCCTGTAGTCCCAGCTACTCGGGAGGCTGAGGCAGGAGAATGGCGTGAACCCGGGAGGCGGAGCTTGCAGTGAGCTGAGATCGCGCCACTGCACTCCAGCCTGGGCGACAGAGCGAGACTCTGTCTCAAAAAAAAAAAAAAAATGAAGTTGGATCCTTACTTAACACCATATAAAACAATTCACTCAAAATGGATGAAAGACCTAAATATAAGATCTAAAACTATAAAACTTAGATGGCTGATAAACCAAGTTTATGGGATATTATAAATCCTTTGTTGCCATTTCAACAGTGTTCAACAGGATCTTCACCAGGAGCAGTTTCCGTCTCAAGAAACCACTTTCTGGCCAGGCGGGGTGGCTCACGGCTGTAATCCCAGCACTTTGGGAGGCCGAGGCTGGTGGATCACTTGAGGTCAGGAGTTCGAGACCAGCCTGGCCAACATGGTGAAACCCCATCTCTACTAAAAATACAAAAAACAGTTACAAATCGTGGTGCACGCTTGTAATCCCAGCTACTCGGGAGGCTGAGGCATGAGAATCGCTTCAACCTGGGAGGAGGAGGTTCCAGGGAGCCGAGATCA
>NW_012122499.1:1343-1741 GCF_000951035.1 Colobus angolensis palliatus
TAAATGGCTTGAGTTTTTACATTAAATACATTCAAAGGACTGAAGGCATTTGGTTAGGTGGGACAGACCTGAGAATAACATTCTTGAGAGACTCAATCTTCTTTTAGCGAGGGGATGTGTCTCTGAGGCTCCCAGGGGAAAATTGGGCCTAGGGGAGCAGGGCGTATGCCCCGTGCATGAGATCAAATTTGAGGGAGGGTTCCTCTGTCTGGGAGCTGAGGGGTTGAAAGGAGGAAGAGGCCTTGGCAGCCTGAGAAACAGGAGCTACTTGGACTGCAGTGCTTGTCTGTAGAGACTGGCCTGTGGGGCCACCAGTGTCACGTAGATGTTTCTGTGCAGGGTGGCAGTGAACTGAGAGAAGAGTGCCCCCGACACTGGGGAGCTGCTCAGCCAGGGTG
>NW_012122499.1:7786-9179 GCF_000951035.1 Colobus angolensis palliatus
CCCTTGGGGAGCACTGGCCTGCCACGGCTGCACAGACAGCTTTAAGGAAAACAGCAGCAGGGCAAGTTTCCCCAGCTGCATGAAGTGGAGCCGGGAGAGCCCAGGTAAGCAGCAGGCTTGCACGGGTCTCCTGTCTTGGAGCACTTCAGAGCTTAGCAGGGTCCTCTCCCTCTGTCTTTTTTGTTCTATGGATGACTTGATTTAAAATCAGACGAGTTTATCAGAAAGCCAGGTGACCCATTGCATTTTTCTTTGTTCTTTTGCTTTGTGTTGACCCCGGTGGCCCACATGGTATTTCTCATCCCTCTTTGTCATCTCAGGCTCTGGGCTTCCTCCCCTTCCTGTGACACCAGAAGGTGAGGGTCAGTAAGAACTCTAGAGCCTTTCCACAGCCCTTTTCCCAGTGCTTCCCTCCCCAGGGACAGCACCTGACAGATAGTAAGCCCTCAGGAAATATTTGAGGGAATTGGTGAAAGAGTTATATGATATTTGTCCCTTAAAGTTCTCATCATTTTCTTGTTAAGATTTTATTTTTAAGCAAATTGCCACCTATCTTCAAGTTGGGTCTGTTATTTGCTTCCATAATCCAAGTTCCATACCCATGGGCTCCCACCTGACCACCAAACCAGCTGGCCTTAGGAGTGCTGGGGCTAGAGCATGTTTTGGGGCAAGTTATATCAGCTCTCTGAGCTCAGAGTCTCCTCATCTGTAACATGGAGATAATAACAATTCCCGTCTGAGGGTGGTTATGAGGGTAGCCTGAGATGATGTGTGTCTGGCATCTACGCTCAATGAGAACTGACAGTGGCGTTAACCAGGGACGTTGTTATACCTTGTAATCCTAGGACTCACTGGGGGTGCTGGTCTGATTGGACCAAGACCTGTTTCTCAGCAGTTCTGGAAAGGACAGAAGCCATGTGTGCTCGTATCCCCAGAAACCAGTGTGCAGGCATGCGTGTGGTAGTGTGGCACATACATAGCCGGGAATTCTGTCATCTAGACCATTGATTCTGTCTCTATTTTTTATTGTATTTTTAAAAATAGGAACATGATGGCCATGAAATTTTAAAATTACGAGAACTTAAATGGTGTGTGTTCTGAAATTTTTCTTTTAAATCAGATCAGGATATACACTGAAAATTGATAATTTTGAAGCATATTTCATGGACCGATTAAGCAGCAGACAAGTATGTGATTCTGTTTCTTGACTGTGTGTAATTTATCTTGAGGTACCTGTTAAGCAGTAGCAGTGTACACAGGATTCTGATAGATGGATGCCTGTGAGTAACTTAGAACCATCTTGACAAGATGAAACCTCAAGGCAAAACTTAAGGAAAGAATACAGAAATGCAGTTAAGTGCCAAAACTCTGGAACCAGAAAGGGTGATCTGAA
>NW_012122499.1:9229-10171 GCF_000951035.1 Colobus angolensis palliatus
TATATTTCATCTTGTGCTGTATAAGTGGCTCTAAGCAGTTGTGATTACATTTTATGACGTGAATCCTTTTAAATGCACTAGGGAAGCTTATTTAAAGAAAGCGGTGGCGAATACAGTTGTCAACCAAATGATCTGTTATGTATGTCTGGTATGTATGCATTATGTATCAGAGTGCTTTTCTCCACATCACCTCAGTTTGTTCCTTACAGCGTCCTGTGAGGAAGGGAAGATGCTGTTACTGCTATTTTCTAGGTGAGGAACTGGACTTGAGAGGTGATACAGAGTCAAAACCAGATCCAGCCTAGAATGTTAAAGTCAATGGTTCTGTGTATTTGTTTCCTAAGTCTCTGTCTGTAAACAATGCACTTACTTGAACTGAGGACCCGGGAACCTCCCATGCTTGGTAAGTTTCAGTAGCGGCCCTCCCGCACCGAAGTTAGGGCAGCCAGGAGTGTATTCTTCCTCCTGGGTTAGGGGCTCCCCCTTTTTTCTCTCTGGTTCTGGTGTTATCCTCAGCGTGAAGTGTGTGGGCTCATGTTCCTGTTTACCTCAGGGAGAATGAGAAACAGTTACGTTACCCCATCAGTGAGTTCTGTCTAAATAGGAATAAAAGTTGTCATAGAAACCTTTAGGGCTAGGACATTTCATGACCGTGCTTCACTTTTGAATAACAGAGGGGTGACAGTGGTGACCCCATTCAGAGGTCCTCAGGGATGAAGGTAGGCAAGGACAAGTCATGTACAGGGCACCTTAGAGGGCCTTCAGAAGATGGAAAGTGGCTCCTGGCTGAACATTCAGATTTGATTCTATAAACAGAATTGAACATAACTTACAAAGAGAATGAGTCCTGCAGTCGGAAGTTGATGCTTAGATTAGTAGCCTGTGTTTTCACAGCTTCTAAGTTGTGCGTTGTAATTGTGTGACAAAGTATGTGATTACTTG
>NW_012122499.1:14302-14648 GCF_000951035.1 Colobus angolensis palliatus
CTCCAGCAGTCCTCCTGCCTCAGCCTCCTGAGTAGCTGGGATTACAGGTGTGGGATGGAGTCACTGTGTCTGGCTCTGTTTCTGCTTACTTTGATTAGCTTGGTACATTGGGCTACTAGGGTGCCTGGCATATAGCAGGTTGAGGCAGCTGTTATTGTTGTTTAGTTGTATGGGAAAATATGAGCCATCACCTACCTTTTGGGCCAGTGAGGACTGAGATGATGTAGCCTCACCCAGAATCAGGAGGCTTCTCACTGAGTGCATGGGAAGCTTCTGCCCCTACCTATTTGGCTTCCAGTACCAGCTCTAGTGCAGTTTGGGAACCAGTTTGTAAGAAAATGAATTA
>NW_012122499.1:19626-20934 GCF_000951035.1 Colobus angolensis palliatus
GTTGTGTGGTGTGAGTGAGCAGTCCCGTGGTGCCCACCATTGCCTATAGCATTTCACACTGAGCTCGATGTCTGACTGGAAGGAATTGGATGCCTCAGGCTGGGTGGTCAGGGAGGCTTGTTGGAGGAAGGACACCGGAGCTCATTGAGGGTGAGTAGAGCATCAGCTTGGGCATCTGAAGGTGAGGTAACGTCACCAAGGGCCTTGAATGTCAGACCAATGAGTCCAGTTTATTTTTTTTTAGGGCTTATAAAACACAATTAAATTTTTTAAAAAACCCATGTCTGGAGTAATTGGGGGAACTCTTATGATTTATTTTCCAGAAGTTTAGATTAGCTTTTTCCAAGGTGTATTTTTTCATCCAAGCTCAGGTCTGTAGGGAGAGTAGACAATGCTTTCCCTTCCTGAGCCCCATTTTTGGGAGGAAAAGGGCCCCATGGAAAGCAGCGTAAGAACTGGAACTAGTGTTCTTATTTAAGATGTTAGGAAATTTTTGTACAGTTTTCTTTTAAAAGTTTTTTTAAGTTCTTTTGAGTAGATAATATATTCATATGGTTCAGAATTCCAAAAAAGCAGAGTAATTGGTGAAAACCCTTCCTCCTCTCTGTTTCTGGTGTCACTGGTCATAGGCAACCAGTGTTAGCTGTTTCTTACATACTCGAGAGATGTACTGTGCGTAGACAGGCAATTATGGTCTCTTCTTACTCTTTTTGCCCTAAGTAGCCCATTATATGTTATTCTACTATCAGTGCCTTTCAGACTGATACGTATCTCAGAGCTGTTGGAAATGTTAGTATTAGAAATGCAGGCTTTGTTCTATTTTTTTAAATTTATTTTTATTTTGAGAAAGGGTCTCACTCTGTCCACCAGGCTGGTGTGCAGTTATGTGATCACAGCTCACTGCAGTGTCCACCTTCTGGACTCAAGCAATCCCACCTCAGCCTCCCAAGTAGCTAGGATGACAGGTGCATGCCACTATGCCTGGCTAATTTTTTTTTTTTTTTAGTAGAGATATGGGGTCTTGCTATGTTGCCTAGGCTGGTCTTGAGCTCCTGGGCTCAAGCAATCCTTCCACCTCAGCCTCCCCAAGTTTAAGGATTACAGATGTGAGCCACTATGCTTGGGCCAGGCTTTCTTTTAATTAAGTCTTCTTTTTTAATGGTAAAATGTTTTGGTGCTGCACTTAGATAGATAACACAAAACAATTTTAATGTTTTCACTATATTATATAAATAGGAATAATTGAAGTTTTCTTGTTTTTTGTTTGAGACAGAGTCTTGCTCTGTCTGTCACTTAGGCTGGAGTGCA
>NW_012122499.1:21705-22021 GCF_000951035.1 Colobus angolensis palliatus
TATAAATAGGAATAATTGAAGTTTTCTTGTTTTTTGTTTGAGACAGAGTCTTGCTCTGTCTGTCACTTAGGCTGGAGTGCAATGGTGAGATTATAGCTCACTGTAGCCTCAAACTCCTAGGCTCAAGCTATCCTCCCACTTCAGCCTCCATAGTAGCTTGGACTACAGGCACGCACCACCAAGCCCAGATAATTTTTTATTTTTATTTTTGTAGAGACAGGGTCTTGCTATATTGCCTAGGCTTAAAGTTTTTTGTTTTTAAATTAATTCCATGTCATCTCAAAGAATATTAGAGGTTTTGTTACTGTCATCAAAA
>NW_012122499.1:27036-27452 GCF_000951035.1 Colobus angolensis palliatus
TCCTGGGATTACAGGCATGTACTACCATGCCCCGCTAATTTTTGCATTTTTAGTAGAGGAGGGGTTTCGCCATGTTGGCCAGGCTGGTCTCGAACGCCTGACCTCAGGTGACCTGCCTGCCTTGGGCTCCCACAGTGCTGGGATTACAGGTTTGAACCACCGTGCCCAGCCACAGATATTTTTTGTCAGCATAGTCTATGATGAGTAACACTAAGGTTGTTCTTCAGCTTGAGATTCTCCGTCATGTTGTGCTTCTTAGTTGTTTCTGAATTCTCTCATTTTATGGTGTACCTTATTATTACTATTTTGAGTCAGGGTCTCACTGTCACCCAAGCTGGAATGCAGTGAGGTGATCTCGGCTCACTGCAGCCTCCATCTCCCAGGCTCAAGCAATTCTCCCACCTCAGCCTCATGAG
>NW_012122499.1:33492-38749 GCF_000951035.1 Colobus angolensis palliatus
CAAAGCAAAGTAACCTTTAATTCTACTAGAATTGCCAGAGATCACCAGGGTTGAGTTTATTAGCAAGTCACTACCATTGATAAGTAGTGACTGTTCAGCGCCTGCTCTGTACCAGCCCTGTGAGGCCAGGTTCTTACGGCTTTGGCTGGTTCAGCCCTCGTAGGTGCCTTGGGAGATGGGCTTGGGACAGTGATAATAATGACTCATATTTTTTGAGTCCTCACTGCGTGCCAGGCTCAGTGCTAAATGCTGTATGGTTTAATTCTTTGATCAACGATCCTGTGAAGCAGGTGCTACTGTCCTTCCATTTTATTTTATTTTGTTTTATTTATTTATTTATTTGAGACAGACTTTTGCCGTTGTTGCCCTGGCTGGAGTGCAATGGCGCAATCTTGGCTCACTGCAGCCTCCACCTCCCCGTGATTCTCCTGCCTCAGCTTCCTGAGTAGCTGGGATTATAGGCACCTGCCACCATGCCCAGCTAATTTTTTGTATTTTTTAGTATTTTTAGTAGAGACGGGGTTTTCACCATGTTGGCTAGGCTGGTTTCGAACTCCTGACCATAGGTGATCCACCCGTCTTGGCCTCCCAAAGTGCTGGGATTATAGGCGTGAGCCACTGTACCCAACTGTCCTTCCATTTTAGAGCTAAGGAGCAGTATACAGGGAGGCAGTAGCTGTGATGACAGCTGTGATCTGAACCAGGGCTTGGTTGAGTACTCTTCTCACTACACCAGAGTGCACTTCCTGTGTCCGTAGTGTCTAATTAGTAAGAGATCAGTAAACACACCGAGAGCCTAGTGTGGCCTTCAGGTCATTTAACAATAATAATAACGCTGTGAATTCTTCCACCACTCTAGATTCCTCATCTTTAGATGTGAACTTTTCCAGGATGCTTTGCCCTTGGTGGATCAAGTTTTTTGTGTGTAGATTTTTTCCTTCAAATTTTAATTAACGAATAAAAATTGTACGTGTTTATAATATACAACATGATGTTTTGAAATATCTATACATTGTGGATTGGCTAAATTGAGCTAAGTAACATATGCATTACCTCTTCCTGTGTCTAGTGTTAACTTAGAAATTAAAAATTCTTTTTGGAGCCACAGTGGCACATGCCAGCAGTCTTGGCTACTTGGGAGGCTGAGGCAGGAGGATTGTCTGAGTCCAGGAGTTTAGGAGTTTGAAGCTGCATTGAACCATGATCACACTTGTGAATGACCACTGCACTCCAGCCTGGGCAGCACAGACCCCATCTCTTAAGAAAAACTTCCTTTTGTAAGTTTTTCGAGGGTAAATAAATAGGTGAATAAAAATGTTTAGCTTTTGAAAGATTTAATAGAAGCATTTGAGCAGTCAGGGTTGTAGTACAAGTCTGAGGATGTAGGGAAAAATCAGGTTTCTCCTATACTCATTTATTTCTATATTCAGTGTCAACAGTCAATACAGAACACTTCTGGGACCAGATTTGTGGAGGTTCCCCCAGCCACACACATACACTGAGTAAGCACTCGGTACTGCAGCAGACACCAGCTGACATGTAGATGGTGTCAGATCTCCCGGTTGAGGGCTCAGTCCCCAAGACTGCTCCCACCCCCTGCCGTTTGCAAGCCCCAAGTTGTTTTACCTGTGCTTCTGACTGGCTATAAATGGGGTCCCCACAAGCCCCTCCTTGGGTTCAATTAATTTGCTAGAGCGGTTGACAGAGCTCAAGGAAACATGTTTACGGGGTTTTTTTTTTTTTGAGAGGGAGTCTCGCTCTGTCGCCCGGGCTGGAGTGCAGTGGCCGGTTCTCAGCTCACTGCAAGCTCCGCCTCCCGGGTTTATGCCATTCTCCGGCCTCAGCCTCCAAGTAGCTGGGACTACAGGCGCCCGCCACCTCGCCTGGCTATTTTTTTGTATTTTTTAGTAGAGTCGGGGTTTCACCGTGTTAGCCAGGATGGTCTCGATCTCCTGACCTCGTGATCCGCCCGTCTCGGCCTCCCAAAGTGCTGGGATTACAGGCTTGAGCCACCGCGCCCGGCCCTACGGGGTTTTTTTTTATTGTACAAGATATTAAGAAGGATACCACCGAATATCAGGTGACAGGGCAAGGCATGTGAGAGGGCCATGTAGCTTTTTTGCCCCTTCCAGGTATGCCACTCTTTAGGAACCTCCTTGTGTTCAGCTATCTGGAACCTCTCTGAACCCTCTACTTTTGGGTTTTTTATGGAGGCTTCATTACATAGGCATGATTGATAAACCAGTGGCCGTTGGTTATCAGCTTAATTTAACATTTCTCCCTTCCTGGGAAATTAAGGATGGGCTGAAAGTCCCAGTCCTCTAATCAGTCATGCCTTGCTCTTCCTGGTGACCAGCTCCCATCCAAAGCTATCTAGGGGCTGCCAGCCATCATTCAATTCGTGAGCATACAAAAAGACATTACTGGCTGGGTGTCATGGCTCACACCTGTAATCCTAGCACTTTGTGAGGCCGAGGCGGGTGGATCACCTGAGATTGGGAGTTCTAGACCAGCCTGACCAACATGGTGAAACCCTGTCTCTACTAAAAATACAAAAAAATTAGCCGGGCATGATGGTATGCGCCTGTAATCCCAGCTACTTGGGAGGCTGAGGCGGGAGAATCGTTTGAATCCGAGAAGTAGAGGCTGCAGTGAGCCAAGATCTTGCCACTGCACTCCAGCCTAGGCGACAGAGCCAAAAAACAAAAAACGAAACAAATGAAAAAAAAAACTGCTTTGGAGATTCCCAGGATTTTAGGAGTTGTATGCCAGAGACAGGGTGGAAGACCAAATACATATTCACGGTATTACAAAAGTAATGCAAAAGACAATCTAAAGAAACCATGAAAAAAAACATCTGAAGAAAGGAGACCTTTTTCACAGGAAAGAGGGATGTGAGAGAGAAATTAGGGGTGGGTGAGGAAGATAAAATATGTGTGGGAGGGAAAGCAGAGAAATATGAACACATCACAAAATAGCATCTGAACTCTTGCTTGCTTATTTCTCACACTACTGTTGCTCATTCTACATTATGCTATTTATTCTGTGTATCAGTTCTAGGGTTGGGGTTCATTGATGCTGAGTTTGTAGTCAAAGACTGAAATATACTTGGGTGGTCCCCTAAAAGGTAAAGAGGGCAATAGGAAAAAGTCTTAAAGAGAAAGATGAGTCAGTGTAATATTTCTAGAGAATTCATTATTGTTTCTGTTTTCAGAAAGTAGTGGTAAACATTAAGATTACTTAAGATTACTGCTTTATATCTTTGACTAGACAGGCAGGTTGTTGATACTGTGTATCCTCTATAATTTGTGCACTCAGACGTGGGTTTATTGAGTGCCTAGTACATATAAAGCATTTTATGCTAGGCACTGAGTAGATAAGCAAGACAGGATCCCTGCTTTCAGGGAGCTTACAGCCTCACGCATTATAACGTGAAGTTGTTAGCATAATTTTAATGCATTATGTCTGTAGGAGCATAAAATAGTTCTTATTTCCAGAAGAAGGTGTGATAAACCAGTACTGTCCATACAAATAGTTTGAGACTCCAAGTGGAATTCGAAGAAAAAAATAAGGTATTAGGAAAGAGGAGACTGTAGAAAACCTGAAGAAAGGTGTGTTTTGTGGATACTTTGGCTGATGCCTTTGACATTTTTTTCAGATGAGACTGTTTTCAAATGTTATTGGCTGCACAGATTGATTTAGCCACCCACCTGGGGTTTGATTCTAATAGTTCATTCCTTGCTTAAGGTGAAATGCTGATTTCTGGTCATGATTATTAAGAATGGATCCTGGAACAGATGTGGGTCCCATTTGTCTTTCAGTGTTTAGGAGTGATCCCATCTAACAGTCTCTGTGTGCGGACCGCCGACTTGAGTTTCCGAGTATAGAAGTGAATGTCTCTCTACCTTGCTTGTCTTTCCTGAGGCTGCCTGAGTTTGGCTCTAACTTTTTCCTTCCTAAGTCCCTACTATTTTCCTCATTCCTCACTGGGTCTTCCCAGCCTTGTATGAGTGTGATAGAAATGGGAAGTGTGTAGCCTCTCTTTACTCTCATTTCAGCTTAATGAAAGGGGTAGCCTCCCGGTTGGCAGCCAGGAAGCTCCAAAAGAGAAAATTCCTGTCCCTAGCTATGAAAGTATGACAGGCAGTGTTTGCTATTTAACATCGGCTGGGGAAGTCTCCCTTGAGGTGCAAACGCCCTGGGTGCAGGGTGCCCACAGTCTCCTTTGCTTTGCATTCTCCTGGGCCCCTGGTGATGGTCAGAGAGAAGAGAGCTTACCTGGGACTGGATCGCTGTCAATCCTGAACCTTAGGAACTTCCGATGATACAGATTGCTCTTGCTCAAGCCATGTGTTGGGACACTTTGGTGTGTAGAAAGCAAAGCTGTGCTGTGTTGCAATATCCTGGCCTGCCTCCTTCCCTCCCCTTTGTCAGTTTTTTTGAACTAGGGAATATGAAAATGTGGTGACAGTGATGAACAGAAGGGTGATGATACGACTATGTGTGCACCCTATCTTGTCTTTTAAAAAGCCACACCTATATATTTGGCTTTACATATATTCATATGGTGAATTACAGAAGAAAAATCAGTCAACTCTCCTTTCACCCAAACAGCTGGTGTATGTATTTGGACTGAAATAGCATGAAAAAGTGGTCAGGGTGGTCAGAATGTAGCAGACCAGTGAAAAACAAAAACACTACCCAGGACAGAAGCCCTGCTTACAATTTGGAAACTTGCCTGTGAATTTGAATTTGGTAAGAACTAGAATAAATCACAAATGAAAACTGATAGCTCTGAGAGTGGCAGGATGATAGGTGAATTTTTTAACTCTGGGGTGTTGGTACCCTTGTTTTACAGGTGGGGTATGAAGATGCAGAGATGAAGCAGTTTGCCCAAGGATGCAGGATTTGAACTCCTGTGCTCAGCTTCCAGGTGTTCTGTTCCCATTGGCCTACACTGAGGCCAGTCCTGCTGGGTTTCACTAACTACTCTCTGAGTTTGTCTGCTTTTCTGTGGCCTGGCCTCCCTCTCCTAGGAAGAGTGCTTAGGGATGTTTGAAATAGCCAGTTAGGTCGCATTTTGCAGATTTTTCCAAACTTAAATATAAAATATTTGGCACTTGTTTGCTTCTGGGTTACAGTGCTTGAGACATGGTCTCTTCATCCTTGCCCTGGACAGAAAGGAAGGAAAGCTGATCTCTCATGTAATGGCTCCACTTCCTGGTTTAGATGAAGTTTCATTTTCATGCTCATCAGT
>NW_012122499.1:39796-40738 GCF_000951035.1 Colobus angolensis palliatus
GTTTTAGTAGAGGGTTTCACCGTCTTAGCCAGGATGGTCTCAATCTCCTGACCTCATGATCTGCCCACCTTGGCCTCCCAAAGTGCTGGGATTACAGGCATGAGCCACTGCACCCGGCCTGAAGTTTTAAAGTATTATACAGCAGCTTATTACACCTCCTGTTATGGATAGCAGTAATAATAATATACAGTACTTAGCATTTACCACCCACAGGCACTGTTTGTTCCCAGTCGTGTTTTACACTTATTTATTCATTTGGTGCTCACAACAGCCTTATGAGGTGTAGGGGCCATTGTTACCCCTAGTTTCCAGATGAGGAAACTGAGGCAAAGAAAGGCTGAGTAACCTACCAAGGTCACATCACTAATGAATGGGGGGAGCTGGAGTCCAGTGTGGGCAGCCCCAGTCTAGATTCTGTAACCACTAGGAAAAACTGTCTCTGGGTATTTTTTGTGCTTTTTTTTTTGGATGCTACAGATAATACTAAAATGAACATACTTCTACATACCTCTTCCTTTGCACATACATGAATAGCCTGGCCATTGTGGGTTAGAGTACGTGGGAGATGAGAAGGTAGAGATGACATGTGTAGACCATGCTTCAGAGAAAAGTTAATTTGAAAGGGACCAGAAAAAAGGGGTTGTTTTAGTTCCCATTTGTTTCCTTATCAGGAAAGATGGATTATTTTGTTTAGTGTTTTGTCTCCCCTTGGGGTGATGACCTGCTTATGTCCTTTGTCCATTTATAGTCGGGACTCGGTGTGCTTCTCATCTTCCTGTGTGATTGACATTTACCCTTTTCATATACTACAAATACTTTTAGTCTCTTTATTTTCTTCTATTTTCAACTCTTTGTATTTTCTGTGTGTGTCTTTATTATCATTTCCTGCAGCTTCAACACTTTAAGAAATCACTGATTTCATTTTGCATTAAAGCTAGTTTA
>NW_012122499.1:40788-42443 GCF_000951035.1 Colobus angolensis palliatus
TGTCAGTTACGAAAGACAAAGGCCAGGGAACCTTTGAACCTTTTTCGATTAAACAAGGCGACAAAGACGTGACAATTAAATGCACCATGATCCTGAATTAGATCTCGGATCTTGTAATCTCATGGCTATAGGACATGTCATTTTGAAGAGACAGATGTGAAAAGACCATTATTGGGACAACCAGCAACATTTGAGTAAGGGCAGTATATTCAGTATTGTATCAGTGTTACATTTCCTGAGTTGCACATGCATACTGTGATTATGTAAGAGGATGTTCTTAGGAGATATGTACTGAAGTACTTAGGAGAACAGTGTCATTTTGTCTGCAGCTTACTCTCAGTCTCAGTTTTTCTTCAAAAACTGTTGCATGCATGTACACACTCCTAAATCACACCTCCTTCCTTATAGACAGGTGGGAAGATACAAGTGTGTGTTAGACATGATTTTCTAGACTGACAAGAGGGACTGTTCGGTTGGGCAGAGGCAGCCCAAAGTCTTCCTAGTTGCTGTGTCTAATCTGAGTGGGAACTGAGGTGAGTTTTAGAACGAGAGAGAGATTCAAGAAGAAAGATTCCCAGTGCATGTGCCAGCTCTTAGTGTTGTGGCTGGAAAGTAGGAGGCATCTGGTGTTGTCCTGTAAAGGAAGGCCGAAAAGATAGCCTCACGTGCCATGAGAAGGTGTTTCAACTTCTTCCAAAGACATGATGGGTCTGTTAGGGTTAGGGTAAGGGTTAAACTCGGGCTAAAATGGCTTAAATTATAGTAAGTGTATTTTCTCGCATAACATGGAGTTCGAAGGTGGGAAAGTACCACGGTTGCATCACTCAGCAGTTCGGAGATGATCTACCCACCCCAGGTGTTTGTGTTTTTGACTACAGCCATTCTTAGCATGCAAGTGGTGTCTGCTCTCCTGGCGACAGGGTGGTTGTCACCTGCCCATGACGAGATGTAGTGAAGAGGAGGGAGATTTCTTTCCGAGCATCCCTTACTGTTAGGAGCATCCCTTACTGTTAGGACCTTTTCCACAATGGTCCTGGTTCAGTGTACCTTCAGATTCCCTTAGCTGAGATTGTGTCACCTGCAAAGGGGAATGTGATCATGGTAGTGGGCTTATCTGGTTATTCCCCCTCCTGTGGCCAGGAAAGGTGTTGCCCTTCCTCAGAGGAACCTCCCAGGGAACCACCTCAGATCATGTGGGTGTTGCCAGCAGCTTGGGGCCAGGGGTATTGGGGTATTGGGTAAGCAGACATTAGGGTCTGCCACCATGCAGAAAAAATGTTTTAGTTTTTTCTTTTTTTTTTTTTTTTGAGATGGAGTTTCGCTCCTAGGCTGGAGTGCAATGGCGATATCTCAGTTCACTGCAACTTCCACCTCCCAGGTTCAAGCGACTCTCCTGCCTCAGCCTCCCGAGTAGTCGCAATTACAGGTGCCTGCCACCACGCCCAGCTCCTTTTTGTATTTTTAGAGGAGACAGGGCTTTGCCATGTTAGCCAGGCTGGTCTCGAACTCCTGACCTCAGATGGTCTGCCTACCTCAGCCTCCCATAGTGCTGGGATGATAGGCATAAGCCACAGTGCCTGACTGATCTATGGTATTTTTTGTTTGTTTTTTTGAGATGGAGTCTCACTCTGTTGCCCAGGCTGGAGTGCAGTGGC
>NW_012122499.1:43096-43913 GCF_000951035.1 Colobus angolensis palliatus
GCCATGCAGGGCGCCACGAGCAGCGTGCTGGCGGAGACCCTAACGCAGGTTTCCCCGCAAATGACTGGTCACGCGGGACTGAACACCGCACAGGCGGGAGGCATGGCCAAGGTAAGTGAGCTGATGCGCTTTCAATACTTCCTACCTAACCGCGGGCTTTCCCTCTGAGTAATGCGTAAAATGGGACTATGTGGCCCACTCCTGTTTCTCCTCTTGGGCTCTCCACGTGCCACTCATACTTGGAAGAGACAGATTTCTTTCTAGGTTAAAGATCTCTGCACCATTTCTGTCTTTAAAATGAGAATTCTTAAAAAAGTAGGATAGCTTGCAGGTCAGGCAGTTGGAAAATACAGGGCCTAATGTGTCCATGAACCTGTTAAAGGTTGCTTCCCGCCTCTGTACTGCCCACTGAGGAGGTGATCGTTAGTCTGTGTGCTGCTCTATGGCTACCCAGTGAAGTATCTGTTGTCACAGTGTCCATTTCACTGAATGAGAAAGCTGTGTTCCAGGGTTGTCAGCTCACTCTCTGCCATGTTAACAAGCAAGAGGTGGCAGAGCCAGGGAGAGGCGCGGGCATTCGGGTCCCAGAGGAAACCCTAGTGCAGTGGTGCTTGAAGTGGGGTCCCCCAGACCAGCAGCAGCAGCATCCCCTAGGAGCTTGTTAGAAATGCATACTTCTTTATTGACTCAGAAACTCAGGGTGGGGCCTGAGCTTTAAGAAGCCTCCAGATGGATGCTGGACGCAGTGACTCATGCCTGTGATCCCAGTACTTTGGGAGGCTGAGGTGGGTGGATAGCTCAAGTCTAGGAGTTCAAG
>NW_012122499.1:50828-51222 GCF_000951035.1 Colobus angolensis palliatus
GTCGTGGTGGCTCACACCTGCAATTCCAACACTTTGGGAGGCTGAGGTGGGAGGATTGCTTGAGCCCAGGAGTTCAAGACCATCCTGGTAACATAGGGAGACCCTGTCTTTAAAAAAAATTTTTTAATTTGCTGGTCATGGGGGCACATGTCTCAGCTACTCAGGAGGCTGAAGCAGGTGGATCGCTTGAGCCCAGGAGTGCACAGTTGCAGTGGACCAGAATCGTACCACTATACTCAAGCATACCAACAGAGTGAGACTCTGACTCAAAAAAAAAAAACTTTGGCAACAACTGTATCGCTATTTTCTATAAATATTGGCATTGGCTCTTTTAGGCTTTTAGTAGTCTCTTAGGTCAATATAGTTTTTATGTAGTAAAGTCTAAATTTGCTTT
>NW_012122500.1:0-1610 GCF_000951035.1 Colobus angolensis palliatus
GCCTGTAGTCCCAGCTACTCGGGAGGCTGAGGCAGGAGAACGGCGTAAACCCAGGAGGTGAAGCTTGCAGTGAGCTGAGATCCGGCCACTGCACTCTAGCCTGGGTGACAGAGCCAGACTCCGTCTCAAAAAAAATATATATATATATTTTGAGCATGCCTACCGTAAACTTCACAATCACATATGGTAGATTTGATTTGGGTAATGATCAGGGAGTGCCTACCTAGTTGGCCATTAGTTAATTTTTGTATAAATACAGGGTTTGCTTGATCAATAACTTGAATATTTTATACTAAGTGTCTAAACTAATCCTTTTATTTTCACTGAAAACTTTTATATTTCATTTTTTACGTGAGGTTGTTAATATAAAACCAATTTATTTTTGTGAATGGAGTGAGGATGAAATCTAATTTTTTTTTTGAAAAAAGGGATAGCTCATTATTCCAAACCATTTAATTTATAGCATGTATATGCATATTTTTGCTGCTGATTTACATTTATCAAATGTTAACTACTTATATAAACATTAATATTTGAAGGACAATGGCTAGGAATTTTATGAATTTCATAAAAAATGTAAATTCACGGATCCAAGATACTCGATAAACCTCAAGCCGAAATAACACAAAGAAAACGACACAAAAAACCCATATTAATTAAATTCCTGAAAACGAGTGATGAAGAGAAAAATATTAAAAATAGAAAAAATACGTATAAAGAAACAAATATACAAATTTAATTTCCCCTCAGAAACTATGTATTTCAGAAGAATGGAGAAACATCTTTAAAGTGCTAAAAGAAAGAAATGATAAACCTAAAATTGTATATCTGACCAAAACATTATTCAAAATTAAAGGCAAAATAAATTTTTTTTCTGGGGGGGAAAAAAACCAGAAAATTTGTGGCTAGGAGACCTGCATAACAAGAAATGTTTTTTTAAAAATGTAAGTCCTTAAATGGAAGAAAAAAAAGTGATGAAAACTTGGATCTACACACAAAAATAAAAAGCTTCAGACATGGTAAATATAAAAAAAGTTTTTATTTGTTAAATTTATATACTTCTTAAGAATAATTTATTGTTTAAAGCAAAAAATCATGCTAATATATTGAGAATTTTAGCCTATGTAAGAATACATTTTATAATAAAATAGCTCAAGGTTTATTAGGGAGTGAATACTGTTGCAAGGTTTTAAATTTATATATGAAGTGATATAATGTTAATTAAAAGTAGACTGGATAAAATTAAGATGCATGTTATGAACCCCAGTAAACAAAGAAATAAACAAAAAAGTGTAGTTTATAAGTCAATAGTGGATTTAAAATAGAAAGATAGAAAATACACAATTAACCCAAAAAGAGGTAGGAAAGAAGAAAAAGGGGAAGAAAGAGCATATGGGACAAATTCCAAACACATAACAAAAAGATAAGTTTAAACCCAATTATGTCAATAATTATATTGAATATAAATAGTCTAAACACTCCCATCTCTGCCTTTTAGCAGAGATTTCAGACTGGATAAAACGCAAGACCAACTATATGCTGCCTAGAAGGAAACTATTTATAAATATACAGATAAGTTAAAACAAAAAGTGTTGAAAAAGATACAATAC
>NW_012122501.1:0-1214 GCF_000951035.1 Colobus angolensis palliatus
AGATCAATCATGCTGACACCTTAATCTCAGATTTCTGGCCTCCAGAATTATGAGAAAATAAATTTCTGTGGTGTAAGCCACCCAGTCTGTGGTACCATCCTGGGTGACAGAGCGAGACTCTGTCTCAAAAGACTTTGTCTCATAATAAACCAAAAATATATGCTTTTTAGTAAAAAACCTCTTTTTTATTTTATTTTATTTTATTTTATTTTAAATTTAAGGTGTGACAGGGCATTGCAGCCAAATCCACAGAGGAGAAATCAGAATCAAATATTCAAATAAGATCAGAGAGGTTGACCTTAAAAGTCCCAAAAAGGAGTCAGCACAAAGCCACATTTTCCACTATACTGAAAAAGTATCCTTTGCTCTTTTTCTCTGTCTTGAATTATGCTCAGATGTGTTGTGCATCCCTGTGCATTAGGAATGAAGCTTGTTACGCTCAGGTGATAAGGTAGTTCAAATAAAAAAAAAAAACACTAATAATTTCAATAATTTCAAATTACCATTTTGAAGAAAATGACCCCATTTCATTACTAAGAACCCTCAAAGGAAAATCTATGCCCCCCAAAAAAGTTAAGTCCACATAGTAAAAACCCTCGTTCCTTGTTGCCACAGATAAATATAAAATATTATTTAGGTAAAAGTGATTAGAAAAATAAAGTCAAAGTTCATGAAGCTATATCTTTTTTTTCATTTGGCCAGAAATACTAAAGTTTAGAAATATAAACTTCCATATCACACAAACCTTGTGAAATTTCCAATAATTTCAGATATACTTGGAGATAGTTTTCTTAATTAAAATAAATGAAAGTATTTTAATTTCAAAATACTTAGTAAAATGTCCTGGGCTTTAGAAATAAATCTTATGTGTTTGAATCCTGAATCTGTCACTTATTAATGGTGTAACATTTTGTGACATACTCTAGTTCTCTGGCTTCCAGTGTTCTCTTATGTGAATAAGAATAATGATGCAAATCATCCATGATGTTTCAAAGACAAAATAAGAAAGGTTGCGCCAAACAATTTTGTGAACCTTAAGGTACATTATTTGGGGTGCTATTTTATTATTTCTATTTACCTTTGAGTAAGTAAGAAAAAGGCCCCAAGGAATTTTTCTTTCCAAAACTGTTTGTTAAAGCCTCTCTCATATAGTGTCTGAGATCTCGGCTTGGTAGCTATCAACTTTTGGCATGTTATACTCTGAACACAGCATA
>NW_012122502.1:0-1716 GCF_000951035.1 Colobus angolensis palliatus
AAGTGCAGTGGTGTGATCTCGGCTCACTGCAACCTCTGCCTCCTGGGTTCACGCCATTCTCCTGCCTCAGCCTCCCGAGTAGCTGGGACTACAGGCACCCGCCACCATGCCTGGCTAATTGTTTTTGTATTTTTAGTAGAGATGGGGTTTCACTGTGTTAGCCAGGAGGGTCTCGATCTCCTGATCCCATGATCCGCCCGCCTTGGCCTCCCAAAGTGCTGGCATTACAGGCATGAGCCACTGCGCCCGGCTGAAAGATTGCAATTTTATAAAACAGATTGAGGTAAAAAGTGTACACAATGGGCAAAAGGGCAAAATATCCTAATAGAACCCCTTCCCCTCAATATAGGAAAATATAAAATTTGATGCTGGGAAATTTCAAACAGATAAATGTAGAAAAAACTCCTTTTAGACCAACTATCTGAGTTGTTATTTGCCTAAAGTTCAACCCTAATCAGCTCAAGGCCTAGGTCCAAGTATTGTTTCTGTCTTCTCTACTAGAGTAACAATTCTACTCTAGATAAACATGTTGTAAGTCAGTTTTTGGATGCTTCCTTAAGAGAGAGTTGGTGAATGCCATTTGCCCCAGTTTTCTTTGTCTGGTCCCTCTTCCTGATAACTAGAACAGGAGAAGCCCTCTTGGTCTGTGAAGTAATCTTAGGTATGAAGTCAGACACAGCAGAGTAATGAAAAAGGAGAAAACCAAGCTGCAAGGACTCTGGGGAGTGAGCCATCACATGGTCCCGGACAGCACCCCTCCTCCTACCACAGTTACTATGGGTCATCTGCTATTAGCAGCACAGCCAAATTCTCATTTATAGATGCCGTAATTTTTTAAAGCTTCCCTATCATCAATTATTTAGGTTGTATCCAGTTTTTTAGTATTGTAAAAAGGTTGTAATGAGCATCCTTATCCATAACTCTCTGTATGCCTCTCTCAATACTTCTTTGTGATAAAATCATAAATGTGGCCGGGCGCGGTGGCTCAAGCCTGTAATCCCAGCTACTCGAGAGGCTGAGGCAGGAAAATCGCTTGAACCTGGGAGGTGGAGCTTGCAGTGAGCTGAGATCCGGCCACTGCACTCCAGCCTGGGTGACAGAGCAAGACTCCGTCTCAAAAAAAAAAAAAAAACTCACTGAAAAATTAAATGGACATTTGTCTTACCCTTATATTTCTTAATCAGTTACCAATTTGTAAATATCTTAAATTAATCCTCTGCTCTCCATTCTCCTTGCCATTTACAACATCTCTTTTTGTCTGTATTTATTATATTTCTCTGTTATGTGATCCTTTCCATCTTCCAGTATCAGCTCAGTATTTTCCTGCATAAAATTCTTAGTTTCCTCAAAGCCCTTGTTATTATATGACCTCTAATCTGCTTCCCAGTCATAAACTCTGCCACTATCGATAATTGAAGACATTCCACTGTCTCCTGGCTTCCACTAATGTTAAGTCAGGCATGCGTTGTAATTGCAGTACTTGTGTAGTTGATATTCTTTCTGGGTGCTTTTAGTTTTTTTTAACCCCTGCGTCAGACAGTTTCACTGTGATATGTCTAAGTAGATTATTATTATTATTATTATTATTTTTTGAGATGGAGTTTCACTCTTGTTGCCCAGGCTGAAGTGTGATCTCAGCTCACCACAACCTCTGCCTCCTGTGTTCAAGCGATTCTCCTGCCTCATCCTCCCGAGTAGCTGGGATTACAGGAATGC
>NW_012122503.1:0-1909 GCF_000951035.1 Colobus angolensis palliatus
GTATTCCGGTGCTTGTGTTCAGGTCACCCTTATTTGGCTTGATACTGGCCCCAAAGTGCATAATAGTGATTCTGGCAATTTGGATTGCCGAAGAGAAAGCGGTAAAGTGCTTTCTTTAAGTGAAAAGGTGAAAGTTCTGGACTTCAAAAGGAAAGAAAAAAAATCATATGCTGATTTTGATAAGATCTATGGTAAGACTGAGTCTTTTATCCATTAATTGAGCATGATGTCGAGGCGAGTGGATCACCTGAGGTCGGGAGTTCAAGACCAGACCGACCAACATGGTGGAACCCCTTTTCTAGTAACTACAAAAAATTAGTCAGGAGTGGTGACGCATAACTGTAATCCCAGCTACTTGGGAGGCCAAGGCCGGAGAATTGCTTGAACCCGGGAGGCAGAGGTTACCGTGGGAGCCAAGACTGCACCATTGCACTCCAGCATGGGCAATAAGAACAAAACTCTGTCTCAAAAAACAAAAAAGGGAAAAGAAAAGAAAAAACAGCCAGGGGTGGTGATGTGTGCCTGTGGTCCCAGCTGCCTGAGAGGCTGAGGCAGGAAGATCTCTTGAGCCCAGGAATTTGAGACCATCCTGGGCAACATAGCAAAACCATGCCTCTACAAAGAAAAAACCATTAGCTAGTAGTTGAGACAGAACTGTTTTTCTGGCTGAGGCTAGGGAAGGATGGAGGCAGATCTCTGAGGGGAGGGAGTGGCCTGCGGGTGTCCTTACTGCCCGTTTTGCCTCTCTTGGGGCAGCTGTGTCATTTCCTCTCGGCCAGTCTTCTTGGCCAACAAGCGTTTCTCATCTTCCCTTTTCTCCCCATTCCCCGCTTCATCCCCCTTCATCCCCTCTTCCCTGCCCCTCCACAGACCCGGGGCATTTGGTGGACACTTCTGCTTGCAGTTAGTCAGGGCAAGTGGAGGTGAGTTTCCCATGGGGCAGGGGCTTGACAGCAGGGGTGGCCGTCCAGACTCTCCAGAAGGGACGTGGGGTTGCTGTTGTGACCGGATCTGCCCCACATCTTTGGGCCTGAGCTGTGCCCAGTCACAGTGTCCTGAGTTCCTTTGTGTTGCCTCTGCCCTATAGATCTAGGTCTTGGGGGAGGGCTGGTTTCTTCCTGGGGCCACCACCACCTGGCAGCAGCCCCACAGCCCAGGGCAGGCACAGCCAAAATACATCTGTTGGGGTGGCCACAGAGCAGGGCCAGGCTCTCCTGTCCCAATGGTTTGTGGGACAGAGGGCCTGGCCCGAGGGGAGGCGCTTGCTCAGCCTGCAGCTCCTGTGCCAAAGGCAGGGCAGCCTCTGACTCTGTCTGGGGCCGAGCCTTATTTCTGGAAGCACATGGATCCTTCTTCCTTGCCACTCAGTCTAAACGTTTAGGTTACAAATATTCTGAGTGAGAAATTGCAGTCAGAGTTTGTAATGTGTAGGACGTGACGTTAGGGAGTGAAGAGCTTTCCTCTTCACTGATTCAAGGTGACCAGTGCCGGGTGAGGGGAGCGGGATACTTGCTTCTTCAGAAGAATGGATTTAAAAGTTGACCTCTTCCCCAGACCGAGTCAGCATGGGAAGAGAATTGTGCTTTCACAAAAGCAGAGATGCTTTTCTGTAGCTTTCACTGTTTCTTCTCTGTTCTGGAAAATGGAGGACGAAGGAGTTCTCAGGTCCTCAGTCACTGGAATCAAGTGACATGCACGTCCAGCGAGAGTGCCTGAATGGGGCCCTCAGGTCTGAACAGAACAGCCCTGTGGCTCCCTCGAGCTGGTGCAGGAGGAAGTACAGAGGAGGGTCCGGTTCAGAGGGGTGTGAGACCAGGGTTAGATGACTGTTGCCAGTTTAGGGCCAATGAGAGATTTTTAATGGTAAATATGTAATCTCTCTTTTTTTTTTTTTTTTGAGACGGAGTCT
>NW_012122504.1:0-1807 GCF_000951035.1 Colobus angolensis palliatus
GAGCCTGATTTATCACCAGAGGCCCTGCTCCTGCACCAGGCCCCTCCCCGTCACTTCTCGAAGGAAATACAGGTCATCTTGCTGATGGAAATGAAATGTGAAGGTAATTAGAGGATGCCAAATGGAGATGGGAAAGGGGGCACCATGGACATTTTAAATATGTTGGTCATCTTTTTCCTTCAAGCAATTATATCAGGCTGATTTATTTTTACAGTTTATAATCACTTAACTACCTGTGGCTGGGGATTTTTTTCTTTAACCTCAAGCTTTGGAGACAAGAGACAGGTTTTTGATTTCTCTTTCTTAGGATGGTATAAAGGGAATTCATTGTGAGCTCCTCAGGCTCTCAGTTCCTCTGCAGTTTCTCAGCCAGAGCAGCTGGCTGCTGGGGGAGTCCTGGCCAGTGCCTCTCAGGGGTGCTCTAGTTGTGTGTTGCCCCCAGCAGCTCTCAGGACTCATTTCTAAGTGAGGATGTGAAAGTAACTACTTTTCCTTGAGGTCACAGAGGCCAGCCTGTGACAGGTGGAAGAAAAGAATGTACTAAGAGTTGTGTCTTATGGTCACAGACTGTAATACTGGCTTTTCTACTTCCTAGCTCGCTGACTCTGGATGTTTTACTTCACTTCTCTAGGCCTCAGTTTTTCTGTCCATAAAATGAATATAATAATAGTATCTCCCTGAGGCTGCTGTGAAGATTATATGTGAAAATGTTTGCAAACTCTTAGCATCAAGCTTGGCACATGGTCACCTCCCAGAAATGTTAGTTAATTGAAAAGTATTCAGGACCCCCACACTATAACTATGTCAATGCATATTTAATTTGAGAACTATGTTTTGGATACTGTAAATACAGACGTAGTTCTACCTTGCTACCAGGGCCACGCTGATAGTGTGGAAGGTAGGGAAGTAAGCCATTTCCTTACAGAACTGCAGGAATAGTAAGAACAGGTGCAATAGAGAAGAGTGGAAGAGTCTTTAGCCCCAAGAGGGGTTTCAGAGGTGCTGGTATCAGGCAGGACTTCCTGGAGAAGAGGAACCTTACCTTTAAAGCATGAATTGCAGCCTATGTAGAATTTTATATGTAGTATCTTATGTAATATTTTTAACAGTCTTGTGGGATGGACAATTTATAGGCAAGGAGATAGAAAACAGGCAAAGTGGTCTTAGGAGGCAGCACAGACCAAGGGGAGCTCTAGACCAGATTTGCTGGCCTGGATTTGAATCTGGGCAGGGTTCAAAGCTTCACACTGGTTGGTAGTCCTACTTAGTAGCAAACATTAAAAGGAACACTCATCTTTCATTTAATGTAGTCAAATAAATGTATTAATAACATCAAGACTTTAATTGAGATGCAGTTGACTAGGTGACAGTGCGTGTGTGTGTGTATCCTCAGATGCTTTTAAGATTTTTCTCTTAGTCTTTGGTTTTCAGCAGTTATTTTATGATGTGTGTTTTTCTTTGTATTTAATCCTGCTTGTGACTCACAGCATATCTTGAGTGCTCTCTTGATGTCTTTTGCAGTTTTGGCAAATTCTCAGCCATTTTTGAAGCATATTCAAATATTGCTTTTTCTCTATTCTTCCTCTTTTCCCTTTTTGAAAATCTTCAGGGTGGATATTTTCTACCCACCTACATTCTAGTCCCTCAGTCTTCTTTTCAGCTGTGTCGAATCTTCTGTTAAATCAATTTATTGCATTCTTAAACACATACAGTTGTATTATCCACCCCCAGAATTTTCATTTGATTTATTGAATATAGGTTCAAAGTCTCTGGTCAAATTCTTCATTTCTTAAATCTATTTTTTTAA
>NW_012122505.1:0-1569 GCF_000951035.1 Colobus angolensis palliatus
CCTCCTGAGTAGCTGGGACTACAGATGCTGTAATGACCCTGTCTCTACAAAGAATTTGGCTGGGCATGGTGGCTCACGCCTGTAATCTCAGCACTTTGGGAGGTGGGTGGATCACCTGAGGTCAGGAGTTCAAGATCAGCTTGGCCAACATAGTGCCTATAGTCCCAGCTACTCAGGAGGCTGAGGCAGGAGAATGGCGTGAACCCAGGAGGTGGAGCTTGTAGTGAGCCGAGATCTTGCCACTGCACTCCAGCCTGGGCAACAGTGCAAGACTCCATCTCAGAAAAAAAGAAAAAGATATTAAAAATTAGCCATGTATGATGGCTCATACCGATAATTCTAGTACTTTGGGAGGCTGAGGCAGGAGGATAGCTTGAGGCCAGGAGTTTGAGACAACATAGGGTGATTCCATCTCTACAAAAATAAATAAATAAATTAGCCAGGTATGGTGGCTCATGCCTGTAGTCCTAACTACTCAAAGGCTGAGGTAGGAGGATTGCTTGAGCCCAGGAGTTTGAGGCTACAGTGAGCTACAATCATGCCACTACACTCCAGCCTGGACAACATAGCAAGACCCTGTCTCTGAAAAAAATAAAAATTAAAAAAAGATTAAAAATGGTAGCATGATTTTACATATGTTAAATGGTTAAAAGTGCATAAATACTACAATAAATGTGGCAGTTTACTTTGCAGAAGACTTGAAGTTTCCTTGTGGCCTGGCATTGGAAGGATTGCAGCTTGTAGTAGTAAAAGGATTATCTGAAATCTTAACAAAAGTTATAATAGCAAAGGTGAATGGGTGGATGTGGCTTATAACACAGTGAACTGAAAAAGCCGGTGGATGTATTTGTGTGTGTATGCACTATGTGTATTCCTATGCTAATTGGTTCCACTGAGTGTACTTTTCTGCATTCACCTAGTGTTTCCTGTGAATTAAATTACATAATCAAATGCAAAAATTAAATTATGCTCAAAGTGTTCCCTAATATATCCCTTGTGTTGGAAAAAAATTTGCATTTTCAAAACTAGTATTAGAACAGAATTGACTATATATCAGTCAAAATATTCTTTATTTCATTCTTCTTTATCCCTGCTTTTCCAAGTTAACCAGTAAAAAGAACCTTAGATTAGAAGGGAACTTAAAATATAGTCTGTAATCTTTTTATTTAATGGGTGAAAGAACTGAGATCTAGAGAGATTATAACTTGATGAAGATTAGCCCTAGGATAAAAGGCTTGGTTTCAGGATTCTTCAATATTATTTCATACTGTCTCTTTGTTATTTTTGTGTGATAGTCATTGTTTGATGTTACAAGGCCAAATAGACATTAAGTAGCTGAGCATTACTTTCTGTTTGTTTTGTTTTGTTTTTTAGAGGCAGAGTCTCACTCTGTCACCCAGGCTGGAGTGCAGTGTCATCATCATAGCTTACTGTAGCCTCAAACTCCTGGGCTCAATCGATCCTCCCACCTCAGCCTCCTGAGTAGCTGGGACTACAGATGCTGTAATGACCCTGTCTCTACAAAGAATTTGGCTGGGCATGGTGGCTCACGCCTGTAATCTCAGCACT
>NW_012122506.1:0-1485 GCF_000951035.1 Colobus angolensis palliatus
ACTTTGGGGGGCTGAGGCAGGTGGATCATAAGGTCAGGAGATCGAGACCATCCTGGCCAACATGGTGGAACCCTGTCTGTACTAAAAATACAAAAATTAGCTGGGCATGGTGACATGCACCTGTAGTCCCAGCTACTCGGGAGGCTGAGGCAGAAGAATCACTTGAACCCGGGAGTTGGAGGTTGCAGTGAGCCAAGATTGCACCACTGAACTCCAGCCTGGTGACAGAGTGAGACTCCATCTCAAAAAATATATATATATATATACAGTTATTTGCTGGTGCAGTGGTTTGCACCTGTAGTCCTAGCTACTAGGGAGGCTGAGGCAGCATAATCACTTGAGTCCAGGAGTTCAAGGCTGTATTTCACTGAGATCTAGCCTGTGAATAGCCACTTCTCTCCAGCCTGGGCAATAGAGCAAGACCCCATCTCTAAAAATAAAAAATTTTAAAAAAAGAAAAAAGAAATAACTATTTGGCACACTCTTAAGTTAAAGAAATATTTGTAATCTATTAAAGAGCAACTATAGAAACCTATAGCAAACATCATGCTTTATGGTAAAATGTTGAAAGATTACCTTCTGATATCAGGAATAAATCACCATGCTATCACCCACCTCTACTGTACTAGAGTTTCTAGTCAATGCATTATAGCAAGAAAAAGAAATTAAAGGACTAAATATTGAGAATGGAAGAAATAATGCTATTATTATCACCACTGTTACGCTCTTGGAATTAATAATTTCAATTGATACAAGTTCAGTCCACACAAAAAAAAGCTTTGTTTTATATACCAGCAATAAATAGTTAGAAAATTAAAATGTGTATTTATTAGTCCATTCTTGCACTGCTATAAACAAATACCTGAGACTGGGTAATTTATAAAGAAAACAGATTTAATTGGCTCACCGTTACACAGGCTGTACAGGAAGCATGGCAGAATCTGCTTCTAGGCAGGCCTCGGGGAGCTTTTATTCACGGTGGAAGGCAAAGGAGGAGTAGGCATCTTACATGGCAGGAGCAGAACCGAGGACAGGGGGAGGTGCCACACACTTTTAAACAATCAGATCTCATGAAAACTCACTATCGTGATGACAGCACCACGGGAAATGGTGTTAAACTGTGAGAAACTGCCTCCATGATCCAATCACCTTCTATCAGACCCCACCTCCAACACTGGAGACTACAATTGAACATGAACTTTGGGCAGGGACATATCCAAACTATGTCAGTTTAGGAGCTAGGTGCAATGGCTCATACCTGTAATTTCGGCTACTCAAGAGGATGAGGAAGGCTGGGCACGGTGGCTTATGCCTGTAATCCCAGCACTTTGGGAGGCCAAGGTGGGTGGATTGCAAGGTCAAGAGATCAAGACCATCCTGGCCAACATGGTGAAACCCTGTCTCTACAAAAAATATAAAAAAATTAGCCAGGTGTGGTGGCACACACCTGTAATCCCAGCTACTCAGGAGGCTGAGGCAGGAGAA
>NW_012122507.1:0-1613 GCF_000951035.1 Colobus angolensis palliatus
AAAGGCAAAATAAAACAATCTGTTATCCTTGTCACACACCCTCTCCCTGTGCAGTCTCCCAGTGGTGTTTAGGTGTGATCATCCAAGATCAGATGTGCCAGAGTTACTACTGAAACTTTTGAAATTATGATATCCAAAAAGAAAAATACAAAAACCGCCCTCAATCTCATCACAAAGATAAATTTGTTGTTGACATTTTGGTGTATTTTTCTGGGGTGTGTGTGTGTGTGTGTGTGTGTGTGTACACATCTATCTACAGGGCCAGACAATAGATATACCATTGTGCCTTCGAATCCATGAGGCACTGGCTCTAGAACCAAAATCCACAGACATTCAAGTTCCTTATATAGATAAAATGGTGTAGTATTTGCATATATCCCACGCACGTCCTCCCATATACTTTAAATTATCTTTAGATTACTTTTAATACCTAATACAATGTAAATGCTATGTAAATAGTTGTTATACCATATTGTTTAAGGAATAATGACAAAAAACTCTGTATATGTTTAGGTCATCCTTTTATTTATTTATTTTATTTTATTTTTTATTTTTTGAGATGGAGTCTCTTTCTGTCACCCAGGCTTGAGTGCAGTGGCGTGGTCTTGGCTCACTGTCACCTCCACCTCCCAGGTTCATGGAATTCTCCCGGCCTCAGCCTCCCAAGTAGCTGAGATTACAGGTGCCTGCCACCATGCCCAGCTAATTTTTTTTTTTTGATATGGAGTCTCGCTCCTGTCATGCGAGCTGGAGTGCAGTGGCATGATCTTGGCTCACTGCTATCTCCACCTCCCAGGTTCAAGTGATTCTCCTTCCTCAGCCTCCCAAGTAGCTGGGATTACAGGTGTCCATCACCACACCCGACTAATTTTTGTATTTTTAGTAGAGATGGGGTTTTGCCATGTTGGCCAGGCTGGTCTCGAACTCCTGACCTCAGGTGATCCGCCCACCTCAGCCTCCCAAAGTGCTGGGATTACAGGTGTGAGCCACCACGCCCGGCCATTTCTAAAATATTTTTGATCTGGGATTGGTTGAATCCGTGGATGCAGAGCAGAACCCACAGATACAGAGGGCTGACTGTACTCAAATAGGATTATACTATGCATACTGTTTTGTATGCTCCCTCACTCAGTCAATATCAGGAACATCTTTCTGTGTCAGTACCTTCTTCTACAACATCATTTTGCATGGTTGAGTAGTATTCTATGATATGGATGTATCATAACAGTTTAAACCCACTTCCAATTTTGCCGACTGCTTCTGATTTTGGCTAGTCTCAAGCATTAATTTATTGATTTATTGAGTCCTTTCTATGTGCTGAATGCTTTGCAAATCCTATGACTTGATGGGAGGCAGTGCCTGGTGATGGAGAGGCTTCGGTTCAAATTCCATCACTGTTCTTTACTAGCTCTTTGATTAAGTTACTGAACTTCTCTGGGTCTCAGCTACCTCCTGTGGAGAATATGGGTAATGGTACTTTCCTTTTTTTTTTTTTTTTTTGAGGAGACGGAGTCTGGCTCTGTCACCCAGGCTGGAGTGCAGTGGCCGGATCTCGGCTCACTGCAAGCTCCGACTCCCGGATTTACGCCATTCTCCTGCCTCAGCCTCCCGAG
>NW_012122508.1:0-1089 GCF_000951035.1 Colobus angolensis palliatus
CTCCTGACCTCAGGTGATCCACCCGCCTCGGCCTCCCAAAGTGCTGGGATTACAGGGGTGAGCCACTGCACCCAGCTAACATTCTGATTTTTATAGAAGAGCCAGATAATCTCAATTTTTGTAGGAAACCTCCAACTTTGTGTCCTTTGCCTCTAAAGATTTTTTTTTTTCGATTGTTCATCATACTGTCCTAGGCAACACCACAAATCCTTGAGCTATGCATAGGCAGCTCACAAATCACCTCTGTCTGGTACATGGTATATTCTAATGGCAATAAAATGGCACAGGCAGCCCCGTGTGCCAGGCACTGTTCTAGGCACTTGTCATGTATTCATTCAATCCTCTCAGCAACCTTGGGTGGTGGGTATTATTACTACCCCCCATTTTCCAAGTAAGGGAAGTGAAATTCCAGGATGTTAGGTCATTTTGTCTATTTTGATCATCACTATATACCAGGATTGCAAGCTCAAATGTGCACAGGTGGCCAAAAAAAAAGTTGTGACCACTTTCCAAGGTGAGACTGATAGTAAACTAGAGCCAGGATCAGACCCAGACAGTCTGGTTCCAGAGCTGGTACTTGTAACTTCTGTGTTCTACTTCCTACAAAACCGAGAAAACTAGCCTCCGTAGCCAGTTATAAGTATGGTAGAAGGAAAGAATGGAGCTAGATGTCATTTGACCAAAGATTCTAGTTGAAAATAAAAGTCATCTGGTGCGTTCCCCCTGGGCAGCACCTCTGAATCCTGCTGTCATAGTCCAAGATCTGGGGTGACCACTGTCCTATTTTGTAATGGTTAGCCTGGCATCTTCTCCCTTTTAGCTTGTATCCTGGGTGTTTCCTTTTCTAACAAAATATTATTAGAATTTTATTAAAAATAGCTTGTGTGTGTGTGTGTGTGTGTGTTTTTGTTGTTGTTGTTTTGTTTTGTTTTGTTTTTTGAGACGGTCTCCCTCTCTTAACCAGACTGAAATGCCTCAACCTTCACAGGTTCAAACAGTGGTCCTTTCTCAACCCACCCCAGTAGCTGGGCTCACAGGTGTGCAGCTAATTTTTTAAACTTTTGAATTAATATTTTAACTTTTTAATTT
>NW_012122509.1:0-1481 GCF_000951035.1 Colobus angolensis palliatus
TCTGTGTGTTTTGACATAAAGGGAATCATGCTGCAGGAATCACGAGTAGTATCCTTCTCAGTTCTTCTTTTTTAAGCCGGTGTCTTGCTGTTGTTGGCCCGGACTGGAGTGCAATGGCGCAATCTCAGCTCACTGCAACCTCTGCCTCCCGAGTTCCAGCAAGTGTCCTGCCTCAACCTCCTGAGTAGCTGGGATTACAGGCACCCGCCACCACACCCTGCTATTTTTTGTATTTTTTTACCAGAGAGGAGGTTTCACCATGTTAACCAGGCTGGTCTCAAACTCCTGACCTCAGGTAATCCACCAGCCTCGGCCTCCCAACGTGCTGGGATTACAGATGTGAGCCACTGCGTCCAGCCTTAAGGAATCAACAAAGAAAACTATGAAAACTAATAAGTGAATTTAGTGAGACTGTATAATACAAGCCCCATACAAATGTATAAGAACATATAAAATTAATTGTATGTATGTGTGCTATCAACAAACAATTGAAAATTCAAAACACTATTTGTAATCATAGCAAAACCTATAAAATGCTTAGGCATAATATTAACAAACTATGTGAAAAACCTGTCCTGAAAATTTCAAAACGCTGCTGAGAGAAATTAGAGAGCAAAATAAATAGATCAGCATATGATATGGTTTTGGCTGTGTCCCCACTTGAATCTCATTTTGAATTGTAATTGCCAGTCTCCACGTGAAAAGGATGGGACCAGGTAGAGGTAATCAGATCGTGGAGGTGGTTTCCCCCATGCTATTCTCGTGATAGTGAATGAGTCTCGTGAGATCTGATGGTTTTATAAGCGTCTGGCATTTCCCCTGCCTGCATTCACTCCATCCTGCCACCCTGTGAAGAAAGTGCCTGCTTCTCCTTTTCCTTCTGCCATGATGCTGTTTCCTGAGGCCTCCCCAGCAAAAAATGTGGAACTGAGTCAATTAATTAATTCCTCTTTTCTTTTAAATTACCCAGTTTTGGGTATTTCTTCATAGTAGTGTGAGAATGGACAAATACAGTATACCATATATATAGACAGGAAGACTAGTTATTATTAATATGTTAACACTGCCCAAATTGTTTTATGGACTAGTTCAATGTATTCTCAATGAAATATCAGCAGGCTTTTCATAAAAATTGATAAGTTGATTCTATAATTTTATAAGAAATAGACTAGCCAAAACAATTTTGAAAAAGATGAACAAAGAAGATTTACAGTACATCATTTTTAGACTCACTATAATGCAACAATAATGTAGACTGGTATTGATTTAAGATTAGATACGTAGATCAATTAAACAGAATTTTGAAATCCAAAAATAAACCCATACACATGCGTATACATAGATATGAATTATATGTATGATTTTAGATGTATAGCCATATTTTAAAAAGAAAACTTGACCTGATCTCACACCATATACAAAATTACTTTTCAGTCTATCATAGACCTAAATGTAACAACTAAAACACATAACTTTTAGTA
>NW_012122510.1:0-332 GCF_000951035.1 Colobus angolensis palliatus
TGTACTCTTTTATTCTCAGTGGTCCAAGACATCCAAAGTATGCTGGCTCCTTGTCAATACTCTAAGTCAGGCAAGACAGAAACCAGTTCTTTAGACAGCCTTTTGGAAAATCAGAAGACCAGACACATATTCCACTCTTTTCTCTCCCTCCTGAGGGAGAAACCCCAAATTGGGCACACCCCCCCAGTTGTGCTGAGTGGTACTGGCTCATTTATAAAAGCACTGCAATTTCTTTGATGCTGCACTATGCCACCCTCACTCTCCCTTGTTTTCAGTCTTCCCAGCCACCCAAACTCTCACAACTCCATCCATTTTCTGAGTCAGGTAAGGCA
>NW_012122510.1:1606-1977 GCF_000951035.1 Colobus angolensis palliatus
AGACCGAGACCCAGCAGGAGGTAAAATAAAGAAACTCAACTAGTAAATTACAGAGACTAAGCAAACATATCCAAGTGAAAAATCAAAATAAACCAGACAAAACAGACCTCCTCAAATTAACGAAACAAGGAGGCAGTGACTAACCCTTATATGATTGCGATATGTGAGCTCTATGACCAAATATTGAAAGTAGCAATTTTAAGGAAACTCAGCGATCTCCAAGATAACACAGAAAAGCAATTCATACATTTATTGAAATTTAGCAACAATATTAATATAATTTTAAAATATCAAGCAGAATTCTTAGAACTGAAGAATACAATTGCTAAACTGGCAAACATATTAAAAGCCTCCAATATCAAAATGAATTA
>NW_012122510.1:2027-2338 GCF_000951035.1 Colobus angolensis palliatus
AAGCAGAATTCTTAGAACTGAAGAATACAATTGCTAAACTGGCAAACATATTAAAAGCCTCCAATATCAAAATGAATTAAGAAGAAGAATCAGTGGGCTCAAAATTAGGATATCTGAAAACACATAGGGGAAAAAAGTGACAAAAGAATAAAAAGGGAAACAGTATAGATTGCCTATACAATATAGAAAAATACCTCAAAAAGGCCAGAACTAAGCATAATTGATATTCAAGAGGGAATTTAGCAAGAAGAAGGAAAAGAAAGCTTATTCAAAGATATAATGACAAAACCTTTCCAAAACTTGAGAATGAT
>NW_012122510.1:2869-3654 GCF_000951035.1 Colobus angolensis palliatus
TACTCTTTGTCTAGCTAACCTAGTAGTGACTTGGAAAACTTTTCTGTCTAGCACTCTGTGTCTAGCTCAGGGATTGTAATTGCACCAACCAATCAGCCCTCTGTCAAAATGGACCAATCAACTCTCTGTAAAATGGACTAATCAGCAGTATATGGGTGGGGTCAGATAAGAGAATAAAAGCAGGCTGCCTGAGTCAGCCAGAGGCAACCCTCCTGGGTCCCCTCCCACACTGTGGAAGCTCTATTCTTTCGCTCCTTATAATAATTCTTGCTGCTGCTCACTCTTTGGGTCCATGCTGCCTTTAAGAGCTGTAACATTCACCGCAAAGGTCTCCAGCTTCACTCCTGAAGCCAGCAAGACCACGAACTCACTGGGAAGAATGAACAACTCCAGATGCCCCGCCTTTAAGAGCTGCAACACTCATTGCCAAGGTTTCTCCAGCTTCACTCCTGAAGCCAGCAAGACCACGAACTCACTGGGAAGAATGAACAACTCCAGATGCCCCGCCTTTAAGAGCTGCAACACTCATTGCCAAGGTTTGCAGCTTCACTCCTCTCAGCCAGACCACGAACCCACCGGAAGGAAGAAGCTCCAGACACATCTGAACATCTGAAGGAATCAACTCCGGACACACCATCTTTACCAAGTGTAACACTCACCGCGAGGGTCCGTGGCTTCATTCTTGAAGTCAGCGAGACCAAGAACCCACCAGTTCCAGACACATTATCACCAGTCATAAAACAAATCTGAAATATGAGGATGAGACAGTTCCCACAGACACAGTG
>NW_012122510.1:4598-5225 GCF_000951035.1 Colobus angolensis palliatus
CCCATCAAAGAGAAGCCCAGGACCTGATCACTTCAATGCTGAATTCTACCAAACATTTAATAAAAATACCAATTCTACTCAAACTTTTCCAAAAAGAAAAAAAAATGATGGGGAGATACTACTTCCAAATTCATTCTACAAAGCCAGCACGATTTTGGTAACTAATATAAAACTAGGACACAACAACAGCAAAGAAAAATAAATGAGCTACAGGCCAATATAACTGATTAACATAGATATAAAAATTCTCAACAAAAAATACAAGGAAACTCAATTTAACAACACATTAGAAAGATTATTCACCATGATTAAGTGAGATTCATCCTAGCGATGCAAGGATGGTTCAATAAATCAATAATTGCACTATTATTGATTGCAATGCAATAAACATGATAAAACATTTTAACAGAACCAAGAACAAAAAAATACAATCATTTCAAATATACACCAAAAATAATTTCATAAAAGTCAATATCATTTTATGATTAAAAAGTTAACCCTCAACAAACTGGGTATAGAAACTCAAAATAATAAAAGTCATATGTGACAAAGCCACAGCCAGTGTCCTGCTGAACAGGGAAGAAACTGAAAACCTTTTCTCTAAGATCTGGAACAAGAAAAATTTGC
>NW_012122510.1:10484-11630 GCF_000951035.1 Colobus angolensis palliatus
AATTGCAAACTCTGTATCATCAAGGGATTAATAACCAGAATATAAAAGAAACTCAAACAACTCAATAGCAAAAACACCAAATAATTTTATTTAAAAATGAGCAAAAGTCTAAACAGACATTTCTCAAAATAAGACAGTCAATAAGTATATGAAAAAATGTTCAACCTCATTAATCATCGGATGAATCCAAATCAAAACCACAATGAGATATTATCTCACCCTAGTTAATATGGCTTTTGTTGAAAAGACGGAATAATAAATGCTGGTGAGGATATGGAAGAAAGGAACTGTTGTACTCTGTCAGTGGGAGTGAAAATTAGTACAGCCACTATAGGAAACATTCTTGAGGTGACTTTATTTTTTTGAGGTATGTTCCTTCTATACCCAGTTTATTGAGGGTTTTTTATTGTAACTATCATATGATCTAGCAATTATACTAGTAGGCATATATCCAAAAAACGAAATTAATATATCCAAGGGCTGTCTACACTCCCCTGTGTTTTGCGGAACTATTCATAAGACAAAACATGGAATCAATTTAAGTGCCCATCAATGGTTAAATGGACAAAGAAAAGTGATATGAACTACACTATGGTATATAATTCAACATAAAAGTAATAAAATTCTGTCATTTACAGCAACATGAATAAAATTGAAATTAAGTAAAATAAGCCAAGCACAGAAAGATAAATATTGCATGTCCTCATTCGTAACTGGGAGTTAAAATGGGGGAGCCCATGAAGGTACTAGATTTGTAGTTACCAGAGGCCAAAAGAAGTAGGCAAAGATGAAGGGAGTTTGTTTAATGGGTGCAAATATACAGTTAGAAGCTGTAAGACCCAGTGTTCAATAGTTCAGTAGGGTGACTATAGTTAGCATTAATCTATTGTACTTTTCAAAATAGCAAGAAGAGACTAATTTAAATGTTCCTAGCATAAAGAGAAATATTTAAGGTGATGGGTTTCCTGATTTAGTTAATTTGATCATTACACCTCATGTGAATTTATCAAATTACCCTCAAAATATGTACATCTGTTATACATCAGTTGAAATCTTAAAAAGTTCACTCCAGCCTGGGTGAATGATGAGACTCTATCTAAAGAATAATACATAATAAAAACTGAAATAAAAAATTAAAAAAATATG
>NW_012122510.1:11680-12005 GCF_000951035.1 Colobus angolensis palliatus
GAAATTAATATATCCAAGGGCTGTCTACACTCCCCTGTGTTTTGCGGAACTATTCATAAGACAAAACATGGAATCCACTTAAGTGCCCATCAATGGTTAAATGGACAAAGAAAAGTGATATGAACTACACTATGGTATATAATTCAACATAAAAATAATAAAATTCTGTCATTTACAGCAACATGAATAGAACTGAAATTAAGTAAAATAAGCCAAGCACAGAAAGATAAATATTGCATGTCCTCATTTGTAAGTGGGAGTTAAAATGGTGGAGCCCATGAAGGTACTAGATTTGTAGTTACCAGAGGCCAAAGGAGGTAGGCAA
>NW_012122510.1:16059-17655 GCF_000951035.1 Colobus angolensis palliatus
TGGAAAAAACTGCTTTAAAGTTCATATGGAACCAAAAAAGAGCCCGCATTTCCAAGGCAATCCTAAGTCAAAAGAACAAAGCTGGAAGCATCACGCTACCTGACTTCAAACTATACTACAAGGCTACAGTAACCAAAACTGCTTTAAAGTTCATATGGAACCAAAAAAGAGCCCGCATTGCCAAGACAATCCTAAGTCAAAAGAACAAAGCTGGAAGCATCACGATACCTGACTTAAGTCCTACTGTTTTATGTTCTCTAGACGAAATGGTTTCCAACCTCCAAAAAATTAAACTCTGTATCAGCTGTTATATCCTGAAGTTATTTATCTGGCTAATTTACTATCTCAGAAGATGACTGAAATGTGTGTGTCTTCACTTGCACACACAGCAGAAACTCTTAAGCTAATCAATAGAAAATTAAACATTTTTGACGCATAATGTGTGTAATCATTTTTCTTTGATCTATCTCATATTGAGAAGAAAAAAAACAAATCTATATTGACTGTGTTCACTATCACATTGCTCCAAAAACCCTAAAAAACTATAAAAAGATGTTCTTATTGACACAGAGCTCCTGGTAAATTCTTGACAGTCCTTAATTCACAGAAGATTCAGGGTGGGCTTTGCGTGTGAGAAGACAGTGTTAGAGGGAGGCAGATGCAATGATTTATCCTTGCTGGAACTGAAAGTTGAGGAGGGATAGAGAACTAACAGCATTATGTCTGTAGAAATCATGTAGGGAATTGTATTTTCTGCTTTGTTGCTCTGGGCTAGCATTTCACTTTCCAGTTTTGCCATGTTAAAATCAGTGTTTTCAATAACTGATACTATTTTTCCAACGCCTATAAGCTCTACCAGTCTATGGACAACTATTTTGTCTCCACTGATGCCATAATCATGTTCTTTGCTCCAGAACCCACCCTAGGCATACACATTAGAAATACCCTAATCATGCTCTCCCCATCCAGAGTTCACACTTACTTCTTTGATATTAGGGTATAAAAAATACTGTTTCCTCATTGTTTCAGTCCAATAAACTTCTCAATAATATGATTTCCAAGAACATAACTCTTCTCTCCATAAACTGAAACTTACACATTGTTACAATTGTTTAGTCATTTTTAAATAATTTATCAATTCATCTTTCTTTATATTTACATAACTAAACTTATTAAAATATTTATTTCCAAACCATTAAAACATGTGACCCAAGTAGTATATTGTTTCTTTTTTTAGAGTAATAAACATCAACAGCCACAACAACAATAAAAAAACCAGCAAACAATTGAAAAATATTTTCTATATGTCAATACTGGAGTCTGTTCTCCAAACATCCCATTAAAATTAATCTGTTGCCTGAATTTGGTTGATATATGATTAAGAAAAAAATAATTAAAGGGATTATTTGGGTTTGCTATGCTCTGATGGAGTATGTTGTGTGGAGCCAATGTCATATATCACTATGCATTGGTCGGTGCAGGTATGCAAGCATTTTCTGACACAAATTTGTTACAAATAAACCAAGGTAACCCTAACACTACAGTAAGGGGAGTGCTTACTAATGCCTGAGTCCTGATTCCATCTTAGAGGCTATG
>NW_012122510.1:18079-20069 GCF_000951035.1 Colobus angolensis palliatus
CTACCAGTCTATGGACAACTATTTTGTCTCCACTGATGCCATAATCATGTTCTTTGCTCCAGAACCCACCCTAGGCCTACACATTAGAAATACCCTAATCATGCTCTCCCCATCCAGAGTTCACACTTGCTTCTATGAGATTAGGGTATAAAAAATACTGTTTCCTCATTGTTTCAGTCCAATAAACTTCTCAATGACATGATTTTCAAGAACATAACTCTTCCCACCCTAGGCCTACACATTAGAAATACCCTAATCATGCTCTCCCCATCCAGAGTTCACACTTGCTTCTTTGAGATTAGGGTATAAAAAATACTGTTTCCTCATTGTTTCAGTCCAATAAACTTCTCAATGACATGATTTTCAAGAACATAACTCTTCTCTCCATAAACTGAAACTTACACATTTTTATAATTGTTTAGTAATTTTTAAATAATTTATCAATTCATCTTTCTTTATATTTACATAACTAAACTTATTAAAATATTTATTTCCAAACCATTAAAACATGTGACCCAAGTAGTATATTGTTTCTTTTTTTAGAGTAATAAACATCAACAGCCACAACAACAATAAAAAAACTAGCAAACTATTGAAAAATATTTTCTATATGTCAATACTGGAGTCTGTTCTCCAAACATCCCATTAAAATTAATCTCTTGCCTGAAGTTGGTTGATATATGATTAAGAAAAAAATAATTAACGGGATTATTTGGGTTTGCTATGCTCTGATGGAGTATGTTGTGTGGAGCCAATGTCATATATCACTATGCATTGGTCGGTGCAGGCATGCAAGCATTTTCTGACACAAACAAATTTGTTACAAATAAACCAAGGTAACCCTAACACTACAGTAAGGGGAGTGCTTACTAATGCCTGAGTCCTGATTCCATCTTAGAGGCTATGTATCACTGAAGTAAATACTAGGCTGAGTTACAGAAATTGAAGCTAATAAATATTAAATCACTTACTGAAGATGGGACAGCTGCTGCTCCAAAATAGAACCCATACGTAGGTTAGTCTGAGCCACAGTGGTGACTTTAATTTACTGGAGATAAAGTATAGTAAATTTTATTTTATTTTGTATTATACTTTAAGTTCTAGGGTACATGTGCACAACATACAGGCTTATTACATATGTATACATGTTCCATGTTGTTGTGCTGCATCTACCAACTCGCAACCTACACAGGCATTTCTCTGAATGCTATCACTCCATGACCCCATGACAGGCCCTGGTGTGTGATGCTCCCCACCCTGTGTCCAAGTGTTCTCCCTGATCTACTCCCACCCATGAGTGAGAACATGCGGTGCTTGGTCCTCTGTCCCTGTTGTAGTTTGCTCAGAATTATGGCTTCCAACTTCATCCATGTCCCTACAAAGGACGTGAACTCATCCCTTCCTATGGCTGCAGAACATTCCATGGTGTCTATGTGCTACATTTTCTTAATCCCGTCTATCATTGATGGACATTTGGGTTGGTTCCAAGTCTTTACTATTGTGAATAGTGCTGCAATAAACATATGTGTGTATGTGTCTTTATATTATCATGATTTATAATCCTTCAGCTATTTACCCAGTAATGGGATCACTGAGTCAAATGATATTTCTTCTTATAGATCCTTGAGAAATCGCCACACTGTCTTCCACAATGGTTGAACTAGTTTACTCTCCCACCAGCAGTGTAAAAGTGTTCCTATTTCTCTACATCCTCTCCAGTACCTGTTGTTTCCTGACTTTTTAATGATCGCCATTCTAACTGGTGTGAGATGGCATCTCATTGTGGTTTTGATTTGCATTTCTCCGATGGCCAGTGATGATGAGCATTTTTTCATGTGTCTGTTGGATTGCATAAATGTCTTCTTTTGAGAAATGTCTGTTCATATTTTTTGCCGACTTTTTGATGGAGTTGTTTGATTTTTTTTCACGTAAATTTGTTTAAGTTCTTTGTAGATTCTGGGTATTAGCCCTTTGTCAGATGGGTAGATTG
>NW_012122510.1:21095-21350 GCF_000951035.1 Colobus angolensis palliatus
TGGGGTTCCTGGGAATTCTAAACCACTGTGCCAACACCTAAGTTACACTTAAAAGGATATTTGCAATTTATCTTCCTATCTTCTGCTAAGGATGAAATCAGCCATGGATGTCATATCTCCTGAGAAAAATTTGTCATTTTATGGCTTTTATTTCATACTCTCTTTTTTGCCACCTCAGCTATTTGATGGACACTAAAAAACAGACCAAAAAAATATTATAATTTGTCAGTTTTGTATCCTGCTCTTTTTAGGATG
>NW_012122510.1:23273-24706 GCF_000951035.1 Colobus angolensis palliatus
TTTCAGCTTTCTACTTATGGCTAGCCAATTTTCCCAGCACCATTTATTAAATGGGGAATCCTTTCCCCATTTCTTGTTTTTCTCACGTTTATCAAAGATGAGATGGCTGTAGATGTGTAGTATTATTTCTGAGGACTCGGTTCTGTTCCATTGGTCTATATCTCTGTTTTGGTACCAGTACCATGCTGTTTTGGTTACTGTAGCCTTGTAGCATAAAAGAGGACACAAGCAAATGGAAGAACATACCATGCTTATGGATAGGAAGAATCAATATCATGAAAATGGCTATACTGCCTAAGGTAATTTATAGATTCAATGCCATCCCCATCAAGCTACCAATGAGTTTCTTCACAGAATTGGAAAAAACTGCTTTAAAGTTCATATGGAACCAAAAAAGAGCCCGCATTGCCAAGACAATCCTAAGTCAAAAGAACAAAGCTGGAAACATTACATTACCTGACTTCAAACTATACTACAAAGCTACAGTAATCAAAACAGCATGGTACTGATACAAAAACAGAGATATAGATCAAGGAAACAGAACAGAGCCCTTGGAAATAATACCACACATCAACAGCCATCTGATCTTTGACAAACCTGACAAAAATAATAAATGGGGAAAGGATTCCCCATTGAATAAATGGTGCTGGGAAAATTGGCTAGCCATAAGTAGAAAGCTGAAACTGGATCCTTTCCTTACTCCTTATACGAAAATTAATTCACGATGGATTAGAGACTTAAATGTTAGACCTAATACCATAAAAACCCTAGAAGAAAACCTAGGTGGTACCATTCAGGACATAGGCATGGGCAAGGACTTCATGTCTAAAACACCAAAAGCAACGGCAGCAAAAGCCAAAATTGACAAATGAGATCAAATTAAACTAAAGAGCTTCTGCACAGCAAAAGAAACTACCATCAGAGTGAACAGGCAACCTAAAGAATGGGAGAAAATTTTTGCAATCTACTCGTTTGTGTCTTCCTTTATTTTCTTGAGCAGTGGTTTGTAGTTCTCCTTGAAGAGATCGTTCACATCCCTTGTAACTTGAATTCCTAGGTATTTTATTGTCTTTAAACTACTGTGCATGGGAGTTCACTCATGATTTGGCTCTCTGTTTGTCTGTTATTGGTGTTTAAGGATGCTTGTGATTTTTGTACGTTGATTTTGCATTCTGAGACTTTGTTGAATTTGCTTACTAGTATAAGGAGATATTGGGCTGAGACGATGGGGTTTTCTAAACATGCAATCATGTCATCTGCAAACAGAGACAATTTGACTTCCTCTTTTCCTAATTTAATATCTTTTATTTCTTTCTCCTGCCTGATTGCCCTGGCCAAAACTTCCATCACTATGTTGAATAGGAGTGGTGAGAGAGGGCATCCCTGTCTTGTGCCAGTTTTCAAAGGGAATGCTTCCAGTTTTTGCTCATTCA
>NW_012122510.1:24861-26432 GCF_000951035.1 Colobus angolensis palliatus
TGAAAGACTGTTGAATTTTGTTGAATGCCTTTTCTGCATCTATTGAGGTAATTATGTGGTTTTTGTCTTTGGTTCTGTTTATATGATGGATTATGTTTATTGATTTGTGTATGTTAAACCAGCCTTGCATCCCAGGGATGAAGCCTGCTAATCGTGGTGGATAGGCTTTTTATTGTGCTGCTGGATTCGGTTTGCCAGTATTTTATTGAGGAATTTTGCATCTAATATTCATCAGGGATATTGATCGAAAATTCTTTTTTGTTGTGTCTCTGCCAGTCTTTGGTATCAGGATGATGCTGCCCTCATAAAATGAGGTAGGGAGGATTCCCTCTTTTTCTATTGATTGGAATAGTTTCAGAAGAAATTGTACCAGCTCCTGCTTGTATCTCTGGTAGAATTCGCCTGTGAATCCATCTGGGTCCTGGACTTGTTTTGGTTGGTAGGTTATTAATTATTTTCTCAATTTCAGAGTCTGTTACTGCTCTATTCAGGGATTCAACTCCTTCCTGGTTTAGTCGTGGGAGGATGTATGTGTCCAGGAATACATCGATTTCTCCTAGATTTTCTAGTTTATTTGCAAAGAGATGATCATAGTATTCTCTGATGGTAATCTGTCTTTCTGTGGATCAGTGGTGATATCCTCTTTATCAAGTTTTATTGCATCTATTTGATTCTTCTCTCTTTTCTTCTTTATTAAGTCTTGCTTGTGGTTTGTCTATTTTTTTCATCACTTCAAAAAACCAGCTCCTGGGTTCATTGATGTTTTTCAGGGTTTTTTGTGTCTCTATCTCCTTCAGTTCTGCTCTGATCTTAGTTATTTCTTGCTTTCTGCTAGCTTTTGAATTTGTTTGCTTTTGCCTCTCTAGTTCCTTTCATTGTGATATTAGGATGTCGATTTTAGATCTTTCCTGCTTTCTCTTGTGGGCATTTAGTGCTACAAATTTCCCTCTACACATTGGTTTAAATGTGTCACAGAGATTCTGGTATGTTGTGTCTTGATTCTCATTGGTTTCAAAGAACGTCTTTATTTCTTCCTTCATTTTGTTATTTACCCAGTAGTCATTCAGGACCACGTTGTTCAGTTTCCATGTAGCTGTGCAGTTTTGAGTGAGTTTCTTAATCCTGAGTTCTAGTTTGATTGCACTGTGGTCTGAGAGACAGTTTGTTAAGATTTGTGTGTGTGGTTTTTTTTTTTTACATTTACTGAGGAGTGCTTTATTTCCAACAATGTGATTAATTTTGGAATAAGTGCAATATGGTACTGAGAAGAATGTATAATCTGTTGATTTGGGGTGTGGAGTTCTGTAGAGGTCTATTAGGTCTGCTTGGTGCAGAGCTAAGATAAAGTCCTGGATATCCTTGTTAACTTTCTGTCTCGTTGATGTGTCTAATGTTGACTGTTGGGTATTAAAGTCTCCTGTTATTATTGTGTGAGAGTCTAAGTCTCTTTGTAGGTCTCTAAGGACTTTATGAATCTGGGTCCTCCTTTATTGGGTGCATATATATTTAGGATAGTTAGCTCTTCCTGATGAATTGATCCCTTTACCATTATGTAATGCCCTTGTCTCTTT
>NW_012122510.1:26706-27087 GCF_000951035.1 Colobus angolensis palliatus
TTGCAGTGGCTGGTACTGGTTGTTCCTTTCCATGTTCATTGCTTCCTTCAGAAAGCTCTTATAAGGCAGGCCTGGTGGTGACAAATTCTCTAAGCATTTGCTTGTCTGTAAAGGATTTTATTTCTCCTTCACATATGAAACTTAGTTTGGCTGGATATGACATTCTCGTTTGAAAATTCTTTTCTTTAAGAATGTTGAATATTGGCCCCCACTCTCTTCTGGCTTGGAGAGCCTCTGCTGAGAGATCTTCTGTTAGTTTGATGGGCTTCCCTTTGTGGGTAACCCAACCTTTCTCTCTGGCAGCCCTTAACACTGTTTCCTTCATTTCAACCTTGGTGTTCTGACAATTATGTGTCTTGCGGTTGCTCTTTTCGAGGGTTA
>NW_012122511.1:0-1407 GCF_000951035.1 Colobus angolensis palliatus
TCACACATGTTATTTGAATAAATTCAATTAAAATATTGAGTTTTTACCATTTAAAGTATTTTGCATTTTAAAAATCGTTGAAAAGGCTTGCGTTTTTCTAAAATTTCTAAATTTTCTATATATTCATAGAAGTATAAGAAAAACATACCTTTGATATGATCTTGTGCAATCAATAATGAATTCTTGTTTCTAATTAGAAATTTATTATCTACCTTTGATTTGAATTGTAGAGAACAATAAACAGTTACACATAACAAGATCTGCAGCTTTTCACTGCTGTGTGGTACTAATTAAAGCTGACACATTGTAGCATTGACCTGAAAACCTACTATCTGTGGATCATGAACAATGACTATTGCAAGGAAAATGCCTTGCTAGTATTCATTAGAATTCATCATCATATCTACTCAACTCTTTCTTGACTGTCACCTTCACTTGCTTAATACATATACTGGGTTGGCCTTAATCTACACCTGCTTGGTATAATATATATCTTCTTGAAAGAAAACCAAATATTGTAAAATTTAAAATAAAATTTATCATAGATTTCTAATGGTATATATGAAAAAGCACAGAATCAGTGAAAACACCTATTGATACATAAGCACAAATTATATGGATGCTTATTTGAATTTGAATTGGGTGGGAAGGTAACGGCAGTAGGGATTATTAAGAATGGTATAAAGAGAGCATCCATGTTTACAGTCTTTCGCTGCATGACTAAGAAACCAGCAAATTTTGTTTGCAATGTGGCTGCAAAGAAGTAAGATATTTTTAGTCATAATTTATTTATTTATTTTTTATTTCTCAACTTACAACCAAAACATCCAGCTGCTGTCACTCTTTTATTGTTCTTCTTCCAATTTTAGCCTCCATCTAATTTCCACAAGCCTGCTAAACACAATCAGTAAAAAAAAGTTGAATGTAATACAAACAAGATTACATTCAACTTCTCAGAAATCATGCAAACAAAGTTGAGAGAAAATCCCCATTCTCCTAAAATTTTATACCTTGTAAAATTACCCTTCAAATTTTGAAGGTAATTTTGAAGCCCACTAAACACAATCAGTAAAACAAGTTGAATATAAAACAAACAAGATTAGATTCAACTTCTCAGAAATCATACAAACAAAGTTGAGAGAAAACCCCTATTCTCCTAAAATTCAATTTTTACTCAAATTTTGATGGGTAATTTTGCAAGGTATAAAATTTTAGGAGATTGGGGGGTTTTCTCTCAACTTTGCATGATTTCTGAGAAGCTGAATATTATCTTGTTTCTATTACATTCAACATTCAATATTTTTTCCTTTTTTCCTTGTAGCACTGAATTAATTTTATTTCAAATGTTCTTTTTTATCTTTTTAATATATTTTATTTTTATAGCACTTTTAGGTCTATAGCAAAATC
>NW_012122512.1:0-5505 GCF_000951035.1 Colobus angolensis palliatus
GATATAATAATAATACAAATGCTTGAAGTATTGCTAGAATTACCAACAAGTGACACAGAGACAGGAAGTGAGTACATGCTATTGGAAAAGTGGTATAGTTAGACAACTTGTGAATGCAAAAGTGGTATATATAGACTTACTCAATGCAGCACTGCCACAAACCTTCAATCTGTGAAAAGTGCAGTAACTACAAGGCACAATAAAGCAAAGTGAAATAAAATGAGGTGTGCCTGTATTAATATTTATCTTAATTCACTCACTAAAGTTTTTAATATCTTTCTCTTCTGGCCTATGTGGGAAGGATTAGGGAACTTCTCTTATCAAGGCTTATTCTTAAGTACCATATGTAGTGTTAAGTAATTGTAAGAAATTTAGCTGAGTATGGACAGTGAATATTAATTTGCTGCCTAAAATCTCTTCATTTTTGGATATCAGTGTTACCTTGACAAACACGTCTTTTCTTTTAGTATGGGGCTGACAAGGTGGTAAAATACAAATGCAGAGAAAATGGGTGTTGATGAGTGGGATGCTTCTTGAGTTCAAACAACATGAGAGAAATCTGCAATCTTAAAATACAGGCTCATAAATGAACCTCAGGAGGCTTATGGTGACCTGTTCACAGTCATAATCTGTAGCCAGTCATGGCTTCAATCAGCACTTTGGGAAGAATATATCCCTACAATAATAACATGAAAAGTAAATAATTTGTACTGTGATGCCCAAGATGGGAGGCAGCATTGTGTAATGGACTATGGCAGTGAATACATTAGACTTCCTTGCCTAATTAGACTTCCTTCCCTTCCTTGCAGGATTGGACCAAAGGCTGAGACCTCAATCTTTGTGTGACAGAAACAGCAGTGTTTCGATCAGGGTCTAGGCAAGAAAGAAATAGCATACTGAAGCATGTTAATTAAGAATCATTTAATAAAATGACTCTTTACTGAAATATGGTCAGGGTTAAAGGCAACCAATAAGGGGTAGAGTATATAAGGGCTAGCAATACCAGGGAGTTATTGCCACCCCTTGATCTAAAGGGACAAATGGAGGAAATGGTTAGTGGAATCCAGAGAGAGCACCTGTAGCTGTGTAAGAAGTCTACATGAGAGAAAATGTGGCTTTTTACAAAGAGATGCAACAAACTTGTGGTGACCCACAAGTCAAGGGACTCCAACCTCCTCTTTTGCCCTCCAGTCTCCCAGTGGTGCCTCCTATTGGTCAAACTCAACTTGAAGCCAGGAGACAAGGGAATCAGTTGATGTAATCTATACAGATCAGCCTCCTGGGATGCAGTGCAGGGTAGAGGGGGCTGGAGAATGAAACTGAGGGGAAAAGATAGCATGTCCAGACCAGCTCACAGCTGCCCTGAATGAGATGGTGAATTCAAATGCAGGCAGAGTGTGTTTTTATTGATATAAAATGTTTTCCCTATTTATAGGGTACATGTGAGTATTTGCTACATGCATAGAATGTCTAAGGATCAAGTCAGAATATTTGGGGTATCCATCACCTTGAGTATTTATCATTACTATGTGTTGGTATCATTTCAAGTCCTCTCTTCTAGCTACTTGGAAACATACCATATGCTGTTGCCAACTATAGTTATCCTAGTTTGCTATCAAATACTGGGACTAATTTGTTCTATATACCTGTATGCTTGTACCCACTAACCAACCTGTCTTTATCCCCCACCCTCCCACTAACACCCTTCTTAGCCTGTAATATCTACAATTTTAGTCTATATATCTATGAAATCAATTTTTTTAGCTCTCACATATGAGTGAGAACATATGGTATGTGTCTTTCTGTGCCTGGCTCATTTCACTTAACAACCTTCAGTTCCATCTATGTTGCTGCAAATAATATGATTTCATTATTTTTATGGCCAAATAGTATTCCATATGACCACATTTTCTTTATCCATTCATCTGTTGATAGACACCTAGGTTGATTCCATATCTTTGCTATTGTGAACCGTGCAGTGATAAACATGCAAGTGCAGGTATTCCTTTGATATGCAGATTTATTTTCCTTTGGATAAATACCCAATAGTGGGATTGCTGGATCATATGGTAGTTCTATTTTTAGTTTTTTGAGAAATTTTCATACTGTTTTCCATAGTGGTTGTACTAATTGACATTCCCACCAACAGTGTACAAGAGTTCCCTTTCCTCCCTGTCTTCACCAACATCTGTTACTTTTGGTCTTTCCAATAGTAAGCCATTCTAATTGGGGTAAAATGATATCTCACTGTGGTTTTGATTTGCATTTCCCCAATGTTCAGTGATGTTGAGCACTTTTCATATAACTTTTGGTCATTTGTATATCTCCTTTTGAGAAATGTCTATTCATGTCATTAGCCCACTTTTTAATGGGCTTATTTATTTATGTATTTATTTATTTTGTCAAGTTGTTTGAGTTCCTTGTATATTCTGGATGTTAGTCCCTTGTCAGATAAGGGGCTGAGTGCTTTGACAACTTAGATCATTCAAAGTTATAAGCAATGGCAAGGTGGGTCTCTGCTTCTTGTAATTTAAGGGACTGGATCAATTATCTGCATGCCTTTGCTAACTGCTTTTCAGGTAAGATTTATCCAGGTGTTGGGTAGGCAGCCACTTTACATAGGAGAGTGATCCCCAAATTTTAGTGTTATATATTCCATTTATTTTTCTGCCACAATTCCTGAATCTCTTGAAGACAAAGAAAAAAAAAGCCCATTTATGCCCTGGACATTTTCATATTCACTAATTTTTCTGCTTTATATTGATCACTATGGCAAAACTTAAGTTAAAATATACAGCATTGTTGAGAGTCAATTTTACTAGTATACCTTAAAAACACAAGCAAAACTAACAAATTGGTAGTTAAAAATTGTCAGAATGCTGCTGAGTAGTTTTTTACCTCTTTGATATTAAAACTCAAAGATGATATATAAAAGAGAAGTTGCATTATTGATCATATATTGTTATTAATAGACTAAAGTCTAACAAACAATAATTGTATGGTACATGAACTATAGTCATTAAAATAGGACATTAAAAATTGATGTAATGACTGCTCAAGAATCAGAGTTCTCAGTAACATTTGTCATTTATATTTGTCATCATTTTATTTAAATTTTTTATTTTTAATTGACACAGAATAATTGTACACATTTATGGGGAACAGTGTGATGTTTTGATACGTGTACATATTGTGTAATTATCAAATCAGGGTATTTAGCAAGTCCATTACCTTAAATATTTGTCATTTATTTGTGGCAAGAAGATTCAGAATCCTCTCTTCTAGTTATGTTGAAATATACACTATGATATTATTTACTATAGTCACCCTACTGTGCAATAGAACACCAGAACTTATTCCTCCTATCTAACTGTAATGTTGTACCCATTGACATATCTCTTTTCATCCCTCTCTCTCCCATAGCCTCCCCAGCCTCTAGTCACCACTATTCTGTAGATCTATGAGATCAGCTTGCTTAGCTTCCAGAAATGAGTGGTATTATGTGGTGTTGGTCTTTCTGCACTTGGCTTATTTCACTTAACAAAATGTCCTCTAGACTCATTCATGTTACCATAGAATTTCATTCTTTTTATGGCTGACTAGCATTCCACTGTATATGTATATCAGTAATATTTTTAACAAATCAGATACAATACTCATCCAAATACTAAAAGCACTTCTGGTAGATTTATCAAACATTTATAGTAACAACTATTTTTCATTCAAAACAATTAAATGAAGTTTAAATTACTAGGTTTACTCCCAGATGCCTGGGGGAATTTGCTGCTGAATGAAAGATGGAACGCACGTATCCCTAAATATGAGTAATTTATATGGTGTTTTATCAACTGAAATATATAGAGGACTCAATTAACAACAGACCCTAATACAGAGATTATTAGGGCAATGTGGTGGTAGTGCCTCAAATGATCTTACATTTAGTAAGAAATTGAATGTTTATGCCTTTTATCTTTCACGTTATATTAAGACAGTTTTCTGAGGAGTTGTTTGAGGTTAAAGGTTGTCATTTGCAAAGAGTACACCACATTTCTCTCTCCGTTTTCAGAAAGACCCTGTATGGTTTAAGGGAAAAAGCGGAGTGAGCAGATGTTTGGGAAACTGCCAGGAGTCTCAACTTTCAAACAAAGATGTCATAGGTGAAATAAGTGAGCCTGTTCAAAGATTGCCAGGGAAATAATGATGAAGACTGTACTGGTGGAAGATAGGATGTCAATGATACTAGTAGATTGAGGGAATGGTAGAGGAGCGGAAATGGGAAGGATTGTCCCAGGCAAGTGGAGGAAGTGATGCTTCAAAGATGCATGTTGTTGGCAAGAAAGGCAGACGCTGAGAAAGACAGTGTCTGTGTTTGCTTTCTGCTGGTCTGCTGAAGGTGACAGGTGGATAATTATATGCAGGTATAGGATTTTTAGGTGACCACTGGAATTAGATAAGAGGAATTCTTCATCACTGTTAAAAGGTGAAGGAATAAACCAAACAAAACTGTGTTATATTTTTACTGTTTGTCAAAATTAATGCCTTGTTGTTTTCCATTTGCTGGGTATAGATAGAAATTACTCTTTGTCGTCCTCTCATTAACCCCTTCTCCCATTACTTAATGAACTCCTTATCCTATCTCTCTCCACATATTACTTTGTATGACTACTTTCCTTGATTCTCTAAGGCTAGAGGCCACATGATAATACATCCTCTTGGTGTCTTACTCTATTTAGCACCCACCAGTTGCAATTATTTATTTCTGAGATCATTTATGTGTCTGCCTTCCCAATATGCAGTATTGCAGTGAGTACTGGGGCCAACTCTTCTTAGTCTCATTATAAAACTAACACTGTTGGCGGGAATTTAAATCAGTTCAACGACTGTGGAGGACAGTGTGGTGATTCCTCAAAGATTTAGAACCAAAAATACCATTTGACCCAGCAATCCCATTACTGGGGTATGTACCCAAAGGAATATAAATCATTCTATTATAAGGAAACATGCATGTGTATGTTCATTGCAGCACTATTCAAAATAGCAAAGACATGGAATCAACCCAAATGCACATCAATGATAGACTGGATAAAGAAAATGTGGTGCATATATACCACGGAATACTATGCAGCCATAAAAAGGAACAAGATCATGTCCTTTGCAGAGACATGGATAAAGCTGGAAGTCATTCCCAGGAAACTAATGCAGGAAGAGAAAACCAAAGGACACATATTCTCACTTTTAAGCGGGAGCTGAACAATGAGAACACATGGACACAGGGAGGGGAACAACACTCACTGGGGTCTGTCAGGGGAGGGCAGGGTGGGTGAGAGCATTAGGGAAAAGAGCTAATGCATGCTGGGCTTAATACCTGGGTGATGGGTTGATAGGTGCAGCAAACCACCATGGCACATGATTACCTATTTAACAAACCCACACATCCTGCACATGTCCCCAGAACTTAAAAAAAACAAATAAAATAGGCCCGGCCCAGTGGCTCATGCCTGTAAT
>NW_012122513.1:0-1180 GCF_000951035.1 Colobus angolensis palliatus
GAGTTTCACTCTTGTTGCCCAGGCTGGAGTGCAATGGCACGATCTCGGCTCACTGCAACCTCCGCCTCCTGGGTTCAAGTAATTCTCCTGTCTCACAGCCTCCCAAGTAGCTGAGATTACAGGCACCCACCACCATGCCCAGCTAATATTTGTATTTTAGTAGAGACAGGGTTTCACCATGTTGGCCAGGCTGGTCTCGAACTCCTGACCTCAGGTGATCCACCTGCCTTGGCCTCCCAAAGTGCTGGGATTACCAGGCATGAGCCACCACACCTAGCCCAAGATTAACATTTAAGTGGGTACACTGAGTAAAACAGATTGCCCTCCTTAATGTGGATGGGCCTCATCCAATCAGTTAGTGGCCTGAATAGAACAAAAAGACTGACCCTTCCCTTTGTGAGAGGGAATTTTTCCTGTCTTCAGATTCAGACTGAAACATTGGCTCTTCTTGAATTTTGAGCCTTGCTGGCCATCAGCTCTCCTGGTTCTCAGGTCCTTGAACTCAGGCTGGACCTACATCATCAATCAGCCCTTCTGGGTCTCTAGCTTCTCGACTCACCCTGCAGATCTTGGAACTTTCTAGCTTCTACAGTTCTGTGGGCTAATTCTTTTTTTTAATCCTGTGGGGCAGGAGGAAGTTGCACCATTCCTGGAGGTACTGCAATACCAGGTTAATGCATGGAGTGGATGGAACAAGCTCCCATTCTATCTCCCTTCTCCAAAAATTTATTTAATTTATTGTGCTCAAATAGAGGACACACCAGATACTAAACTGATAAGAATAATGATATGGTTTGGCTGTGTCTGCACCCAAATCTCATCTTGAATTGTAGCTCCCATAATTCCCACATGTTGTGAGAGGGAGCCGGTGGGAGGTAATTGAATCATGGGGGCAGATCTTTCCCATGCTGTTCTTGTGATAGCGAGTAAGTTTCATGAGATTTTATGGTTTTATAAAGGGGAGTTCCTACACAATCTCGCTTGCCTGCCACCATGTAAAACGTGACTTTGCTCCTCCTTTGCCTTCCACCACGATTGTGAGGCCTCCGCAGCCATGTGGAACTGTGAGTCAATTAAACCTCTTTCCTTTATAAATTACCCACTCTCAGGTACGTCTTTATTAGCAGCGTGAGAACAGATCAATGCAATAGATTCTACACTTACTCCTAGGCAAAATGCC
>NW_012122514.1:0-1151 GCF_000951035.1 Colobus angolensis palliatus
ATAATAATAATAATAATAATAATATAAAAAGTATTAAAAAGTATGCATGTAGGTGTTTATATTTACATAGAAAATTTTCATTACTATATTCAGGAAAGTGCTTATTTATTTAATAAGCATCCGTTGAGTGCCTGTTGTGTGCCAGGCATTGTTCTACACGCTGGGAAAACAAAGCCCTTTTTTGCCCTCATGTAGTCATGTTAAGCACATGCTAACTAGAGAGTTCAGCTCCAGAGATGGGGTGTAGGAGCCTGGGGTGGGAGAAAACAAACTTATCATCTATACCTCAGTATGCTATTTGAAATGTTATGTTACTACCTACTTTCTATTTCCAATATTTTTAATTAGCCCAAAGCATTTTAATGTACAAGTTTTTATAATAAAAAACTCAAGTTAAAACAAGACAACTTTTGCCTGTCAGATGACCAATAATTTTAAAAGTGATGATCTATGTTGGTGAGGATATGAGGAAAAAGGCACTCAAACAACTTCGAGTGCTTGATTCAAAGATTTTTAAGTCAAATACTTTTAAAAGGACATAATTTTCAACATGACAATTCCATGTATAAGACTGGAATTTAAAACATGGGAATTTCCATGGTAGTGAACAAATATGTATTAAGATGTTCTTCACTTTTTATGTATATAATAGTGAAAAACTAGAAATCTACATTTCAAATAATATAAAACTGGCTAAATATTATATTCCTAGAATAAGATGCTATGACTACATGATCATTGATATACCCCTTGAAGACAGAGACCATGTTCTTATATTTATTTTCCACATCAATCAGTGTAAGTTTATGAATGTTTATGAATGCAACCATTAAAATGTTATAGAACCTATATTTTACCCCATTGTGTCTCAGGCTGTTTTTTAGTAATCATTCAATATAACAAAGTATAAAATCAAGCTGGATGCAGTGGCTCACTCCTGTAATCCCAGCACCTTGGGAGGCCAAGGGAGGCAGATCATATGAGGCCAGGAGCTTAAGACCAGCCTAGCCAACACAATGAAACCCTATCTCTACTAAAAATACAAAAATTACCCGGGTGTGATGGTGCACACCTATAGTCCCGGCTACTCAGGAGGCTGAGGCATGAGGATCTCTTGAACTCGGGAGGCAGATGTTGCAGTGAGCCAAGAT
>NW_012122515.1:0-1395 GCF_000951035.1 Colobus angolensis palliatus
CAGGAGATCGAGACCATCCTGGCTAACACGGTGAAACCCCATCTCTACTAAAAAATACAAAAAACTAGCCTGGCGAGGTGACGGGCGCCTGTAGTTCCAGCTACCCGGGAGGCAGAGCTTGCAGTGAGCTGACATCCGGCCACTGCACTCCAGCCTGGGCCACAGAGCGAGACTCCGTCTCAAAAAATAAAAATAAATAAATAAATAAATGAATAAATAAATATTCGTTCAACATTTTATTCCTGTATGTGATTCACTCTTCTAGGTACAGAGGACATATCAGTGAACAAAAACAGTCCCATGTCTATGAATGGATTACTTTTCAGGAGGAAGAAGTAGACATTTAAAGAACAATCTTATATATTACATAGTAAAAATAAGAAGATAAATGTGCAGTGAGTGATATTACTGATGGTTTTGCTATAAGTAAGTTATAGTATGTCCTAAGAAGAGGACATCTAAGAGATTGAATTAAATGTAAGAGTGACTCTTGCTAACATCAGGGGAAAGATCATTTTATGCAGAGAGAGGAGCAAGCGCAAAAGCCTTGAGGAGTCATAGATTTGATAGTTTAATTGAGGAGGTGTTTTTTACATGTGGAAAAAGCAGAGGAGATAAACCTTAACAGTATAAGTAAAATAATTCAGATACCAAAGACCATATATTATGATTCTATTTTTATCAATTGATTAACAACCCAAAGGATATTAGTGATTGTCTGGAGCTTGGGATCAGAATAGGAGTGATGGCATTAGGGTGTTTTTTTTTTTTTCAGGTGGTAAAAATAATTTTAAATTGGGTTACAGTAACAGTCATATAGTTCCACAAATTTAGTAGAAATTATCACATTATACACTTAAAAATGAGAGTGATGCTATGTAAATACAACTCAGTAGCTTAAAAATATGCAAATGTTAGTGAATCATGCAAATATTAGGGATAGAATCACGTCATTCAGAGAGAAAAGCATGTGCGAAAGCCCAGGGGCAGGCATGTGTTTAGTGCATTTAACATGGAAAATGTGTTTTGGGTTGGGGAACAAAAGGCAGGATAAATGATGGGTTACATGAACCTCTTGGTAGAAAAGCCTCAGTTTGTCCTCTCCAGTAGAAGAGAAAATAACAATAATTGTCTTGATGGGGTGAAATTTGTCCTGAGACAAAAATTAAGAATAGGCCGGGCGCGGTGGCGCAAGCCTGTAATCCCAGCACTTTGGGAGGCCGAGGCGGGCGGATCACGAGGTCAGGAGATCGAGACCATCCTGGCTAACATGGTGAAACCCCATCTCTACTGCAAATACAAAAAAATTAGCCGGGCGTGGTGGCGGGCGCCTGTAGTCCCAGCTACTCAGGAGGCTGAGGCAGGAGAATGGCATGAACCCGGGAGGCGGAGCTT
>NW_012122516.1:0-1686 GCF_000951035.1 Colobus angolensis palliatus
CCACCACACCCGGCTAATTTTTTGTATTTTTAGTAGAGACAGAGTTTCACCGTGTTAGCCAGGATGGTCTCGATCTCCTGACCTCATGATCTGTCCACCTTGGCCTCCCAAAGTGCTGGGATTACAGGCTTGAGCCACCACGCCCGGCCAATTGTGTACTTATTTTATACATATTGTATACACATTCTCGTTGTGCACACACATACGTATGGACAGATTCACCAAGTCAGTCTGTCTGGGAAGCCTACCACTAAGTAAATGTCTTACAGCTGATAACTATTAAAAACTCGTTTGTGTTTGAAGCCAATGTTGATTAGTGTTTCTGTGGATTTATGCTGCAGGTTGCTTGTGGTGGATGTCACATGGTAGTTTTTGCTGCTCCTCATCGTAGTGTGGCGAAAGAAATTGAATTCAATGAAATAAGTGATACTTGCTTATCTGTGGCGACTTTTCTGCCGCATGGCAGTTTAACCTCAGGAAATGTACTGCAGAGAACTCTATCAGCACGTATGCGGCGAAGAGAGAGGGTACAATGGCGGCCTATTCTGTATAATAGTATTATCTAGCACTGCAAAGAAAACTAGAAGAAAAAAATCTGTCTTCTTTTTAAATCAAAGGGTCTTCTCAGATAAATTTGCTAAATAAAATTATTAGAGTTCAGTGCTTACAAACTTTTAGAGTTAATTCAGAAAAATTCAGAAAAGCTTAATGCTTTTTTTAAAGACACAAATTGGAAAATTTAAATTATAGAAAACCTTTGCATATAGACAATGGTGCTATAAAAGCATCCTTTTATAGTCCTATTTTATCACCTCACATTGAATGCTGAATTGTTTTTTCAACTGCATGTGGCTTGACTTTCACCTTGTTATATGCTTTTTTTTATTATGGTAGTAAAAATACAACAAATATACCCACTTAACAGATTTTTAAGTGTGCAATACAGTATCGTTGACTATAGGTACAATGTTACGTTGTTCAGAACTCTGTAGAACTTATATAATGCTACATTCTTTTGTCTTTCAGTTAAGCCTCATGAGCAGTGGAAGATTGTACACTATAAACAATGAAATGGGAAAACAAAGGAATAAGGACTTCAATTAGAGAGAGGAAATATTCCCTCAATTAAATTTAGAGATTTTTCTTCTGTGTTTTAAAATTATTGTTCCAATGACATATATATGTGTGTGTGGGTGTGTGTTTTGTTTTTTGTTTTTTTGGGGTTTTTTTTGAGATAGAGTCTCACTCTGTTGCCCAGGCTGGGGTGCAGTAGCACAATCTTGGTTCACTGAAACCTCCACCTCCTGGGTTCAAGCAATTCTCCTGCCTCAGCCACCTGAGTAGCTGGGACTACAGGCGCGCGCCACCATGCCCGGCTAATTTTTTTGTATTTTTAGGAGAGACGGGGTTTCACCATGCTGGCAAGGCTGGTCTCGAACTCCTGATTTCAAGTGATCCACCAGCCTCGGCCTCCTAGCATGCTGGGATTACACGTGTGAGCCATCAAGCCCGGCCCCAATGGCACATACGTTTTTTAAAGTAAATGGTAAATAATTTTTGAAGGTGACGTTCCTTTTTGGAAAATTACTATAAGTGGGCCGGGCGCGGTGGCTCAAGCCTGTAATCCCAGCACTTTGGGAGGCCGAGACGGGCGGATCACGAGGTCAGGAGATCGAGACCATCCTG
>NW_012122517.1:0-1114 GCF_000951035.1 Colobus angolensis palliatus
TTTTGTATTTTTAGTAGAGATGGAGTTTCACCATGTTGGCCAGGCTGGTCTCGAACTCGTGACCTCAGGTGATCTGCCTGCCTTGGCCTCCCAAAGTGCTGGGATTACAGGCATAAGCCACCGCGTCCGGCCAACATTTCTATTTTAAAAATGTTTTTTTTTCTTAGTGTGGTAGATTCCTGGCAGGTGATTATATTATCTCCTTTATACCTTTTGTTATAAGTTAAATATTTACTAATAGTGTTTTGAAACCATTGAAATAAATACAATCAGCGAACCACCACACCCAGCCACAAGGGAAGATATTAATTCAGATTCTTCCTACCCTTTTTACGTGCTCAGTTGCTAAAACATAAAATTTGCAACTTATTTAAGGATGTTGATGTAAATATTTGGACTTTAAAATTGCCTTTTTCTACTTTCAAAGGCAAGTGTGTATGCACGCGTGTGTGTGTGCGTGTGTGTGTGTTGGTGTGTGTGTCTGTGTGCATGTATGTGTGTGCATATGTGTATTGTCAGTGTGTGTATGTCTGTGTGTGTGTCTGTGTGTGTGCATGTGTTTTTAAACAGACAGTATCTCTCCCTTGTTGCTCACGCTAGAGTGCAGTGGCACAATCACAGCTCAATGCAACCTCAGCCTCCCAAGTAGCTAAGACTGCAGGTGTGAGCCACCATATCCAGCTAATTTTTAAATGTTTTGTAGAGATGGGGTCTCACTATGTTGCCCAGGCTGGTCTCAAATTCCTAGCCTCAAGCAGTCCTCCTGCCTCGGCTTCCCAAAGTGCTGGAATTACAAGAGTGTGCCACTGCATGCAGCCCCAAAGGCCCTATTTTAAACATCTGGTCCTTTGAAAATAAAGCAACTTGTAAATAGACTATTGCAAATCCAGGATAATGGAATCAGGCTCTTTGCCTTTATTTTTTATTTTATTTATTTTTTATTTGAGATGGAGTTTCACTCTTGTTGCCCAGGCTGGAGTGCAATGGTACAATCTTGGCTCACTACAACCTCCACCTCCCAGGTTCAAGCGATTCTCCTGCCTCAGCCTCCTAATTAGCTGGGATTACAGGCATGAGCCACCAAGCCCGGCAAATTTTGTATTTTTAGTAGAGA
>NW_012122518.1:0-1101 GCF_000951035.1 Colobus angolensis palliatus
CTCCCGAGTAGCTGCGACTACAGGCACCTGCCACCATACCCGGCTAATTTTTCGTATCTTTACTAAAGACAGGGTTTCACCGTGTTAGCCAGGATGGTCTCGATCTCCTGACCTCGTGATCCGCCCGCCTTGGCCTCCCAAAGTGCTGGGATTACAGGCATGAGCCACATTGCCTTTTTTTTTTTTTTTTGAGACGGAGTCCCACTCTGTCACCCAGGCTGGAGTGCTGCAGTGGCGTGACCTCGGCTCCCTGCAACCTCTGCCTCCAGGTTCAAGTGATTCTCCTGGCTCAGCGTCCTGAATAGCTGGGATTACAGGCACCTGCCCCTGTTGAAGGGGCCCCATAGGTTGCAAATTAACAATGATAACCCGTAAGTCATGCAAAAGTCTCCATTTGCCAGACCTTTTGGGAAGAGCCAATGTTAGGGGTAAGGGAGGTATAACAGTGGCCATTACTAGAAAAGGGTTTGTTGTTTACATAATTCATCAAATTCTGCCCTCCAGAGGAAGTATTAACTGGTGTTTAAAGTTGTTTTTGCTAGCATTGACCAGTCCCATGGAGTCATACAGAAGTTGTCTGCTATGGCCTCAATTAATCCTTTTGTAAATGGGCTAGCAGCTCTGTTTTCTCTAATGCTTTTTCTTATCTCTTTATAAGCACCAAAATAAACGGGTTAATGTAACTGATTGCCTTGTCAATCTTGCATTACCAGGCAGGCTAAGAGCTCCCCTTCTAATGTCACTTGCCTAAGATAGGGTCCCATAGCTGTAACATATCCCTTGTCTTTTTTCCAATTTGTTGGAGGAGGGGGCTCAGGTATTTTTGCCTGGTGATAGCAGGGCTGAAGGAGAGGGAGGCGGTTAGGAAGGTGGCGGTTTCTTCTCCCTTCCCTTTTTAGGCTCTTCTATGTAGAGTGGGGCCAAAGCAGCCCTAACGCCCATAACATTAGAGATGTTACTGGGACCGTTACCCTTGTGCATAATGTTAAGATTTCTTCCCACTTGTTCCCAGAGCTCTATGTCTAGTGTGCCTTCTTCTGGGAATCATGGGTTATGGGAAACAACAGTTTGCATTAGGTCCCTTAATTAAGCCTGTGAAAC
>NW_012122519.1:0-2351 GCF_000951035.1 Colobus angolensis palliatus
ACTTTAAGTTCTAGGGTACATGTGCACAAGGTGCAGGCTTGTTACATATGTATACATGACGTGCTGTGTTTGTTTGCCACACCCATTAACTTGTCATTTACATTAGGTATTTCTCCTAATGCTATCCCTCCCCCCTCTACCCACCCCATGACAGGCCCTGGTGTGTGATGTTCCCCACCCTGTGTCCAAGTATTCTCATTGTTCAATTCCCACCTATGAATGAGAACACGCGGTGTTTGGTTTTCTGTCTTTGCGATAGTTTGCTCAGAATGATGGTTTCCAGTTTCATTCATGTTGCTACAAAGGACATGAATGCATCCTTTTTTTATGGCTGCATAGTATTCCATGGTGTATATGTGCCACATTTTCTTAATCCAGTCTATCATTGACGGACATGTGGCTTGGTTCCAAGTCTTTGCTATTGTGAATAGTGCCACAATAAACATATGTGTGCATGTGTCTTTATAGTAGCATGATTTATAATCCTTTGGGTATATACCCAGTAATGGAATCGCTGGGTCAAATGGTATTTCTAGTTCTAGATCCTTGAGGAATCGCCACACTGTCTTCCACAATGGTTGAACTAGTTTACACTCCCACCAACAGTGTAAAAGCGTTCCTGTTTCGCCACATCCTCTCCAGCACCCGTTGTTTCCTGACTTTTTAATGATCACCAGTCTAACTGGTGTGAGATGGTGTCTCATTGTGATTTTGATTTCCATTTCTCTGATGACCAGTGATGATGAGCATTTTTTCATGTGTCTGTTGGCTGCATAAATGTCTTCTTTTGAAAAGAGTCTGTTCATATCCTTTGCCCACTTTTTGATGGGGTTGTTTGTTTTTTTCTTGTAAATTTGTTTAAGTTCTGTGTAGATTCTGGATATTAGCCCTTTGTCAGATGAGTAGATTGCAAAAATTTTCTCCCATTCTATAGGTTGCCTGTTCACTCTGATGGTAGTTTCTTTTGCTGTGCAGGAGCTCTTTAGATTAATTAAATCCCATTTGTCTTTTTTGGCTTTTGTTGCCATTGCTTTTAACAAAACAATAAGTAAAACATGAGTCCACAAAAAGCTGTGAGAGGGATATACTTTATAAAGACCTTGGGTTCTTTCGGCTCTTGGCTTGGAGGAGGCCAAGGTGCAACTTTCTTCCATCATCCCAAATCCAGGTTAATCCAACACCAGCTGCCTCCACCATGCTGCAGAAGTCCAACCCTAACGAGATCAAAGTCATGTACCTGAGGTGCATCGGGGGCCACGTCTGCACTGGCCCCCAAGATCGGCCCCCTGGGTCTGTCTCCATAAAAGGTTGGTGATGACATTGCCAAGGCAATGGGTGACTGGAAGGGCCTGAGAATTACAGTGAAACTGACTATTCAGAACAGACAGGCCCAGATTAAGGTGGTGCCTTCTGCCTCTGCCCTGATCATCAAAGCCCTCAAGGAACCACCAAGAGACAGAAAGAAACAGAAAAACATTAAACACAGTGGGAATATCACTTGTGATGAGATTGTCAACATTGCTTGGCAGGTGCAGCACCCATCTTTAGCCAGAGAACTCTCTGGAACCATTAAAGAGATCCGGGGGACTGCCCTGTCTATGGGCCATAATGATGATGGCCACCAACCTCATGACATCACAGATGGCATCAACAGTGTTGTTGTGGAATGCCTAGCTAGTTAAGAAGCACAAAGGAAAATATTTCAATAAAGGATCATTTGACAACTGGAAAAAAAAAAACCACCTTGGGTTCTGCAGTCAATTCTCCCTGCCTAAGTGAAAATCCCTGACATTTTGTGAATGATGAGGGGACACAGCCATTCCAGTCCCCAGCACTAAGTCACAGTACACAGAGCAGGGCAGAATATCTGTAGCTACTGTGAATGAAATTATTTTGAATTTTGTGGGAAAAGAACAGTGTGATTGGGCCAGGAAAGAATGATTTACATTTTAAGCATCAAATGTGTGAATATTTTTTTCCAAAAATATAAAGTATTCTTTTATTATAAGGAAAGTAACACAAGTTTTACATAGAAAATTTTAAAATATGAACTTTTATTTTATTTTATTTTATTTTTTTGAGGCAGTCTCACTTTGTCGCCCAGGCTGGAGTGTAGTGGCGTGATTTCGGCTCACTGCAACCTCTCCCTCCAGGTTCAAGCGATTCTCCTGCTTCAGTCTCCTGGGTAGCTGGGATTACAAGTGCCCGCCACCATGCCTGGCTAATTTTTGTATTTTTAGTGAAGATGGGGTTTCACCATGTTGGCCAGACTGGTCTCGAACTCCTGGCCTCAGGTGATCCACCTGCCTCAGCCTCCCAAACTGCTGGGATTACAGGCATGAGCCACCATG
>NW_012122520.1:0-1323 GCF_000951035.1 Colobus angolensis palliatus
TGAACCCGGAAGGCGGAGCTTGCAGTGAGCTGAGATCCGGCCACTGCACTCCAGCCTGGGCGACAGAGCGAGACTCCGTCTCAAAAAACAAAAAAAAACAAAAAAAAAAACAAGAAACAGAATTGTATCTACATTAGTAGATATAAATTAGAATTTATAACCCATAGTCGCAGACTCTTGGTTATGCACAAAGGAAGCAAATAACTATTGTTTGGATGGGGGACAAAGGACAAGATGGAGGAAGGTGAACAAGAAGGCACAATCCACGTTGCTTCCGGGTTCTTCCTCACCAACTTTCCCATTGCAGCCCGCGCCCCAGAAGATGCAGATCAACCAAGCATGCGCCAGGTGAAGTCAATCCGAAGAGATCGAAACTTACCCGGCCACGCCTATGGAGGCACCCCTATCACGCCCTTATCCCCGCCCACTGCCCGCCCCCTTCCAGTACCAATGCATAAACCTCCGCTGCCGGCACCCACTGGCGTGACTTCTTCGCCCCGGCATTTGTGGACCGGAGCACCTCAGGAACCTCACCCTAGAGCGCCTGCGTGACTTCCCTGGCCCCATACCTGAGGACTGGAGAACCTCGCCCGAGAGCGTGTACATATTTGCAATAAAGGGGCTGCCGCTTTCTTATGTACTTTGGCCTCATGTTTAATTACTTAGCTCTCCTAAATTAAATTACATTAAGACAACTATAAGCTTTTTTCTTTTTTAAAAAAATTTAGAATTAGGCATTAGAGTCACATGGTTCAAAATTGGTAAGGATAAAAGCATATATAGTGAAAGTCTCCCTCCTTTCCTGTCCCTTACCACGTTTCCCTCTCTCAAGATAACCTGTATTACCTGTTTTGAAATGTATTTCAATACTTCAAAAAATCTAAAAGAAAGTATACTATTGGGCTGGGGGTGATGGCTCATACCTGTAATGCCAACACTTTGGGAGGCCAAGGCGGGTGGATCACCTGAGGTCAGGAGTTCGAGACCAGCTTGGCCAACATGGTGAAACCCCGTCTCTACTAAAAATACAAAAACTAGCTGGGAGTGGTGGTGGGCGCCTGTAATCCCAGCTACTTGGGAGGCTGAGGCAGAGGAATCACTTGAACCTGGGAGGTGGAGATTGCAGTGAGCTGAGATCGTACCACTGCACTCCAGCCTGGACCAAAGATTGAGACTTGATCTCCAAAAAAAAAAAAGTATACTATTGTCCTTTTTGTTTTTGAGATGGAGTCTCACTGTTGTTGGCCCAGGCTGGAGTGCAATGGCAGAATCTCGGCTCACTGCAACCTCCGTCTCCCAGGTTCCAGCAATTCTCCTGCCTCA
>NW_012122521.1:0-1081 GCF_000951035.1 Colobus angolensis palliatus
GCTAAAAGATAAAGTGGGCCTCCAAAAAGATTTTAAAAATTTATATCAAGTATTTCTCTTTATTTTGCTTATGAATAATATTCTTTTCTTTCCCATGTAAAATGAGACCTTAGAATTTAAAATGAGACTTTTAGAAAAACCTGAGGAATTGTAGCAATTCTTTTCCTAGACCTCCTTGGTTTGTGAGGGTCCCAGGAATACTGAAATCTACTCTTTATTCTCTTCTTTACTACTAAATGATACGGCTTTTAGAGTGATTTTTTAAACCACAAAACTGCATTTTAAATATTCGTTTAAAAGAAAGGCCTTTTCAGCCAAAGCACACATTTTTGAAAGTTACACCCTGAAATCTAAAAGGTAAATGAGAAGTTTAATTAGCCAATGTCTTTTCCTCTTAACAATCTAAAAAACATATTTGCTGAGCATACGTTAATAATCCACAACTAATGAATTAATTCTCATGTCAGTGGGATATCCACAAAACCTCCTTTATATAACTCCAAAAATATTAATTTCCCGCTGCAGGACCAGGCAAAGGGAGCTCCCTCCTCTTCTGTGCAAGCGGCCTCCTCGCCTGACCTTTGAGGCCCTCCATGAAACATGGCAGGGAGCTGCCGGGAGGAGATTGCGTTCATCGTGGGCGGCTCATTTTACAGGAGCCTCTAAACCCGGAGGCTGGGGCTTTAGGGCATGTCACCATAGCTTTCAAAGACCAATCTTTAGCTTGAAGAAAAAGATAAATTCATAACTTGCAAACTAAGAATATCATGTATTAAGTTGGAGCAAAAGTAATTGGTTTTTGCCACTGAAAGTAATGGCAACCCAATGTTTACCTACCATCAGCTACATGTGCTTTCAGTTGAATTAAAAACAATTATACAGGAATTAACTCTTTTTAGAAAAATAATGCAGTTCCTCTGAAATTATCTAGAAACAACTTGAGATTTTAAAAAAATCAGTAAGCTAAAAAAAATGTGTTTAATCATTTCTCATTAAAGATCAAGTACTGAAAACAGATTGCAGTAAAGAAAAACTGTCTTAAAGTATAGTATTGGGCTGCATGCACACACACACACACACA
>NW_012122521.1:2302-3628 GCF_000951035.1 Colobus angolensis palliatus
AGGAGGTCCTCATTTGCTTTGACCCATAATTAAAAATCTTTCACTGTCTTCAATATGCTTTGAAATTTCAAATAAAAATATGTTGCTATTTAATCCATTTATAATGATAGTAACATAAAATTTAAAAATGCTCACTTGGGCCTTTGGAGACACTGAGTTTTTCCTTCAAAGCACGTGCTACTAACCAGTTTCCCAAACCTTTTCGGAATCGCCACCTCACATGACCATAAGGAGCACAGTTCTCCCACACAACAACTAGAAGCTTACTTTGTGGTTTTGTTTTCATGGCATAGACACAAATATCCCAAATCATCCAAATAAGATCTTTACTGTAAGGTGCATAACTGTAATTGTTCCTGCAAAGTCCCTTTTGCCATGTGACAGTGTATTCACAGGTCTGGGTGTTAGGCTATGGAGGTTATTAGGAGGCCATTCTGCCTACCAGAAATATAGTTATTGGGGCAAGATGATAAGTGATTTTTTTAAGTGTATTAATTTTCTAGGGTTGCCATAGTAAAGTGCAACAGGGCAGCTTGAACAACAGAAATGGATTATTGCATAGTTCTGGGGCCAGAAGTCTGAAATCATGGTGTTGGCAGGGTTGACTCCTTCTGAGAGCTATGTGAGAAGAATCTACTCCAAGCCTCTCTCCTTGGCTTGTAGATGATCATCTTCATGCTCACATCCCATTCTCCCTGCATGTGTGCCTGGGACCAAATAGTCCCCTTTTAGAAGGACACCCTTATAGGGATTAAGGGTGGATTAAGGGGCCATCCAACTCCAATGACTTCATCTTACCAACCAATTACATTTGAAATTATCCTATTTCCCAAATAAGGTCATACTAGGAGGTATGGAGTGGGGAGGGTTAAAAATTCAATGCATGAATTTTGAGGGGGACATTATCAATCCATAACAAACTGATAAGTGATATTTCTTTCGAATTTAAAACATTAGGCATAAAATAGTTTGATGATGTTATTCTTTTCTGACACATACTCTTGAGCATTCTGGGCCATGAGAAAGAACCACCAATATAGAATAGAGGAATATGTAGGTGGCGATGGATATATCCATATATATATCTTCAGTTTCATAAAACTACTTAAGGGAGCTACCATTTCACTCCCTGAGAAAAGTTTCTCTGGTGAAATTAAAAAGTCAAACTTCACAGTTAATGATTCCTTGATTATTAGAACTCTGGCCTCAAATTTTTCAAAAAAAAATTAATTTCCTTAATAGACACTTTAACATGATGTGTAGATTTCAAAAGTAAATTATTCCTATACAAAGAAATGCATTGCATGTCCTTACTTGGCTTTGGGG
>NW_012122521.1:5091-8952 GCF_000951035.1 Colobus angolensis palliatus
GAGTCATGAGAAAAGAACCCTAAGCTGACAATCTTACTTTTGGATCGAATTTTTACTCACTGAACTCAAAAAATTACCCAATGACTGTTTAACTGTTTTATATCACGTATTTCAGTCTAATGAATAATGTAGACTGTATCACTAGCCTTATTTTTGAAGCAGACAGTGGCTGAGTGACTCATGAGCTATCATTTATCAATGGCCTCCATGTTTTGGCTATGTGATTAACGGGAAAGTGGGCTTATGGTATTTTTGTTGGTAATCCAGAATAGAAAACATTCAATGTAGTGAAAATAGCTTCCATTAATTAAAGGTTATCCACAAGAAAACAGTGGATGGTGGCAATGCTGAGAATAGACTTCAGTCTACCGGGCTAGAGTTCAGAAAAAGGAGGGAAAGAAGATTCGCTGTCCTGATATTTGTTTTCCTCTCCAGGTCTAGCATATGATGATATCATGGAAGGCTCTATCTCCAGGTCTTTGAAACTCCAGGAACAATACAATCAAATAATATGTGACAATGTATTAGCACACTGTTAGTAAGAGTGGTATTGGCAATAAACTACTAGCACCCTGGTCACAAACATGTGTATTTGTGGGTATTGCCTGAGACCATAAACATAGGTGTAAATATATTTGCATATTGTCAAGAAATTCAGCAACCTTTTTTGTTTTCAAACAGAACTGCATGAGGTATTCCTACGTATTAGAAACCATGGGAACAAATATAAATTGGATCACTTGGATATTTGGGTTTCTAGTTTCCCTGTCATATTGAAAAATAAGAAGCACCACAGGACTTCCAATATCCACCTCTCTCCACTTGATGCAGAAGGCATTTTGGTCCGTAATTAAATCTGTGCTCTTTCTTGCTAAGAGAATTGAAATATCCTACAGTGTTTTCTAAGAAGGTTTGACATTATCTTTCCAGTTAGAGCCATGTTATGACAGCTCACAATTTTCTTTCTAAAAGGGCATTAAAAACACATCACACACTAATAGAGGCCATGCATAATCAGACAAAAATCAGGTCCTATTGGCCAGACTGTGGTATGGTAACTCTAGCTGCATAAGTGAACTAAGTCAAATTACTTCCAAAGTAATACAGGTAAGTCAGTATATTTTGTTCTACTATCTGTATTTCTCATTATGAAAGTCACTTCTTCCTTATTTTCCTCTCTTCTTTCTCTTCCTTTTTCATGAACAAAATAGTGTGATCTCAGATCAATGAGATCTTATGGATATCTAATTATATGTATTAACACATCTTTAAAAAAAAATGTTTCAGCACAAAATTAAATGCCCACTAAGTTTCACTAGCTATAAATGAAATCCAGAGTCAAAGCACTCCTGCTACAGAGATGAAGCAGAAATTTGTAGTTTAGGTCATTGAAATTTTCTGGTTCCATTGATGAAATCATTCCTGACTACTGTTATGAATGAATTAATTCAAACCATTTTGTTCATTTCATTCTTTTAACCTTTCAGCAATCACTTTACAAGAAACTGCTACCTGCAAGCATTGTGGTTAGTGACTGGGGATAAAATAGGGGCAAACCAGATTCAGCCCTCACCCTCCTCACCCTTGTAAGGTGTAGAGTTTATTAGGGAGGAAAGATAGTCATCAAATAATCACACTGAAAGATCATAGCAAATTAGTATACATGTTATAAGGAAAAGAGCATACAAAGGGGTTCAGGGTGGCTGTTCTAAGGATGAGATCTTTTAGATCCTGAGCCTGAAGAATGAGGAGGAGCTAAAGCCAATGGAGAGTGGAGGTAGGGTAGAGAGCACTCTAGGTCAACACTGAGGCAGGAAGGACATGTGTGTGTGAGAGGGGGAAGAAATAAAATGATATTATAATGCTTGAGAAAGAGTGAACCACTAAATTTCCATTAGTTTCAGGAGTGGTTCTTCAGATGGGTCTCAGAATAGGGGGGAATTATTCCTGTGGTTTGGAAGCCTTTGGTTGAGCAATTTAGGTTTATCAACATGGGTGGGCACTAAGTTCATGTGACGACTGCCAAGAAGAGAGAGAAGGAATGGTCATGGGGCTAAAGTCACACCAGTGTCAAAGCAGAAAACGTTCAGATATTCAAGGTCACTCATAATCTCACTTCTTGGCCCACAGAGATTCTGAGTCTCATCAGTTGGCCATATGTTGTTGCTGCTGCTGTTGTTGTTTTCAGAACTCCTGATCTACACCACTCCAAGAGCAGCCTCAGTATGGCTGTTGATGACTGCCATCAAAGCGTCTTGCAACGGTTTTCTTTGTAGTTACATATATTTCAATCATTTGTTGAGTGAGTGGCTGCATAGCAGCATTTCAACCCCTGGAGAAAGCAGAGCCAATGACTAGGGAGACAAGTACAAACATGAGAATAACCAGTAATGTCTGTTAACCAAGACCCAGGCTGACCTGGGATGTACAGAACAGATCTCCTGCCCACACGAGTCTATGGATAGGGAGGTTTGATATTAATAGGTTTGTGTAATACTAATTTACCCAAAATGGCATGATTAGAGGAAAAACCTTAAAGAATCTCATTTTTACAATCAAAGTTATTAAACCAACACAGAGAGAAAATGATAGTCATGAAAAGAAAAATGAAAGAGATAAAGACAGAGGTGGTAATTATTTCTGGTATTAATAGGCTTTGATCTGAAGTTCTTCAGAACGAGATCTACTTTATGATGGCATCAGCTTCTGGAGAATCCCAAGAGATTCCCAGTGCTAGATTTTACATGGGCATGGATAGCTGGGAGATGGGTATATGCTGTCTTTTTAACTGAGACGTGAATCCAAGAGGTAGTTCCCAGAAGCTTCATTTCACGATTTGTGGTTCCAAATCCCATCTAATCAAGTTCAAGAACAGTCTTACATTGGTCTCATTTTCCATATAGTAGATCTCCTGGCTGAAAGTCATGCAATGTTTTCTGTGACTTATCCTTGGGAAAAGCCACAAGATCTCACTGAAAGTGAGTTGGCCTTAAAGTTCTACAGCATTTGGCTATATTGGCCTGTGAATGAGCAGAATCAAAAATTGAGGGTGATATCCCTGTATGGATGAGCATCCAGCAACCAGCTCATTTGGGGATAAGCTGTGAGTTCCTGTTACAAGGGGCCTAACAGCCAGAATGCTGAGAGTGAACCTTTGGCTGCAGCATCTGAAGTTGCTCAGAGAGTTTTGCAAGTTTCCATTTTAATGGGTCTTGATTTCTCTGAGGACTGGGGGTGGTAGGAATGGTGAGGTTTTAGTTGACAGGCAAAGCTTCATAACTTCGTAGAGTGCCTTGATTAATGTTCTTGTGACATGGGTACCCCAAAACAAGATAAATAGATGAATATTACTCAAGTGAGAAACACAGAGTTGGAAAGTTGCTTTGCTACTGTTAGATGAGTTACTTTATGGAAAGGAAACAATCCCAGCCAACCAGAAAACACACACTATTCTGTGATTAAGAACATATTCATAACCACACATGGGAACAACTGAATGAAATCTATTTGTAGATATACTCAATAGCCTAAAAGTTTTGGCTCATGTCCTTGTCCCATATTTAGGACAAGGTTTGCACAGGATTTGGGGGTTTGATGGAAGATACAGCAAAGACATGCTCTTCAATCTTGTTGGGGTTTCCCCATTGATACTTCTTCAGGATATATTTTAAATTATCCTTTCCATATACGGTTACAGACAGTTTTTTTTTTGAGAGAGAATCTATTTCAGCATCTCAATGAAGACCAAATAGCTGTCTTGGCACCACCGGATGCCTTCCGGGTGAAGCAAACAACCTGATTTTTCCAGTGTGTTATTTCAGAATCAGGTGTTTGATTCTGAAATTGACTCAAGGCCTAATG
>NW_012122521.1:9449-10572 GCF_000951035.1 Colobus angolensis palliatus
AAAAAAAAAAAAAACCATGCTCATTTAGTGTGCACAATTTGATGAGTTCGGACATATGTATACACCTGTGACATCAACACTACAATCAAAGCCATAAACATATCCACCGAGAATAAAGGATTTCAAAGGAAACCTGTCTAGTAACAGAAGAATTGAAGGAGTTTTCAGTCCAAAGGAAGGTCTCAATGATATGATGAACCATAGGGTTAAGCAAAAATCTTCAGACTAAGTCATCAGTTGCCTCAGTTGACCTTGCACTGCTGCCATTGTGTGCAAACAAGAAGGGCAGGCTTTTTGTCATGAAATCAATGTGAAGATATAATAAGCGGTGAGTCTCTGATGCCCATTTTCTTGTTAAGTTAGAATCCTCCAAACTTGTTTCAATGTACTAATAGAAAGAAAGATGCATGATCATTGGAGAGTTATTTCAGTGGTAAAAGACATTCTCTAGTGAGTCTATAACGCAGGATTGTCAGTTTTCATTAGCTTACAGGAGTGGGCAGCTAGTCCAGAAAAGTTAGGAATCCATGTCTACAATATCCTATGGGAATAAGAAATTTTCTAAGATGTCTTTCAGTAATTGGCCAGGAAAGTCGGGAATAACCTGCGGTCTTTGAGGGAAAAGACTCTTAATTTTTGTTTGATGTCATGGCCAAGAAAATACACGTGGGGCTGACAAAATTGGAGTTTATCCCTAGAGGCTTTGTGTGCCTGTACACTAACACTGTCAGCAAATGGAATAAATCAATTCTGCAGGACTCTCAACTTAGAGAGCAAACAAGATCATCCATATATTGTATAAGAGTGGAGTCCTCAGGAAACAGAGTATCTCCAGTCGTTCAGGTGTCACTGAGTATTTCCAAGAAGTAAGAGGGTGTTTCTGTAAATCCTTGGTCATAATTGTTCATGTATATTGTTTCCAAGTGAATGTAAATAGGTACAGTGAGTCTGGAAGAAAAGAATTACTAAAGAATGCTAAGCACGGATCTGCCACTGTAAAGTAAGCAGCAGTTCTAGAGATTGCAGATAGGACAGTATTTGAGTTGGAGATAATAGGAAAGCAGGAAAGTAAAATCGTGTTAATGGCCCTTAAATCTTGTACAAAGTGGCAGTCATACCAATT
>NW_012122521.1:12680-14016 GCF_000951035.1 Colobus angolensis palliatus
GTCTCTTTATCTATAGCTTATGCAGCAGGAGGCAAGACACTTAATAAACTGAACAAGACTTTAGAGAGGCAGAAGTCTTAAATTTGAATTCAACCCATGGCTTACTTGCTACAGACTTTCTTTTCCTGGGGAAACCTCAGGCTGTTACAAATGAGAAGCAAAGGTAGTAGCCTCCCCCATCACATACAATGTTTCCTGTCTGTTCCAGGGCTGCAGCTGACTGATTTGTTTCTCCTAAGGCCAACCATGAGCAGAATCTTTCCATAAAAGCAGTGGATTGAAAGTGGTGACAGGTCAGAATGATGACAACAATCACAGAGTACAGAGGAATACCAATTAGCAGAAGAACCAATTAATTTAAAATGAATAATTTCAAAGATTTTAAATTTTGTAGCAATTAGCTAAAATTTTTCAAGAGAGGGATTTTTAAATTTGTGGGTCACTGAACAAATAAATAAGGTTTTCTCTAAGTCATCATCACCCTTACAATCCCTCAAACTTGTTCATACAAATGAATTGATTCAGATATTCATTCATTCATTCATTCATACATTGCACTCCTTGGTTGAAGAACATTAGGAACACTCATGAAAGATGTTATTCTTGAATGATTGCCATTTCTAATGCTAAAAAGTCAACGGATTTTGTAGGTGTCCTTCTAATAAAACAGTATGGGCAGATGCTGAAATAAGTCTTTGAAACAATGAGACCAAAACCAGCCTATTTTGCTTGAGATCACTGACAAAATAAATCTATGCTGTGATTTCAGGTCAGACATTCTGGCTTTATAAAATAACAATATATTTGAAATGCTTATTAAGATTTTATTGTGTCAGTGGTCTGAAAATTACCCATACAATTTGGTATCTGTAAACAGTATGGAAACATGAACATTTAATGTCCCAACTCTGCTACACTATGACAGTAAAACTTCATTCTATACAGTCAAGGTCAAAAGAATAAAACCAAATTCGAATAAAAATTTTTCTGAAATCCATATGCACCAAGAAACTCTAAAAATCCCTGGGGTAAAAAGAACTCTTTCTAGCCTGGCTTTGTATTTCCTCTCTGTTCCTAACTGTTCAGAAACATACCCAAACGATTCAATATCATCACAGGCTACTCACCTCCACATTTCTACCTTTCAAACAGTTTATACCATGAAATTACAAAGGCACTGATTGTCATTCTCAAAGGCAGAATCACTTTACTATCACATCAAAAGCATTTGAATAGTTCCTCTAGTTATGAAGAAGGTTAAAGCTAAAATGTTGAAACTGTTGCATTATTATTTTGAAATGAAACAGGAATCACATCAGATAGTTCAATTGGCACA
>NW_012122521.1:15293-16552 GCF_000951035.1 Colobus angolensis palliatus
TAGCAATAAGTTACAGGCATGTTATTTTACAGTAAAGCACATTAAAGGGTAATCTTCTAAGAAAATCCATTCTCTGTATCTTTACAAGCCTTATTGCTTCCCTTCACTCAGTTCTCATTCAAATGTCACATCGTCAGGGTGCCTGACAAAAGTATAGTATCAAACGTAGCACCTCTCCCCTGGCCACGTCATTCACTGTGCCTCAGGTTTTCTTCCTAGCAGGGATTATTACCCAACTTTATATTATGTATTTATTTGTTTTCTGATTATTTCTTCTACTAGAAAGTGAGCTCCCTGAAAGCCTGCTCTGTTAAACTCATCTCGATTTCCAAGTATTTGGAAAGTGGCATTCAGTACGAGTCTGAAAAAGGAATAAATAAATGAATTTCAACTGAACCAACACCCACATGTGATTAGCACAATCACCAAATGGTGGGAAAACAGACTAGGATGAGAAGTCTTAACCCAATGCTTCTTCTCAAACCAACCAACAAACAAAAAAACAGATATTATCACAAGGATTGTCCCAAAACTTAGAGAAGCAAATAAAACTAAACTTTGAAACTTCTAAGACATATATAAATATGCTAATTTATATTTTCCTACAAGCATAGAAATCCATTGTTTCAAAACCACTAACATCATTTCATATAATTATTTCAGAAACTATGCTTAAGACATATGAATAAGCTGATTCCAAAAATTTATCACTAAAAATGTAGATTCTCTAGCTCAACATGTGCACCTGAGATGGTTCTGTCACTTTGATTACTACAATGATTTTAGGCCTCCAGGAAGGAAAGCTGGGATTGAGACCTGCTTGGGTCAGGGAACAAGTTGTAAGATTCCTAGCTGATTCTCTATCCTCTGAGAGTAAACTTCATTCTCTAGAGCAAACTTTCTAAGGCTTTCTGGCTTAGAATTGTGAGTTCTCGTGATTCTCGCCCTTGACTAATCAGAACTTCACCACCAGCAGGTATGTCCTCTGAATGTCCAGATTTCTCCTGAACCAGGGACAGAACAGCAGCTCTTACATGAATCTCTGGTGACCATACCATCATCCCCCCTATTTCATGAGACTGTTCTTGTGCGAACATTTCCAGCCATTATTATTGGGTGGGAACACAATTGGAACAAACAATGAAGACAACCTTTAGTCCCTTTTATTTGCTATCTTGTGTGAAAAGGTAGAATGCCCCAAACTTTATATTTTTCTTTTACACTTCAGTGTTACATAAAATTTCAGTAGCATTGAGGGG
>NW_012122521.1:18339-19213 GCF_000951035.1 Colobus angolensis palliatus
GCCATTACATAATGGTAAAGGGATCAATTCAACAGGAAGAACTAAATATCCTAAATATATATGCACCCAATACAGGAGCACCCAGATTCATAAAGCAAGTCCTTAGAGACTTACAAGGGGACTTAGACTCCCATACAATAATAATGGGAGACTTCAACACTCCACTGTGAACATTAGACAGATCAACGAGACAGAAAGTTAACAAGGATATCCAGGAATTGAACTCATCTCTGCACCAAGTGGAACTAATAGACATCTATAGAACTCTCCACCCCAAATCAACAGAATATACATTCTTCTCAGCACCACATCGCACTTATTCCGAAATGGACCACATAATTGGAAGTAAAGCACTCCTCAGCAAATGTGAAAGAACAGAAATTATAACAAACTGTCTCTCAGACCACAGTGCAATGAAACTAGAACTCAGGACTAAGAAACTCAAAATCATCCTGATACCAAAGCCTGGCAGAGACACAAGAAAAAAGGGAATTTTAGACCAATATCCCTGATGAACATCGATGCAAAAATCCTCAATAAAATACTGGCAAACCGGATTCAGCAGCATATCGAAGAGCTTATCCAACATGGTCAAGTGGGCTTCATCCCTGGGACGCAAGGTTGGTTCAACATTCGCAAATCAGGAAACGTAATCCAGCATATAAACAGAACCAAAGACAAGAACCACATGATTATCTCAATAGACGCAGAACAGGCTTTTGACGAAATTCAACAGCCCGTCATGCTTAAAACGCTCAATAAATTCGGTATTGATGGAACGTACCTCAAAATAATAAGAGCTATTTATGACAAACCCACAGCTAATATCATACTGAATGGGCATATAAACAGAACCAAAGACAAGAACCACATG
>NW_012122521.1:20571-20896 GCF_000951035.1 Colobus angolensis palliatus
CACATGAAAAAATGCTCATCATCACTCGCCATCAGAGAAATGCAAATCAAAACCACAATGAGATACCATCTCTCACCAGTTAGAATGGCAATCATCAAAAAATCAAGAAACAACAGCTGTTGGAGAGGATGTGGAGAAATAGGAGCACTTTTACACTGTTTGTGCGATTGTAAACTAGTTCAACCATTATGGAAAACAGTAGGGCAATTCCTCAAGGATCTACAACTAGATGTACCATATGACCTAGCCATCCCACTACTGGGTATATACCCCAAGAATTATAAATCATGATGCTACAAAGACACATGCACACGTATGTTTATTG
>NW_012122521.1:21169-33804 GCF_000951035.1 Colobus angolensis palliatus
TAAATGATGAATTGATGGGTGCTGATGAGTTGATGGGTGCAGCACACCAACATGGCACAAGTATACATATGTAACAAACCTGCACGTTGTGCACACGTACCCTAGAACTTAAAGTATAATAAAAAAAAAACTGGAGAGAAGGCTTTTGAGAAAGTGTTTTGTCTTGTGTGTATTCATCTCATAGAGATGAGCTGTTTTGTTGATGGAGCCGTATGGCAACACTCTTTTTTTGGTGTCTGAGAAGGGATATTTGGGAGCACATTGAGGCTGACGGTGGAAAAGTAAATATGCACAGATAAAAACTGGAAAGGATCTTTCTTAGAATTTTCTTCGTGATGGGTAAATCTCCCAGAGGTAAACCATTCTTTATATTGCATAGTTTGATTATCTAGTTTTCATGAAATCTACAAAGAGATATTTGGAGCACAGAGAAGCCTATGGTGAAAAAGGAAATACCCTAATAGAAAAATTAGAAAGATGCTTTCTGGGAAACCACTTTGTGATTTGTAAATTCATCTTATAGTGTTACACGGTTATTTTCATGACTAGGTTTGGTAGCACTGTTTTTTAGGAATTTGAGAAGGGATGTTTGAATTGCAGTGAAGCTAATAGTCTCAAAGGAAATATCCTCAGATAAAAACTAGAAAGAAGCTTTCTGAGAAAGGTCTTGGTGATATGATTTTTCATCTCACAAGGTTACACCTTTCTTTTCATGAAGCAGTTAGCTGACACTGTCTTTTTTGGAATCCACAAAGGGATATTTGTGAGCGCTTTGAGGTCTGTGCTGAAAAAGGAAATATCCTCACATAAAAACTAGGAGAAGTTTTCTCAGAAACTGCTTTCTGATGTGTAAGTTGATCTTACAGAGTTATACTGTTCTTTTGATTGAGCAGTTTGCTAACACTGTTTTCTTGGAATCTGCAATGGGATATTTAGGAGCGTATTGAAGCTTATTGTGATGAAGGAAATATCCTCATATAAAAACTATAAAGAAGCTCTCTGAGAAACCGTTTTGTGATGTTGTTAATTCATCTCACAGAGTTACACGATCCTTTTCATGGATCTGTTTGGTAGCACTGTTTTTGTTTAATCTGAGATGGGATATTTTGGATCACTTTGAAGCCTTTGGTGACTAAGAAATATACTCAGATAAAAACTGGAAAGATGCTTTCTGAAAAAGTTCTTTGTCATGTGTGAGTTCACCTCACTGAGTTACACTTTTCTTTTCATAGAGCAGTTTGCTAAAACTGCTTTCCTTGTATTTGCAAAGGGATATTTGGGAACACCTTGAGGCCTACAGTGACAAAAGAAACATCCTAAGACAAAAACTAGACAGAAGCTTTAGTAGAAACTGCTTTGTGATTCATAAATTCATCTCACAGAGTTACACCTTTCTTTTCATTGAGCCGTTTGATAGCACTGTATTTGGGGAATCTGCAAAGCGATTTTGGGAGCTCACAGAGTTTGATGGTGAAAAAGGAAATATCTTCAGATAAAAAACTGGAGAGAAGGTTTTTGAGAAACTATTTTGTGATGTGTGTATTCACCTCAGAGAGATAAACCATTTTGTTGGTTGAGAAGTTTGGCATCACTGTTTTTGTGGTGTCTGAGGAGGGATATTTGGGAACGCGTTGAGACTGATGGTGGATAAGTAAATATGCTGCACAGATGAAAGTTAGAAAGGAGCTTTCTGAGAAATTTCTTTGTGATGGGTGAATTCGTCTCCCAGAGGTAAACTACTCTTTTCATGGAGCAGTTTGTTAACCATGATTTTGAGGAATCTACAAAGGGATATTCAGAGCATGGAGAAGCCTATGGTGAAAAAGGAAATACCCTCAGATAAAAACTAGAAATAATCTTTCTGAGAGACTGTTTTGAGTTGAATCTTTCTTTTCATTGAGCAGTTTGTTAACACTGTTTTTGTTGAATCTGCAGTGGGCTATTTTGGAACACATAGAGGCCTAAGGTGAAAAAAGAAAATTCTCCAGGTAAAAACTGGAGAGAAGTTTTCAGAGAAAATCCTTTGTGATTTGTGCATTCGTCTCACAGACCTAAACGTTTCTGTTGAGGGAGCACTTTGGCATTACTGTTTTAATGGTGTCTGAGAAGAGATATTTGGGAGAACCTGGAAGCCTACAGTTTAAAAGGAAATATCTGCATATAAAAACTAGAAAGAAGCGTTCTGAGAAACTGCTTCATGATGTGTGAGTTCATCTCACAGAGGTACACGGTTTTTTTCATGAAGCAGTATGGCAGCACTGTTTTTGGGTAATCTGATAAGGGATATTTTGGATTGCAACAAGGTGTATGGTGACAAAGGAAATATCCTCAGATAAAAAAATTGAAAGAAGCTTTCTGAGAAAGTGATTTGTGATGGATGAATTCATCTCACAGGGTTGCACCTTTCTTTTCATTGAGCAGTTTTTTAACACTGTTTTTGTGGAATCTGCAAAGGGATATTTGGGAGCACACTGAGGACTATAGTGAGAAAGGAAATATCCTCAGGTAAAAACTAGAAAGAAATTGTCTGAGAAACTGCTTTGAGATGTGTGAATTCATCTCAAAGAGATACACCACAGTTTTCATTGGGTAGCCTGATAGCACTGGTTTCATAGAATCTGTAATAGGATACTTGGGAGTGCATTGAATCCTATGGTGCTATGGTGAGAAAGGAAGTATAATCAGATAAAAATCCAAAAGAAACTTTCTGAGAAACTGCTTTGTGATTTGTGAATTCATCTCACAGAGTTACAATGCTCTTTTCATTGAGCAGTATGCTAACACTGTTTTCGTGGAATGTGCAATAGGATATTTGGGAGTGCATTGAAGCCTATAGTGAAAAAGGAAATATCCTCAAATAATAACTAGAAAACAACTTTGTGAGAACCTGCTTAGAGATGTGTGAATTCACCTCACAGAGTTACACTGTTCTTTTCATTGAGTAGTAGGTTAACACTGTTTTCTTGGAATATGCAATGGGATATTTTGGAGCTCATTGAAGCTTAAGGTGAGAAAGGAAATATCCTCAGACAAAAACTAGAAAGAAGCTTTCTGAGAAAGTACTTTGTGATTTTTGAATTCATCTCACAGAGTTGCACTATTCTTTTCATGGAGCATTTTGGTAGCACTGTTTTTGGGGAATCTCAGAAGTGATATTCCACATCACAGTGAAGCCTACGGTGAACAAGGAAATGTCCTCAGAAAAAAACTAGAAAGAAGCTTCCTGACAAAGTGCTTTATGATTATTGAATTCATTTCACAGAGTTACACATTTCTTTTCATGTTCCAGTCTGTTAACACTAGTTTCGTGGAATCGGCAAAGGGATATATGGGAGCACATTTTAGCGTATGGGGAAAAAGGAAATATCCTCAGGTAAAAACTAGAAACAAGCTTTCTGAGAAACTGCATTGTGTTTCATGAATTCATTTCACAGTGTTATACAGTTCTTTTCATTGGTAATACTGTTTTCTTGAAATCTGCAATGGGTTGATTCAGAGCATATTGAAACTTATGATGAAAAAGGAACTATCCTCAGAAAAAAACTAGAAAGAAGCTTCCTGAGAAACTGCTTTGTGATGGGTGAATTCATCTCCAAGAGTTTCACCCTTCTTTTTATTGTGCATTTTGGTAACACTGTTTTGTGAAATCTGCAATGGAATATTTGGGAGTGCATAGAGTTCAATGGTGAAAAATCAAACGTATTCAGGAAAAACTTAAGAGAAACGTTCTGAGATACTCCTTTGTGAAGTGTGAGTTCATCTCATAGAGTTAAATGTTTCTGTTGAGGGAGCACTTTGGTATCACTGTGTTTGTTTTTTCTGAGAAGGGATATTTGGGAACGCATTGAAGCCTATGGTGGAAAAGGAAATATCCTCGTATAATAATTAGAAAGAAGACTTCTGAGAAACTGTTTGTTATGTGCTAATTCATCTCACCGAGTTACAGGATTCTTTCCATGGAGCACTTTGTTACCACTGTTTTTGGGGAATGCGACATGGGATATTTTGGATCGCCTTGAAGAATATGGTGAAAAAGGAAATATTCAGACAATACTAGAAAGAACCTTTCTGAGAAAGTTCTTTGTGATGTGTGAATTCATCTCACAGAGTTACACCTTTCCTTTCATGGAGCAGTTTACTAACCCTGTTTTCGTGGAATCTGCAAAAGGATGTTTGGGAGCGCACTGAGGCCTATGGTGATAAAGGAAGTGTCCTCATATAAAAACTAGAAAGAAGCTTTCTGAGAAACTGCTCTATGATGTGTTAATTCATCTCACAGAGTTACATGATCCTTTTCAAGGAGCAGTTTGGTAGCACTGTTTTTGTTGAATCTGAGAAGGGATATTTTGGATTGCATTGAAGCCTATGGTGACAAAGGAAATATCCTCAGAGAAAAATTAGAAACTTTCTGAGAAAGTTCTTTGTGATGTGTGAATTCATCTCACAGAGTTACACTTTTCTTTTCATGGAGCAGTTTGCTAACACTGTTTCCTTGGAATCTGCAATGGGATATTTTTGAGCGCATTGAAGCTTAGGGTGACAAAGGAGATAGCCTCAGATAAAAACTAAAAAGAAGCTTTCTGAGAAACTGCTTTGTGATTTTTGAGTTCCTCTCAGAGTTACATGATTCTTTTCATGAAGCAGATTGATTGCATCGTTTTTAAGGAATCTGCAGTGTTGAAAATGGAAATATCCTCAGATTGAAACTAGAAAGAAGTGGATGGTAGAAAAGGAAATATCCTCAGATAAAAACTAGAAAGAAGCTTTCTGAGAAATTTCCTTGTGATGGGTGAATTCATCACACAGAGTTACACCTTTGTTTTCTTTGATAAGTTTGGTAGCACTGTTTTCATGGAATCTACAAAGGAATATTCGGGAGCTCCTAGAGGCCTATGGTGAACAAGGAAATAATTTCAGATAAAAACTGGAGAGAAGCTTTGTGAGAAACACTTTTTTGATGGGTCTCTTCATCTCATAGAGTTTAACCTTTCTGTTGACTGAGTAGTTCGGCATCATAGTTTTTATGGTATCTGAGAAGAGATATTTGGAAGCACATTGAAGCCCAAGTTGAAAAAGGAAATATCCTCACATTTAAGCTACAAAGAAGCTTTCCGAGAAACTGCTTCGTGGTGGGTGAATTCATCTCACAGAGTTACACCTTTGTTTTCATCGAGAAGTTTGGTAAAACTCTTTTTCTGGACTACAAAGGGATATTCGGGAGCACATAGAGCCCAATAGTGAAAAAGGAAATATCTTCAGGTAAAAACTGGAGAGAAGCTCTCTGAGAAACTCCTTTGTGATGTGTGCATTCATCTCATAGAGCTCAACGTTTCTGTTGAGGGAGTACTTTGGCATCATAGTTTCTGTGCTGTCTTAGAAGGGATATTTGGGAGTGCATTGAAATCTGTGGTGGAAAAGGAAATATCTTCAGATAAAAATTAAAAAGAAGCTTCCTGAGAAACTACTTTTTAATGGCTGAATTTTTGTCACAGAGGTAAACCATTCTTTTCATTACACAGTTTGGTAGCACTGTTTTTGTGAAATCTGCAGTGAGATATTTGGGAGCACATAGAGGCCTAAGATGAAAAAGAAAATTCTTCAGGTAAACCTGGAGAGAAGCTTTTGGAGAAACTCCTTTGTGGTTTGTACAATTCTTCTCATAGAGCTAAACGTTTCTGTTGAGGGAGCGCTTTGGCATCACTGTCTTTGTGGTGTCAGAGAAGGGATATTTAGGAGTGCTTTGAAGCCTATGGTGGTAAAGGAAATATCCTCAGATAAAAATGATCCAGAAGCTTTCTGAGAAACTTATTTTTGATGGGTCAATTTATCTCACTGATTTACATCATTCTTTTCATGGAGCAGTTTGTTAGCACAGTTTTAGTGAAATCTGCAGAGGGATATAGGGGTGTGAGGTGAAAAAAGAAAATTCTTCAGGTAACAACTGGAGAGAAGCTTTTGGAGAAACTCCTTTGTGATGTGTGCATTCGTCTCATAGAGCTCTACGTTTCTATTGAGGGAGCACTTTGGCATCACTGTTTTTTTGGTGTCCAAGAAGGGATATTTGGAGCACTTTGGAGCCTCTGGTGGAAAAGGAAACATTCTCAGATAAAAACCAAAAAGAATAATTCTGAGAAACTGCTTTCTGATGTGTGAATTCATCTCATAGAGTTACACTGTCCTTTTCATTGTGCAGTTTGCTAACATTGTTTTCTTGGAATCTGCAATGGGATTTTATGGAACGCATTAAAGCTGATGGTGACAAAGGAAATATACTCATATAAAAACTGGAAAGAAGCTTTCTGAAAACCCGATCTGTGGTGTGTTAATTCATCTCACAGTGTTACAGGATTCTTTTCATGGATCAGTTTGGTAGCACTGTTTTTGTGATGCCTGAGAAGGGTTACTTGGGAATGCATGGAAGCCGAGGGTGGAAAAAGAAATATCCTGAGATAAAGAATACAAGGAAGCATTCTGAGAAATTTCTTTGTGATGAGTGAATTCATCACAGTGAGTTACACCGTTTTTTTTTTCTTTGAGCAGTTTGCTAGCACTGTTGTTAAGGAATCTATAAAGGGATATTTGGGAGCTCCTAGAGGTCTATGGTGAAAAAGGAAATAAATTCAGATAAAAACTGGAGAGAAGATTTTCGAGAAATGATTTTGTGATGTGTGTATTCATCTCATAGAGCTTAACCTTTCTGTTGATTGAGCATTTCGGCATCCCTGTTTTGTGGTATCTGAGAGGAGATATTTGGGAGCACACTGAAGCCAATGGTGACAAAGGGAGTATCTTCAGATGTAAACTAGAAAGAAGCTTTCTGAGAAACTGCTCTGTGATGGGTGAATCATCTCACAGAGTTACACGTTTCTTTTCATTGAGCAGTTCAGTAACACTGTTTATGTGGAATCTGCAAAGGGATCTTTGGGAGTGCACAGAGACCAGTGGTGGAAAAGGAACTATCACAGATAAAAACTAGAAAGAAGCTTTCTGAGAAACTGCTTGGTGATGTGCGAATTTTTTTCACAGAATTATACTGTTCTTTGCATTGAACAGTTTGTCTACACTGTTTTCTTGGAGTCTGCAATAGGATATTTGGGAGCATCTTGAAGCTTATGGTGACAAAGGAAATATCCTCATATAAAAACTAGAAAGAAGATCTCCGAGAAACCACATTGCAATATGTGAATTCATCACACAGGGTTACACATTTCTTTCCATGGAGCAGTTTGCCAACACTATTTTCCTGGAATCTGCAAAGGGATATTTGCGAGAAAATTGAGGCAAATGGAGAAAAGGACAATATCCTCATACAAAAACTAGAAAGAATCCTTCCGAGAAACTTCTTCATGATGTGTGAATTTATTTCACAGTGTTACACTTCCCTTTTCTTGGGGCAGTTTGCTAACACTCTCTTCATGGTATCTGCAATTGGATATTCCAGAGCACATTGAGGCCTATAGTGAAAAAGGAAATATCCTCATATAAAAATTAGAAAGACGCTTTCTGAGAAACCATTTTGTGATGTGTTTTTACATCTCACAGAGTTACAAGATTCCTTTCATGGATCAATTTGGTAGCACTGACTTTGAGGAATCTGAGAAGGGATATTTTGGATCACATTGAAGCCTACTGTGACAAAGGAAATATCCTCAGATAAAAACTAGAAAGAAGCTTTCTGAGAAAGTTCCTTGTGATGTGTGAATCTGTCCCACAGAGTTACACCTTTCTTCTCATGGAACAGTTTGATAACCCTGTTTTCGTGGAATCTGCCATAGGATATTTGGGAGCGCATTGATGCCTATGGTGACTAAGGAACTATCCCCAGATAAAAACCAAATAGAAACTTTCTGTGAAACGGCTTTGTGATGCATTCATTCACCTCACAGCGTTACACCTTTTTTTTCATTGAGAAGTTTGCTAACACTTTTTTCGTTTATTCTACAATGGGATATTCAAGAGCACATTAGGGAATATGGTGAAAAAGGAAATATCCTCAGATAAAAACTAGAAAGATGTTTTGTGAGAAATGGCATTGTGATATGTGAATTCATCTCACAGAGTTACAACATTCACTGTTTTTTGGGAATATGAGAAGGGATATTTTGGATCGCATTAAAGCCTATGGTGACAAAGGAAATATTCACAGATTAAAACTAGCAAGAAACATTCTGAGAACGTTCTTTGTAATGTGTGAATTTATCTCACAGGATTACACCTTTCTTTTCATTGTGCAGTTTGCTAACACTGTTTTCCTCAAATCTGCATGGGATATTTGGGAGTGCATTGAGGCCTATGGTGAAAAAGGAAATATCCTCAGATAAAAACTAGAAAGAAACTTTCTAAGAAAGTGCTTTGTGATGTGGGAATTCATCTTACAGAGTTACACTGTTGTTTTCATTGAGCCGTTTGATAACACTGTTTTCGTGGAATCTGCAATAGGATATTTGGAAGAGCATTGAAGCCTATGGTGACACAGGAAATATCCTCTGAGAGAAACCAAAAAGATGCTTTCAGAGAAACTGCTTTGTGATGTGTGAATTCATCTCACAGATTTACAACTTTCTTTTTATGGAGCAGTGTGCTAACACTATTTTCGTGGATTCTGCAAGGGGAGGTTGATGAGCATATTGAGGCAAATTGTGAAAAAGGAAATATCCTCAGATAAAACCTAGAAGTAAGCTTTCTGAGAAAGTTCTTTGCAATGTGTGAATTCATTTCACAGAGTTGCACCTTTCCTTTCATGTAGCAGTTTGCTAACACCGTTTTTGTTTTTGGAATCTGCAAAGGGATATTTGTGAGTGCTTTGAGATCTATGATGAAAAAGGAAATATCCTCACATAAAAACTAGAAAGAAGCTTTCTCAGAAACTGCTTTCTGATGTGTAAATTCATCTCACAGAGTTACACTGTTCTTTTCTTTGAGCAGTTTGCCAATACTGTTTTCTTGAAATCTGCAATTTCAGGAGCGCATTGAAGCTTATGGTGATAAAGGAAATATCCTCATACAAAAACTAGATAGAAGCACCTGAGAAACCACTCTGTGATGTGTTGTTTCATCTCACAGAGTTACACGATCCTTTTCATTTATCAGTTTTGCAGCTGTTTTTGTGGAATCTGAGACGGGATATTTTGGATCACATTGGAGCCTTTGGTGACTAAAGAAATATACTCAGAGAAAAACTGGAAAGAACCCCTCTGAGAAAGTTCTTTGTCATGTGTGAGTTCATCTTCCTGAGTTACATCTTTCTTTTCATGGAGCAGTTTGCTAAAACTGCTTTCCTGCAATTTGCAAAGGGATATTTGGGAGCATCTTGAGACCTATGGTGAAAAAGCAAATATATTCAGATAAAAACTAGAAAGAAACACTCTGAGAAAGTTCTTTGTGATGTGTGAGTTCATCTTCCTGAGCTACACCTTTCTTTTCATGGAGCAGTTTGCTAAAACTGCTTTCCTGCAATTTGCAAAGGGATATTTGGGAGCACCTTGAGACCTATGGTGAAAAAAGAAACATGCTCTGATGAAACTAGAAAGAAGCCTTATGAGAAACTGCTTTGTGGAGGTTGAATTCATCTCACAGAGTTACACCTTTCTTTTCCTTGAGCAGTTTAGTAGCAATTTTGGGGGGTCTCTGCAAAGGGATATTTGGGAGCTCATAGAGGCTAATGTTGAAAAAGAAAATATCTTCAAATGAAAACTGGAGAGAAGGTTTCTTAGAAACTGTTTTGTGATGTGTGCATTCACCTCATGGAGCTAAATCATATTTTTGATTGACCAGTTTTGCATCACTCTTTTTGTGATGTGTGAGAAGAGATATTTGGGAATGCTTTGAGGCTGATGGTGGAAGAGTAAATATGCTGCACCGATGAAAGGTAGAAAGGAGCCTTCTGAGAAATTTCTTTGTGATAGGTGAATTCATCTCCCTGAAGTAAACCATTCTTTTCATTGAGCAGTTTGTTAACCATGTGTTTGTGGAATCTACAAACGGATATACAAAGCACAGAGAAGCCTATGGTGAAAAAGGATATATCTTCAGATAAAAACTAGAAAGAAGCTTTCTGAGAGACTATTTCGTGATGGGTGAATTCATCCCACAGTGTTAAATCTTTCTTTTCATTGAGCAGTTGCGTAACACTGCTTTTGTGGAATCTGTAATGGGGTATTTGAAAGTACATAGAGTCCTGAGGTGAAAGATGAAAATTCTCCAGGTAAAAACTGGAGAGAATCTTTCAGAAAAAGTCCTCTGTGATTTGCGGATTCATCCCAAGCAGCTAAACGTTTCTGTTGAGTGAGCACTTTGGCATCACTGCTTTTGTGGTGTCTGAGAAGGGATACTTGGGAGCACATTGAAACCTATGGTTTAAAAGGAAATATTCGTATATAAAAACTAGAAAGAAGCTTTCTGAGAAACTCCTTTGTGATGTGTGAATTCATCTCACTGAGTTACACTGTTCTTTTCATTAAGCAGTTTGCTAACACTGTGTTCTTAGAATCTGCAATGGCATAATTCAGAGTGCAATAATGCTTATGGTGACAAAATAAATAATAACATCTAAAAATTAGAAAGAAGCTTTCTGAGACCACTTTGTGATGTGTTAATTCATCCGACAGAGTTACATGACTCTTTAATGGAGCAGTTTACCAGCCATGATTCTGGGGAATCTGAGAAGGGATATTTTGGATTGCATTGAAGCCTATGGTGACAAAGGAAATATCCTCATATAAAAACTGGAAAGAAGCTCTCTGAGAAACCGTTTTGTGATGTGTTAGTTCACCTCACAGAGTTATCTCCCTCTCTTATCTTGGAGCACTTTGCCACCACTGTTTTCGTGGAATCTGCAAAGGGATATTTGGGAGCACATGGGGGCCTATAGTGAAAAAAGAAATATCCTCAGATAAAAATCAGAAAGAAGCATTCTGAGAAACTACTTAGTGATGTGTGAATTCATCTCACAGAGTTACACCATTCTTTTCATGAAGCGTTTTCGTAGCACTGTTTTTGGGGAATCTGGGAAGGGATATTTTGGATTGCATTGAAGCCTTTGGTGACAAAGGAATTATCCTTAGACGAAAACTAGAAAGAAGTTATCTGAGAACCTTCTTTGTGATGCGTGAATTCACCTCACAAGACTACACCTTTCTTTTCAAGAAGCAATTTGCTAACACTGTTTTCATGGAATATGCATAGGGGTATTTGGGAGCATATTGAGGCCTATGGTGGAAAAGCAAATATCCTCAGATAAAAACTAGAAAGAAGCTTTCTGAGAAACTGCTTTGTGATGGGTGAATTCATCTCACAGAGCTACATCATGCTTTTCTATCAGCCGTTTGATAACACTATCTTCTTGGAGTCTGCAATAGGATATTTGGGAGTGCACTGAAGCCTATGGTGGCAAAGGTAATATCCTCAGAAAAAATTTAGAAAGAAGCTTTCTGAGAATCTGCTTTTTGATGTGTGAATTCATCTCACAGCATTACACTGTTCTGTTCATTGATCAGTTTGCTAACACTGTTTTCTTGGGAACTGCAATGGGATATTTTTGAGGGCATTGAAGTTTATGGTGACAGAAGAAATATCCTGAGAGAAAAACTAGAAAGAAGTTTTCTAAAAACTTGTTTCTGATGTGTGAACTCACCTCACAGAGATACAACTTTCTTTTCATGGAGAAGTTTCCCAGCACTGTTTTTGGGGAATTTGAGAAGGGGTATTTTGAATTGCATTGAAGGACAGGGTGACAAAGTAAATATCCTCAGATAAAAACTAGAAAAAAGCTTTGTGAGAAACAGCTTTGTGATGTGTGAATACATCTCACAGAGTTACACTGTTCTTTTCATCTAGCAGTTTGCTAACAGTGTTTTCTTGGAATCTGCATTGGGATATTTGGAGCACCTTGAAACTTATGGTGACAAAGGAAATATCTTCATTTAAAAAACTAGTAAGAAACTTTCTGAGAAACTGCTATGTGATGTGTTAACTCATCTCACTGAGTTACACCACTGTTTTCATGGATCAGTTTGGTAGCACTGGTTTTGGGTAACCTGAGAAGGTGTATTTTGGATTGCATTGAAGTGTGACTTCAGTGACTAAGGAAATATCCTCAGATAAAAACCAGAAAGAAGCTTTCAGAGAAAGTTCTTCATCATGTGAGAATGCAACTCAGAGAGTTACAAATTTCTTCTCATGGAGCAGTTTGCTAACACTGTGTTCACAGAATCTGCAAAGGGATATTTCGGAGCTCATTGAGGACTAAGTTGGAAAAGGGCATATTATCAGTTAAAAGCTAGAAACAATCATTCTGAGAAACTGCTTTGTGATGTGTGCATTCACACATTCAGGAAATTATCCATTTCTTCTAGATTTTCTAGTTGATTTGCGTAGAAGTGTTTATAGTATTCTCTCATGGTACTTTGTTTTTCTGTGGGGTCGGTGGTGATATCCCCATTACCATTTTTTATTGCGTCTATTTGATTCTTCTCTCTTTTATTCTTTATTAGTCTTGCTAGCGGTCTGTCAATTTTGATGATTTTTTCAAAAAACCAACTCCTGGATTCATTGATTTTTTGGAGGGGTTTTTGTGTCTCTATCTCCTTCAGTGCTGCTCTGATCTTAGTTATTTCTTGCCTTCTGCTAGCTTTTGA
>NW_012122521.1:33854-35462 GCF_000951035.1 Colobus angolensis palliatus
AATTTTGTCAAAGGCATTTTCTGCATCTATTGAGATAATCATGTGGTTTTTGTCTTTGGTTCTGTTTATATGCTGGATTATGTTTATTGATTTGCATATGTTGAACAAGTCTTGCATCCCAGGGATGAAGCCCACTCGATCATGGTGGATAAGCTTTTTGATGTGCTGCTAGATTTGGTTTGCCAGTATTTTATTGAGGATTTTCCTATCGATGTTCATCAGGGATATTGGTCTAAAATTCCGTTTTTATTTTCTGTTGCGTTTCTGCCACGCTTTGGTATCAGGATGATGCTGGCCTCATAAAATGAGTTAGGGAGGATTCCCTCTTTTTCTATTGATTGGAATAATTTCAGAAGGAATGGTACCAGGTCCTCCTTGTACCTCTGGTAGAATTCAGCTGTGAATCCATCTGGTCCTGGACTTTTTTTGGTTGGTAGGCCATTAATTATTGCCTCAATTTCAGAGCCTGCTATTGGTCTATTCAGGGATTCAACTTCTTCCTGGTTTAGTCTTGGACGAGTGTATGTGTCCAGGAATTTATTCATTTTTTCTAGGTCTTCTAGTTTATTTGCGTAGAGGTGTTTATAGTATTCTCTGATGGTAGTTTGTATTTCTGTGGGGTCGGTGGTGATATACCCTTTTTCATTTTATATTGCATCTATTGATTCTTTTCTCTTGTCTTCTTTATTAGTCTTGCTAGTGGTCTACCAATTTTGTTGATCTTTTCAAAAAACCAGCTCCTGGATTCATTGATTTTTTAAAGAGTTTTTTGTGCCTCTATCTCCTTCACTTCTGCTCTAACCTTAGTTACTTCTTGACTTCTTCTAGCTTTTGAATGTGTTTGCTCTTGCTTTTCTAGTTCTTCTAATTTGTGATGTTAGGGTGTCCATTTTAGATCTTTCCTACTTTCTCTTGTGGGCATTTAGTGCTTTAAATTTCCCTCTACACACTGCTTTAAATGTGTCCCAGAGATTCTGGTATGTTGTATCTTTGTTCTCATTGGTTTCAAAGAACATCTTTATTTCTGCTTTCCTTTCGTTATGTACCCAGTAGTCATTCAGGAGCAGGTTGTTCAGTTTCCATGTAGTTGAGCGGTATTGATTGAGTTTCTTAGTCCTGAGTTCTAGTTTGATTGCACTGTGGTCTGAGAGACAGTTTGTTATAATTTCTGTTCTTGGACATTTGCTGAGGAGTGCTTTACTTCCAACTATGTGGTCAATTTTGGAATAAGTGCGATGTGGTGCTGAGAAGAATGTATATTCTGTTGATTTGGGGTGGAGAGTTCTATAGATGTCTATTAGGTCTGCTTGGTGCAGAGATGAGTTCAATTCCTGGATATCCTTGTTAACTTTCTGTCTCATTGATCCTTCTCATGTTGACAGTGGGGTGTTAAAGTCTCCTGTTATTACTGTGTGGGAGTCTAAGTCTCTTTGTAAGTCTCTAAGGACTTGCTTTATGAATCTAGGTGCTCCTGTATTGGGTGCATATATGTTTAGGATAGTTAGCTCTTGTTGTTGAAATGATCCCTTTACCATTATGTAATGGCCTTCTTTGTCTCTTTTGATCTTTGTTGATTTAAAGTCTGTTTTATCAGAGACTAGGATTGCA
>NW_012122521.1:39707-50560 GCF_000951035.1 Colobus angolensis palliatus
GTTGGGAGATCCACTGCTCTCTTCAAAGCTGTCAGACAGAGTCGTTCACGTCTGTACAGGCCTCTGCTGCTTCCCCTGTTGTTTTTTAGCTGTGCCCTTTCCCCAGTGGCGGAGTCTACAGAGACAGGTAGGTTTCCTTGAGCTGTTGTGAGCTCCACCCAGTTCGAGCTTCCCAGCAGCTTTGTTTACCTACTTAAGCCTCAGCAAAGGCAGGCGCCCCTCCCCCAGCCTCGCTGATGCCTTGTGGTTAGATTGCCGTAGACTGCTGTGTTAGCAAGGAGGGAGGTTCTGTGGGTGTGGGACACTCCCGGCCAGGTGTGGGATATATTCTCCTGGTGTGCCGCTTTGCTTACAGTGCAGTATTGGGGTGGGAGTTACCCGATTTTCCAGGTGTTGTGTGTCTCAATTCCCATGGCTAGGAAAAGGGATTCCCTTCCCCCTCGTGCTTCCCAGGGGAGGCGATGCCTCGCCCTGCATCAGCTCTCGCTGGTCAGGCTGCAGCAGCTGACCAGCCCCGAGTGTCCGGCATTCCCTAGAGAGATGACCACAGTACCTCAGTTGAAAATGCAGAAATCACCGGTCTTCTGTGTCACTCACGCTGAGAGTTGGAGACTGGAGCTCTTCCTATTCGGCCATCTTGCTCCGCCCCCTCCTCTCCAGTTTTTATGTGAAGATATTTCCTTTTCCACCATAGGCCTCCATGAGCTCCAGAAAATCCCTTTGCAGATTCCCCAAAAAGAGTGCTACCAAACTGCTCAATGGAAAGAAAGTTGTAACTCTTTGAGACAAATTCACCAATCACAAAGCAGTTTCTCAGAAATCTTCTTTGTAATTTTTATCTGAGGATATTTCCTTTTTCATTATGGTTCTCAAGGTGCTCTGGAATATCCCATTACAGATTACGTGACAACAGTGTTAGCAAACTGGTCCGTGACAAGAAAGGTGTAACTCTGTGAGATAAATTCACACATCACAGAGAACTTCCTCTGAATGCTTCTTTCTACATTTTCTCTGAGGATATTTGTCACTGTAGGTTTCAATGCGATCCAAAATATGCCTTCTCAGATTCCCCACAAACACTGCTAAGAAACTGATCCATGAAAATTATCATGTAAGTATTTGAGATGAATTAGCAAATCACAAAGCAGTTTCTCAGAAAGCTTCAAATTAGTGTTTATATGATGATATTTCCTTTGTCACCCTAAGCTTCAATGTGCTCCAAAATATCCCATTGCAGATTCCAAGGAAACAGTGTTAGCAAACTGCACAATGAAAAGCACAGTGTAACTCTGTGAGATGAATTCACTATCACAAAGCACTTTCTCAAAAAGGTTCTTTTTGTTTTTATCTGAAGGCATTTCCTTTTTCACCATAGGCGTCAATGTGCTTTGAAATATCCTATTGCAGATCCCACGAAAACAGTGTTATCAAAACGCTCACTGAAATCACCAGTGTACCTCTGTGAGATGAATTAACACATCCAAAAGTAGTTTCTCAGAAAGCTTCTTTCTAGTTTCAATATGAGAATATTTCCTTTTTCACTCTAGGCTTCAATGTGCTCCCAAACAGCTCGTCTCAGATACCACATCAACAGCGATGCCGAACTTCTCAATGAACCAAAACTTTAAACTCTGAGATGAATATACACATCACAAAACCGTATCTCAAAAACCTTCTCCAAGGTTTTATTCTGAAGTTATTTCTGTTTTCACCATAGGCCTCTAGTAGTTCCTGAATATCCCTTTGCAAATTCCTAGAAACAGTGCTACCAAACTGCTCTAAAAAAGAAAGATGTAACTGTGTCTGATAAATTCACCAATCACAGAGATATTTCTATGAAATTTCATTTCTACTTTTATCTGTGCATATTTACTTTTCCACTATCAGCCTCAATGCACTCTCAAATATCAGATTGCAGATTCCAAGAGAACAGTGTAAGCGAATTGCTCAATGAAAAGAGCAGTGTAACTCTGTGAGTTGAATTCTCACATCACAAAGCAGTTTCTCAGAAAGTTTCTTTCTGATTTTAATCTGAGGGTACTTCCTTATTAACCATAGGCCTCAAAGTGCTCCCAAATATCCCTTTGCAGTTTCCACGAAAGGAGTGTTATCAAACTGCTCAATGGTAAGAGCAGTGTATCTCTGTGAGATGAATTCACACATCCAAAATTTGTTTCTCAGAAAGCTTCTTTCTAGTTTTTATCTGAGGATATTTTGTTTTTCACCATAGGCTTCAATGCTCTCCCATTTATCACTTTTCAGATTCCCCAAAAACAGTGCTAACAAACTACTCCACAAAAAGAATCACATAACTCTGTGAGATGAATTCGTACATTACATGGCTGTTTCTCAGAAAGCGTCCTGCTAGTTTTTATCTGAGGATATTTCCTTTTTCACCATATTTCTCAATGTTCTCTGGAATATCCTGTCGAAGATTCCATGAAAAAAGTCTTAGCAACTTCTCAATGAAAAGAACGGTGTAACTCTGTGAGACGAACTCACACATCACAAAGAAGTTTTTCAGGAAGTTTCTTTCGAGATTTTATCTGTGGATATTTCCTTTGTCACCATAGGCTTCAATGTGTTCCACAATATCCCTTCTCAGAGTCCCCAAAAACAATGCTACCCAACTGTTTCATGAAAAGAATGGTGTAACTCTGAGATGCATTCATAAATCACAAAGCAATTTCTCAGAAGGTGTCTTTCTAGTTTTTGTCTTAGGATGTTTCCTTTTTCAACATTTGCCTCAATGTGCTCATGAACATTCCTTTGCAGATTCCACAAAAATAGTGTTAGCACACTGCTCCATGAAAAGAAAGGTGTAAATCGGTGAGATGAATTCACACATCACAAAAGAGTTTCTCAGAAAGCTTCTTTTTTGGTTTTTGTCTGACGATATTTCCTTTGTCACCGTAGGTTTCAATGTACACCCAAATATCCCTTCTCAGACGACACAAAAACAGTGATACCAAAGTCCTCCCTCAACAGAAACTTTTAGCAATATGAGATGAATGCACACATCAGAAAGTATTTACTCCAAAAGCTTCTCTCCAGTTTTTGCCTGGAGAATTTTATATTTTCACATTTGGGCTCTAGGAGCTCCCAAATATCCCTTTGCAGATTCCATAAAAACAATGCTACCAAACTGCTAAAAGAAAACAAAGGTGTAACTCTGCGTGATGAATTCACCCATCATGAAGAAATTTCTCAGAAAGCTTCTTTCTAGTTTTTATCTCAGGATATTTCCTTTTCCACCATCGGCTTCCATGTGCTGCTAAATATCCCTTCTCCGATACCGCAGAAACAGTGATGCCAAACTGCTCTCTCGGCAGAAAGATTTACCTCTATGAGATGAATGCACACATCACAAAAGAGCTACCAGAAATTTTTCTCCCCAGTTTTTTCCTGAAGATATTTTCTTTTTCAACCTCGGCCCCTATCCACTCCCAAATGCCCCTTTGCATATTCTACAAAAACAGCGTTACCAAACTGTTCAGTGAAAAGTAAGATTTACCTTTGTTAGATGAAGACACCCATCACAAAACAGTCTCTCAGAGAGCTTCTTTCTAGTTTTTTTCTGAGGTTATTTCCTTTTTCACCATAAGCTTCTGTGTTCCCCGAATATCCCTTTGTAGATTAAAAAACAGGGTTACCAAATTGTTCAATGAAAAAAAATGGTTTACCTCTGGGAAGTGAATTCACCCATCACAAAGAAATTTCTCAGAAGGCTCCTTTCTAGTTTTTATCTGTGCATATTTACTTTTCCACAATCAGTGTCAATGCTTTCCCAAATATCCCTTCTCAGACACCATAAAAACAGTGATGCCAAACTGCTCAATCAACAAAGTGGTTCATCTCTATGAGGTGAATACACGTATCACAAAACAGCTTCCCAAAAACCTTCTCTCCCGTTTTTATCTGAAGATATTTCCTTTTTCAGCATAGACCTCTATGAGCTCCCGGAAATCCCTTTGCAGATCCCCCAAAACAGTGCAACCAAACTGCTCAATAAAAAGCAAGGTGTAACTCTGTGAGATGAATTCATCCATCACAAAGCAGTTCCTCAGAAAGCTTCTTTCTAGTTTTTGTCTGAGGATATTTCCTTGTTCACCATAGGTCTCAATGCCTGGGTTAATATCCCTTTGCAGATTCCATGAAAACAGTGTTAGCAAATTGCTCCATGAAAAGAATGGTGTAACTCTGTGAGATGAATTCACAAATCACGAAGTCGTTTCTCAGAAAGTGTCCTGTTAGTTTTTGTCTGAGGATATTTCTTTTGTCACTGTTTGCCTCAATGCACTTGTGAATATCCCTTTGCAGATTCCACGAAAATAGTCTTAGCAAAATGCTCCACAAAAAGAAAGGTGTAAATCTGTGAGACGAATTCACACATCACAGATCAGTTTATCAGAAAACATCTTTTTGTATTTTGTGTGAGGATATATCCTTTGTCACCATAGGCTTCAATACTCTCCAAAATATCCCTTCTCAGACACCACAAAAGCAGTGACGACAAAGTACTCCCTCAACAGAAACATTTAGCTCTTTCAGACGAATGCACACATCACAAAGGAGTATCTCTGGAAGCTCTTCTCCAGTTTTTACCTTGAGAATTTTCTTTTTTCACCTTAGGCCTCTATGGGCTCCCAAATATCCCCTTGCAGATTCCATATAAACAGTGCTACCAAACTACTCAAAGAAAACAAACGTGTAATTCTGTGTGATGAATTCACCCATCACAAAGAAATTTCTCAGAAAGCTTCTTTCTAGTTTTTATCTCACGATATTTCCTTTTACAGCATTGGGTTCCATGCGCTCCCAAATATACCTTCTGAGACACCACAAAAACAGTGACGCCAAACTGCTCTCTCAACAGAATGCTTTACCTCTATGAGATCAATGCACACTTCACAAAGGAGTTATCAGAAACTTTCTCTCCAGTTTTTACCTGAAGATATTACCTGTTTCAAACTTGGCCTGTATCCACTCCTGAATACCTCTTTGCATATTCCACAATAACAGTGTTACCAAGCTGCTCAATGAAAAGGAAGATTTAACGCTGTGAAATGAATTGAACCATCACAAAACAGTCTCTTGGAAAGTTTCTTTCTAGTTTATATCTAAGGGTATTTCCGTTTTCACCATAGGCTTGTCCGTGCTCCGAATACCCCTTTGTAGATTCCACAAAGCAGGGTTACCAAACCACTCACTGAAAAGAATAGTTTACCTCTGGGAGTTGAAATCACCCATCACAAAGAAATTTCTCAGGAAGCTCCTTTCTAGTTTTTACCTTTGCATATTTATTTTTCCACCATGAGCTTCAATGCCCTCCCAAACATCCCTTCTCAGACAGCACAAAAATAGTGAATCCATGCTGCTCAATCAACAAAATGGTTTACCCCATGAGGTGAATACACATGTCACTAAACAGCTTCTCAAAATCCTTCTCTCCAGTTTTTATCTGAAGATAATTCCTTTTTCATCCTAGGCCTCTATGATCTCCAGAAAATCCCTTTGCAGATTCCCCAAAAACAGTGATACTAAAGTGTTCAATGAAAAAAAAAAAGTGTAACTCTGTGAGATAAACTCACACATTGCAAAGCAGTTTCTCAGAAAGCTCCCTTATAGTTTATATCTCAGGATATTTACTGTGTCAACACAGGCCTCAAGGCGCTCCCAAATCTCCCTTTGCAGATTCCAAGAAAGTAGTGTTAGCAAACTGCTCCATGAAAAGAAAGGTGTAACTCTGTGAGATGAACTCACACATCACAAAGAACCTAATCAGAAAGATTCTTTCTAGTTTTTATCTGAGGATATTTCCTTTTTCAGCATAGACTTCAATGTGATCCAAAATATCCCTTCTCAGATTCCCCAAAAACAGTGCTACCAAATGATCCGTGAAAGGAATTGTGTAGCTCTGTGTGATGAACTTACACATAACAAAGTGGTTTCTCAGAATGCTTCTTTCTCGTTTTATTTTGAGGATATTTCATTTTTCACTATTGGCCTCAAGGCGCTCCCACATATCCCTTTGCACATTACATTAAAGCAGTGTTAGCAAACTGCTCCATGAAAAGAAAGGTGTAACTATGCGAGATGAATTCATGCATCACAAGGAAGTTACTCAGAAAGCTTCTTTCCTGTTTTTATCTGAAAATAGTTCATTTGTCACCACAGGCTTCAATGTGATCCAAAATATCTCTTCTCAGATTCCCCAAAAACAGTGCTACCAATTGGAACCATTAAAAGAATTGTGTAGCTCTGTGAGATGAATTAACACATCACAAATCAGTTTCTCAGAAAGCTTCTTTCTATTTTTTATATGAGGATATTTCCTTTGTCAACCGAGGCTTCAAGGCAATCCAAAATATGCCTTCTCATATTCCCGAAACGCAATGCTACCAAACTGCTCCTAGAAAAGAATTGTGTAAATCTGCAAGATAAATTATCACAAAGCAGTTTCTCAAAAAGATTCTTTCTAGTTTTTATCTGAGGATATTTCCTTTTTCACTATATTCCCGAATGTACGCCTGAATATCCCATTGCAGATTAAAAGAGATAAGTGTTAGCAAACTTCTCAATGAAAAGAACAGTGTAACTCTGTGAGATGAAATCACACGTCATAGAGCAGTTTCTTAGAAAGCTTATTTTTGATTTTTGATTTTTATCTGAGGATAATTCCTTTGTCACTATAGGCTTCAATGCACTCCCAAATATCACTTAGCAGATTCCACGAAAACAGTGTTAGCAAACTACTCCATGAAAAGAAAGTTGGAACTCTGTGAGATGAATTTGCACCTCATGAAGAAGTTTCTCAGAAAGTTTCTTTCTAGTGTTTATGTGATAATATTTTCTTTGTCAATATAGGCTTCAATGTCATCCAAAATACCCCTTCTCTGATTCCCCAAAAGCAGTACTACCAAACTGCTCCATGAAAAGGAAGGTGTATCTCTAAGATGAGTTCACACACCACAAAGCAGTTTCTCAGGAAGCTTCTTTCTAATTTTTATCTGAGGATATTTCCTTTTTGACTGTATGCATCAATGCGCTCCCTAATAACCCTTCACAGATTTCACAAAAACAGTGTTAGCAAACTACTCTATGAAGAGAAAGGTGTAAAACTGTCAGATGAATTCAAACATTACAAAGAAGTTTCTCGGAAATCTTTCTAGTTTATATCTGAGGATATTTCCTTTGTCACCATAGGCTTCGATGCAATCAAATGTATTCCCTCTCAGATTTCCCAAAAACAGTGTTACCAAACTCTTCCATGAAAAGAATCATGTAACACTGTGAGGTGAATTAGCACATCACAAAGTGGCTTCTCAGAAAGCTTCTTTCTAATTTTTATATGAGGACATCTCCTTTGTCACTATGAGCTTCAAATTGCTCCAAAATATGTCATTGCAGATTCCACGAAAACAGTGTTTACAAACTACTCAATGAAAAGAACAGTGTAACACTGTAAGATGAATTCACACATCACAAAGCAGTTTCTCAGAAACCTTGCTTCTGGTTTTTATCTGTTGATATTTCCTTTTTCACTCTAAGCTTCAATGCACTCCCAAATATCCCTTTGCAGATTCCACGAAAACAGTGCCAGCAAACTACTCCATGAAAAGAAAGATGTAACTCTGAAAGATGAAATCACACATTAAAAATCAGTTTCACAAAAAAGTTTCCTTTGGGTTTTTGTATGAGGATATTTCATATGTCACCACAGGCTTCAATGCGGTCCGAAATATCTTATGGCAGATTCCAAGAACACAGTATTAGCAAACTGCTCCACGAAACTAGTGGTGTAGTTCGGTGAGATGAATTCACACATCACAAAGCATTTTCTCAGAAAGCTTCTTTCTAGTTTTTATCTGAGGATATTTCTGTTTTCACAATAGGTCTCAACTCGCTACCAAATATGACTTTGTAGATAGCATGCAAACATCGTTAGCAAACTGTTCCATGAAAAAAATGGTGTTACTCAGTGAGATGAATACACACATCACAAAGATGTTTCTGAGAAAGCTTCTTTCTACTTTTTGTCTGTTTGTACTTCTCTGTCACCATAGGCTTCAAGGTGATTCAAAATATTCTTTCTCAGATTCCCCAAAAACAGTGTAACCAAAGTGCTCCATGAAAAGAATTGTGTAACTCTGTGAGAAAAATTCACAAATCATAATGCAGTTTCTGAGAAACTTCTTTCTAGTTTTTATCAGAGGTTATTTCCTTTTTCACCATAGACTTCAATGCAATCCAAAATATCCCTTCTCAGATTCCCAAAAAAACAGTGCTACAAAATAGCTCCATGAAAAGAATCAAGTAACTCTCTGAGATGAATTCTCAAATCATAAAGCAGTTTCTCAGAAAGCTTCTTTCTAGTTTTTATCTGAAGATATTTCCTTTTTCACCCACAGCCTCAATGTACTCCAGAATATCCCTTTGTGGATTCCAAGAAAATAGTGTTAGCAAAGGGCTCCATGAAAAGAAAGGTGTAAATCTGTGACCTGAATTCGCACAACGCAAGGCTGTTTCTCAGAAAGCTTCTTTTTGTTTTTTGTCTGAGGATATTTCCTTTGTCAATATAGGCTTTTACGCGCTCCATAATATTCCTCTTTAAATTCCACAAAAACAGTGTTAGCAAACTGCTCCAAGAAAAGAATCATGGAAATCTGTGAGATGAATTCACACATCACAATGCAGTTTCTCAGAAAGCTTCTTACTAGTTTTTAACTGAGGACATTTCCTTTGTCACCAAAGGCTTCAATGCCATTCAAAATATCCCTTCTCAGATTTCCCAAAAAGAGTGCTACCAAACTGCTCTATATAAAGAGGGTTTTAGCTCTCTGAGATGTATTCACACATCATAGAGCTCTTTCTCAGATAGGTTCTTTCAAGTTATATCAGAGGATATTTCCTCTTTCACCATATTGCTCAATGTGCTCCAGAATATCCCATTGCAGATTCCCTGAAAAAAGTGTTAGCAAACTTCTCTACTAAAAGCATGGTGTAACTTGGTAAGATGAATTCACACATCACAAAGCAGCTTCACAGTAAGCTTCTTTGGATTTTTGTCTGATTATATTTCCACTGTCACCATTGTCTTCAATGGACTCCAAAATATCCTCTTGCATATTCCACGAAGACATTGTCATCAAAGTACTCATCTAAATGAACGGGCAACTCTGCATGATGAATTCACACATCACCGAGCAATTTCTCAGAAAGATTCTTTCTAGTTTTTTTCTGAGAATATTTCCTTTTTCTCTATAGGCTTCAATGAATTCCCAAATATCCTTGTGCAGGTTCTCCGAAAACAGTTTTATCAAACTGCTCCATGAGAAGAAAGGTGTAACTCTGTGAGATGAATCCACGAATCCCAAAGAACTTTCAGAGAAAGCTTATTTGTAGTTTTTATCTGAGGATAATTCCTTTGTGATGATAGGGTTCAATGCATTTCAAAATATCGCTTCTCAGATTCCCCAGAAACAGATCTACCAAACTGATCCATGGAAAAAATCATGTAATTCTGTGTGATAAATTAGCACAACACAAAGCAGTTTCCTAGAAAGCTTCTTTCTAATTTTTATATGAGGATATTTCCTTTGTCACCATAAACTTTAATGCGCTCTGAACTATCCCATTGCAGATTTCAAGAAAACAGTGTGAGAAAACTGCTCAATCAAAAGAAGAGCGTAACTATGTGAGATGAATTCAAGCCTTCTGAGAAACTTTCTCAGAAGGCTTCTTTCTAGTTTTCATTTCAGAATGTTTCCTTTGTCAGCATATTATTCAATGTGATCCAAAATATCCCATCTCAGATTCGACAAAAAGTGTATAACCAAACTGATCCATGAAAAGAATCGTGAAACTCTGTGAGATGAAGTAGGACATCACAAAGCGGTTTCTCAGAAAGCTTCTTTCCAGTTTTTATATGAGGATATCTCATTTGTCAGCATAAGATTTCAATGCACTCTGAAATATCCCATTGCAGATTCCAAGAAAACAGTGTTATCAAACTGCTCATTGAAAACAAGAGTGTAACTCTGTGAGATGAATTCAAACATCATAAAGCAGTTTCTCAGAATGCTTCTTTCTAGTTTTTATCTGAGGATATTTTTTCTTTTTCACCATAGGCCTCAAAGTGCTCCCAAATATCCCTTTGCAGATCCCACGAAAACAGTGTAGCAAACTCCTCCATTAAAAGAAAGGTTTAACTCTCTGAGATGATTTCATACATCACAAAGCAGTTTCTCAGAAAGCTTCCTTCTAGTTTTTGTCTGAGGATATATCCTCTGTCACCCTAAACTTCAATGCAATTCAAAATATCAATTCTCAGATTTCCCAAAAACAGTTCTACCAATCGGCTTCATGAAAAGAATCATGTAACTCTGTGCAATGTATTCACAAATCACAAAGTAGTTTCTCAGAAAGTTTCTTTGGAATTTTTGTTTGAGGATATTTCCTTTGTCACCATAAGCTTCAATATTCTCCGATATATCCCATTGCAGATTCCAAGAATACAGTGTCAGAAAACTGGTCAATGAAAAGAACAGTGTAACTCTGTACAATGAATTCACACATTACAAAGCAGCTTATGGAAAAGCTTCTTTTTGGTTTTTATCTCAGCATACTTCCTTTGTCACCATAGGCTTCAATGTGGTCCCATATATCCCTTCGCAGATTCCACAGAAACAGTGTTATCAATCTGCTCAAGGAAAATAACGGTGTAACTCTGTAAGATGAATTCACACATCACAAAGTAGTTTCTCAGAAAGCTTCTTTCTATTACTTATCTGAGGATATTTCCTTTGTCACCATAGGCTTGAATGCAATTCAAAATATCCCTTCTCAGATTC
>NW_012122521.1:51529-57000 GCF_000951035.1 Colobus angolensis palliatus
TTGGGAGTACATTGAAGCCTACGGTGACAAACTAAATATCCTCAGAGAAAAACCACAAAAAACTTACTGAGAAACTGCTTTGTGATACGTTAATTTATCTCACAGATTTACACCTTTCTTTTCATGGAGTAGTTTGCTCACACTGTTTTCCTGGAATCTGCAAAGGGATATTCATGAGCCCATTGAGGCCTATGGTGATAAAGGAAATATGCTCAGACAAAAACTAGAAAGAAGCTTTCTGAGAAACTGCTTTGTGATATGTGAAATAATCTGATAGAGTTACAGCATTCTTTTCAATGAACAGTTTGATAACAGTGTTTTCGTGGAGTCTGCAGTAGGATATTTGGGAGTGCATTGAAGCCTATGGCGACAAAGGTACTATCCTCAGATAAAAGTCAAAAATAAGCTTTCTGTGAAACAGCTTTGTCCTATGTGAATTCACCTCATAGAATTACACCGTTATTTTCATTGAGAAGTTTTCTGACAGTTTTTTCTATTATTCTGCAATGGGGTATTCGAGAGCACCTTGAGGAATATGGTGAAAATGATAATATCCTCAGATAAAACTAGAAAGAAAGTTTGTGAGAAACAGCATTGTGATATGTGAATTCATCTCACAGAGTTACACCTTTCTTTTCATGGAGCAGTTTGCTAACACTCTTTTCGTGGAATCTGCAAAAGGATTTTTGTTAGTGCACAGAAGCCTATAGTGAAAAAGGAAATATCCTCAGATAAAGAGTAGACAAAATTTTTCTGAGAAACTGCCTCGTGATGTGTGAATTCATCTCACAGAGTTCCAACATTCTTTTCATTGAGCAGTTTGTGAACACTGTTTTCATTGAATCTGCAATAGGATTTTTGGGAGTGCATTGAAGCCAGTGGTGACAAAGGAAATATCCTCAGATAAAAACGAGAAGGAAGCTTTCTGAGAAACGACTTTGTGATGTGTGAATTCATCTCACCCAGTTACACTGTTGTTTTCATTGAGAAGTTTGCTAAAACTGTTTTCTTGGAATCTGCAATGGCATATTTTGGAGTGCTTTGATGCTTACGGTGACAAAGCAAATATCCTCATATGAAAACTAGAAAGAAGCTTTCTGAGAAATCACTTTGTGATTCGTGAATTCATCTCACAGAGTTACACGACATACTTCATCCAGCAGTTTGCTGGCACTGCTTTAGGGGAATCTAAGAAGGGATATTTGGGATTGCATCGAAGCCTATGGTGACAAATTAAATACCTCAGATAAAAACTAGAAAGAAACTTTATGAGAAATTGCTTTGTGATGTGTGGATTCATCTCACAGAGTTACACTATTCATTTCATTGAGCAGTTTGCTAACAATGTTTTGTCAGAAACTGCAATGGGACATTTTGGAGTGGATTGAAGTTTATGGTGACAAAGAAATATCCTCAGATATAAAACAAAAAGATCCTTTCTGAGAAAATGCTTTGTGATCTGTGAATTCATCTCACAGATTTACACATTTCTTTTCATGGATATGTTTGCTAGCACTGTTTTCATGGAATCTGCAAAGGGATATTCACTTGAGCCTTGAGGCAAATGGGAAAAAGGAAATATCCTCAGACAAAACCTAGAAAGAACCTTTCTGGGAATCTGCTTTGGAATTTATGAGTTCATTTCACAGAGTCACTCCTTTCTTTTCATGGAGCAGTTTGGTAGCAATCTTTTGAGGGAATCTGAGAAGAGATATTTTGTATCGCATTGAAGCCTATGGTAACAAATGAAATATCTTCAGATAAAATCTAGAAAGAAACTTTCAAAGAAACCTCTTTGTGATGTGTGAATTGATCTCACAGAGCAACACCGTTGTTTTCATTGAGAAGTTTGCTAACACTTTTTTTGTGGAATCTGCCGTGGGATTTTCGCTAGCGCCTTCAGGCAAATGGTGAGAAAGGAAATATCCTCACATAAAAACTAGAAAGAACTTTCTGAAAAACAGCTTTTTGATGTGTGTATTCATCTGACTGATTTACACCATTCTACTCATGGAGAAGTTCGGTAGCACTGTTTTTGGGGAATCTGAGAATGGATATTTTGGACTGTATTGAAGCCTATGGTGACAAAAGAAACATTCTCAGGGAAAAACCAGAAAGAAGCTTTCTGAGAAACTTGTTTATTATGCAGGAATTTATCTCACAGAGTTACACAATGCTTTAAAGGGAGGAGTTTGCTAACGCTGTTTTCATGGAATTTGTAAAGGGAGTGCTTTGAGGCTAATGGTGACAAAGGAAATATCCTCAGATAAAAACTAGAAAGAACATTTCAGAGAAACTGCTTTGTGATGTGTGAATTCAGCTCACAGAGTTACACTCCTCTTTGCATTGAAGAGTCTGCTTACACTGTTGTCTTGGAATCTGCAATCTGATGTTTTGGAGCGCATTGAAGCTTATGGTGACAAAGGATATATCCTCATATAAAAACTAGAAAGAAGCTTTCTAAGAACCTCTTTCTGATGTGCTAATTCATCTCACACAGTTACACAATTATTTTCATGGAGCAGATTGGTAGCACTGTTTTTGGTGAATCTGAGAGGGGATATTCTGGACCGCATTGAACTGTAAGTTGACAAAGGAAATAACGTCAGATAAAAACTGGAAAGTAGCCTTCTGTGAACGTTCCTTGTGATGTGTGAATTCAACTCACAGAGTTACAGCTTTCTTTTCATGGAGCATTTTGCTAACACTGTTTTCATGGAATTTGAAAGGGTATATTTGGGAGAGCATTGAGGACTAGTGAAAAAGAAAATATCCTCAGATAAAAACTAGAAAGAATCTTTCTGAGAAACTCCTTTGTTATGTGTGAATTCATATCACAGAGGTACACCCTTCTTTTCATCGAGATGTTGCTAATGCTGTTTTCGTGGAATCTGAAAAGGGATTTTTGACAGCACAATGAAGCCTATGTTCACAAAGGAAATCTCTTGAGATAAAAACCAAAAATTAGCTTTCTGAGAAACTGCTTTGTGATGTGCTAATTCACCTCACAGTGTTACATGATTCTTCTCATGAAGTAGTTTGGTAGCACCGTTTCTGGGAAACCTGAGAAGGGACATTTTGGATCACATTGAAGCCTCTGGTGCCAAAGGAAATATCCACAGATAAAAACTAGAAAAAAGCTTTCTGAAAATGTTATTTGTGACGTGTGAATTCGTCTCAAAGAGTTACATTGTTCTTTTCATTGAGTAGTTTACTAACACTGCTTCCATGGAATCTGCAAAGGGATATTGGGGAGCACCTTAAGGTCTATGTTTAAAAGGAAAATAGCTTCAGATAAAAACTGGAAAGAAGTTTTAGGATAAACTGCTTTGTGATGTGTGAATTCATCTCTCAGAGATACATTGTTGTTTTCACTAAGCAGATTGCTAACACTGTTTTTGTGGTATCTGCAATCGGATATTTTGGATCACTTTGAAGCCTATGGTGACAAAGGAAATATCCTCATATAAAAACCAAAAGGAAGCTTTCTGAGAAATTTATTTGTGATGTGTGAATTCATCTCACAGAGTTACACTGTTGTTTTCATTGAGCAGTTTTCTAACACTGCTTTCTTGGAATCTGCAATTGGATATTTCAGAGTGCATTGGAGCTTATGGTGACAAAGGAAATATCCTCATATAAAAACCAGAAGGAAGATCTCTGAGAAACTGCTTCGGGATGGTTTAATTCCTCTCACAGAGTTACACGATCCTTTACATGGTTTAGTTTGGTAGTAGTGTTTTTGGGTAATCTTAGAAGGGTTATTTTGGATCGCATTGAAGCCTATGGTGAAAAAGGAAATATTCTCAGATAAAAACTAGGAAGTATTTTTCTGAGAAAGTTCTTTGTGATGTGTGAGTTCATGTCACAGAGCTACACTTTTCTTTTCATGGAACAGCTTGCAGACACTCTTTTCATGGAATCTGCAATGGGATATTCCGGAGCACATTAAGGCAAATAGTGAAAAATTAAATATCCTCAGATAAAAACTAGAAAGAAATTTTCTGAGAGACAGTTTTGTGATGTTTGAATTGATCTTACAGAATTACACCATTTCTTTCATTGAGCAGTTTGATAACACGTTTTTCCTGGAATCTGCCATAGGATATTTGGGAGTGCATTGAAGCCTATGGTGACAAAGGAAATATCCTCAGACAAAAACCGAAAAGAAACTTTGTGAGAAACTGCTTTGCAATGTGTGAATTCATCTCACAGATTTATACCTTTCTTTTCATGGAGCAGTTTGCTAATACTATTTTCACAAAGAGTTTCACAAAAACAGTGGTAGAAAACTACTCCATGAAAATAAAGGTGCGCTTATGTGAGATGAATTTACATATCACAAAGAACTTTCTCAGACAGCATCTTTCTAGTTTTACTCTGAGGATGTATTCTTTCTCACGCTAGGCTTGAATGCGATCCATAATATCCCTTCTTAGATTCCCAAAAAACAGTGTTACCAAACAGCTCCATATAAAGAATCATGTAACTCTGTGAGATGAATTAACACATCACAAATCAGTTTCTCAGAAAGCATCTTTCTAGTTTTTATATTAGGATATTTCCCTTTCACCATAAGATTCAATGTGCTCTGAAATATCCCATTGCAGATTCCAAGAAAACAGAGTTACCAAACTCCTCCACAAAGAGAACACTGTAACACTGTGAGATGAATTTACACATCACAAAGCAGTTTCTCAGAAAGCTTCTTTCTAGTTTTTATCTGAGGATATTTCCTTTTTCACCAAAGGATTCAATGCACTCCCAAATATCCCATTGTGGATTCCACGAAAAGACTGCTCCATGAAAATAAAGATGTAACTCTTTGAGATGAATTTACACATCACAAGAAGATCCTCAGAAACCTTCTTTCTAGTTTTTATCTGAGGATATTTCCTATCTCACCATAGCATTGAATGTGATCCAAAATATCTCTTCTCAGATTCCCCAAAAACAGTGCTAACAAACTGCTCCATGAAAAGCATTGTGTAACTCTGTGAGATGAATTCACAAATGACAAAGCAGTTTTTTAGAAAGCATCTTTCTTGTTTCTGTCTGAGAAAATTTCCTTTGTCACCATAAGCTTCAATGCGCTCTGAAATATCTCATGGTAGATTTCAAGAAAACAGTGTTAGCAACCTGCTCAATAAAAAGAACAGTGTAACTCTTTGAGATGACTTCAAGCATCACAAAGCAGTAACTCAGAATGCACCTTTTTGGTTTTTGTCTGAGAATATTTCCTTTGTCACTGTAGGTTTCAATGCGATCCCAAATACCCTATTGCAGATTCCACGCAAAGAGAGTCATGAAACTGCTCAATGAAAAGAACAGTGTAACACTGTGAGATGAATTCACACATCACCAAGCAGTTTCTCAGAAAGCTTTTTTCTAGTTTTTATCTGAGGATATTTCCTTTTTCACCATAGGCCTCAATGAGCTCCCAAATATCCCATTGCAGATTTCATGAAAAC
>NW_012122521.1:57050-61030 GCF_000951035.1 Colobus angolensis palliatus
TTCTTGTAAGTCTGTTACATGAATTCACAAATCACAAAGCAGTTTCTCAGAAAGCTTCTTTCTATATAATGTCTGAAGATATTTCCTTTGTCACTCTAAGCTTGAATGGGCTCCAAATTATCCCATTGCAGATTCCAAAAAAAACAGTGTTAGCCAACTGCTCAATGAATAGAGGAGTGTACCTCTGTGAGATGAATTGACGTATCACAAAGAAGTGTCTCAAAAAGCTTATTTTTGTTTTTTATGTGAAGAAATTTCCTTTGTCACCGTAGCCTTTAAAGCACTCCCAAGTATCCTATTGCAGATTCCACAAAAAGAGTGTCATTAAGCTGCTCAATATAAAGAATGGTGTAATCCCATGAGATGAATTCACACATCACAAAGCAGTTTCTCAGAAAGCTTCTTTCTAATGTTTATCTGAGGATATTTCCTTTGTCACCATGTACTTCAATGCAATTCAGAATATTTCTTCTCAGGGTCCCCAAAAACAGTGCTACCAAACTGCTCCATGAAAAGAATTGTGTAGCCCTGTGAGATGAATTAACACATCACAAAGCGGTTTCTCAGAATGCTTCATTCTGGTTTTAATTTGAAGATATGTCCCTTGTCACCATAAGCTTCAAGACACTCCAAAATATCCTATTGCAGATTCCAAGAAAACAGAGTTAGCAAATAGCTCAATGAAAAGAAACGTGTAACCCTGTGAGATAAATTTGCACATCATGAGACAGTTTCTCAGAAAGATTCTTTGTAGTGTTTACCTGAGGATATTTGCATTTTTATTATACACCTCAATGTGTTTCCAAATATCACTTTGCAGATTCCACAAAAACAGTGTTAGCAATCTGCTCCATGAAAAGAAAGGTGTGACCTTTAGAGGTGAATTCACATATCATAAAGAAGTTTCTCAGAAGGCCCCTTTCTAATTTTTATCTGAGGACAATTCCTTTGTCACCAAAGGTTTCAATTCAATCCAAAATATCACTTCTCTGATTCCCCCAAAACAATGCTACCAAAGTGCTCCATGAAAAGAATGGTGTAACTCTGTGAGATAAGCTCACACATCACAAAGCAGTATCTCAGAAAGTTTCTTTCTAGTTTTCATCTGAAGATATTTCTCTTTTCAATGTATGCCTCAATGTGTGCCAAAATATCCCTTTGCAGATTCCACAAAACAGTGTTAGTAAACTACTGCACGAAAAGAAAGGTGTAACTCTGTGAGATGAATTCAAATATCACAAATAAATTTCTCAGACACCTTCTTTGTAGTTTTTATCTGAGGATATTTCCTTTGTCACCATAGACTTCAATGCAATCCAAAATATTCCTTCTCATATTCCTGAAAAACGGTACTACCAAACTGATCCATTAAAAGAAACGTGTAGGGCCAGGTGCGATGGCTCAAGCCTGTAATCCCAGCACTTTGGGAGGCCGAGATGGGAGGATCATGAAGTCAGGGGATCGAGACTATCCTGGCTAACATGGTGAAACCCCGTCTCTACTAAAAAATACAAAAAACTAGCCGGGCGAGGTGGCGGGCGACTGTAGTCCCAGCTACTCGGGAGGCTGAGACAGGAGAATTCCATAAATCTGGGAGGCGGAGCTTGCAGTGAGCTGAGATCCAGCCACTGCACTCCAGCCTGGGCAACAGATCGAGACTCTGTCTCAAAAAAAAAAAAAAGAAACGTGTAACTCTGTGAGGTGAATTCACAAATAACAAAGCAGTTTCTCAGAAAGGATCTTTCTAGTTATTATATGAGGATGTTTCCCTTGTCACCATAAGATTCAACGTGCTGTGAAATATCCCATTACAGATTCCAAGAAACAGTGTTAGTAAACTGTTCCCTAAAGAGAACAGTGTAACATTGTGAGATGAATTCATACATCACAAAGAAGTTTCTCAGAAAGCTTCTTTCTAGTTTTTATCTGAGGATATTTCCTTTCTCATTATAGGCTTGTATGCAATCCAAAATATCCTTTCTCAGATTCCTGAAAAACAGTGCTACCCAACTGATCCATGAAAAGGATTGTGTAACTCTTTGAGATGAATTCACAAGTCATGAAGCAGTTTCTCAGAAAGCTTCTTTCTGGTTTTTGTATTAGGATATTTCCTTTGTCACCATAAGTTTCAATGCTCTCCGAAATGTCCCATTGCAGATTCCCAGAAAGCGGTGTTCACAAACTGCTCAATGAAAAATAGTGTAACTCTCTGAGATGAGTTCACATATCACCAAGCAGTTTCTCAGAAAGCTTCTTTATGATATTTATCTGAGGATATTTCCTTTGTCAGCATAGGCTTCAATTCAATCCCAAATATAATATGGCAGATTCGACAAAAATAACTTCTTAGAAAGCTTCTTTCTAGTTTTTATCAGTTTCTCAGACAATTTCTTTCTAGTTTTTACCTGAGGATATTTCCTTTTTCACTATAGTCCTCAATGTGCTCCCAAATATCCCTTTGCAGACTCCAAAAAAACAGACTTAGCAAACTGCTACATGACAAGAATGGTGCACATTGGTGAAATGAATTCACACATCACAAACAAGTTTCTCAGAAAGCTTCCTTCTAGTTTGTATCTGAAGATATTTCCTTTGTCACCATATGATTCAAGGTGATTAAGAATATCGCTTTTCAGATTCCCCAAAAACAGTGCTACCAAACTTCTCCATGAAAACAGTGGTGTAATTCTGTGAGACAAACTCACACATCACAAAGGTGTTTCTCAGAAACTTTCCTTCTAGTTTTTGTCTGAAGATATTCCCTTTGTCAAAATAAGCTTCAATGAACTCCAAAATATCCCATTGCAGATTCCAAGAAAACAGCGGTAGGAAACTGCTTGATGTAAAAACAGTGTAACTCTGTGAGATAAATTCACACATCACAAAGTAGTTTCTCAGAAAGTTTCTTTTAATTTTTTATCTGAGGATACTTCCTTTTTCACCATCAGCCTCAGTGCACTCACTAATATCCCTTTGCAGATTTCACGAAAAGCGTGTTAGCAAACTGCTCCAAGGAGAGAAAGTTGTAACTCTGTGAGATGAAATTACGCATCACAGAGAACTTTCTCAGACAGCTTCTTTCTTTTTTTATCTGAGGATATTTCCTTAGTAACCATAGGCTTCGACGCAGTCCAAAACATCCCTTCTATGATTCCCCAAAATCAGTGATACCAAAAGGCTCCATGAAAAGAATCGTGTAACACTGTGAAATGAATTAGCACATCACAAAGTTGTATCTCAGCATGCTTCTTTCTAGTGTTTACATGAGAACATTTCCTTTGTCACCATAAGCTTCTAGGCACTCCAAAATATCCCATTGCAGATTCCAAGGAAACAGTGTTAGCAAACTGCTTGATGAAAAGAACAGTGTAAATCTCTGAGAGGTATTCACACTTAACAAAGCAGTTTCTCATAAAGTTTCTTTATACTTATTATCTGAGGATATTTCCTATGTCACCAAATGCTTCAATGCAATTCAAAATATCCCTTCTCAATTTCCCCAAAAACAGTGCTGGAAACTGCACCATGAAAAGACAGTTGGATCTCTGTGAGGTGAATTCACATGTCAGAAACAAGTTTCTCAGAAAGCTTATTTCTAGTAATTTTCTGAGGATATTTCCTTAGTCACCATAGACCTCAATGCTATCCAAAATATCCCTTCTCAGATTCCCCAAAAAAAGTGTTACCAAACGGCCCCATGAAAAGAATCATGAACTCCGTGAGATGAATTAACACATCACAAAGCTGTTTCTCAGAATGCTTCTTTCTAGTTTTTGTCTAAGGATATTTCTTTTGTCACCATAAGCTACAATGCACTCCAAAATATCCCATTGCAGATTCCAAGAAAACAGTGTTAGCAAATTTCTCAATGAAAACAACAGTGTGACTTAGTTTGGCTGGATATGAAATTCTGGGTTTAAAATTCTTTTCTTTAAGAACGTTGAATATTGGCCCCCACTCTCTTCTGGCTTGTAGAGTTT
>NW_012122522.1:0-1170 GCF_000951035.1 Colobus angolensis palliatus
TTAAAAAGTTATGTCTTGGAATGGTCCACTGAGGGGTGAAAGAGAAAGGAGATTATTTGCTGGTTCCCTTCTGTTTCTTATCTTGCACTAGTCAAAGTTCACCCACACAAGGTTAACTCCCTTGTGGCCTAGCATTCTTTTCTACTGTTATAGAAAGGGATGCCAAGTTCCTGACTGACAGGTTACAAAATCATGGGTGGTAAGAGAATAGCAATTCCTCAAAATGAGGGAATGCAGGCAGAAAACAATTAATTCACAGAAATTGAAGATCATAGGGTAACATTCAAGATATTTAACAATCAATACATTATGGACACAAGTCAGTCAAAAATTACTGGCCCGGTGCGGTGGCTCACACCTGTAATCCCAGCACTTTGGTAGGATGAGGCAGGTGGATCACCTGAGATCAGGAGTTAGAGACCAGCCTGGCTAACATGGTGAAAGCCTGTCTCTACTAATAATACAAAACTTAGCTGGGCATGGTCGTGGGCCCCTGGAATCCCAGCTACTCGGAAGGCTGAGGCAGGAGAATCACTTGAATCCGCGAGGCGGAGGTTGCAGTGAGTAGAGGTTGCAAAGTGAGACTCTGTCTCAAAAAAAAAAAAAGAAAAAAAATTATTATGGGTATGGAGGGCCGAGTGTGGTGGCTCATGCCTATAATCCCAGAACTTTGGGAGACTGAAGTGGGAGGATTGCTTGAGGTCAGGGAATCGAGACCTGCCTGGGCAACATACAAAGACCCTATCTCTAGAAAAAAAAAATTAGTGGGGTGTGGTGGCACATGCCTGTAGTCCCAGCTACTCAGGAGGCTGAGGTGGGGAAGTCGCTCAGTTTGAGCCTATGAGTTCAAGGCTGCAATGAGCATAATTGCACCACTCCATTCAAGTCTGAGCAGCAGAGGGAGACCCTGTCTCAAAAAATAAATAAATAATTAATTAAAAATTTTTTTCTAGCTTTGCATGCTAACACACAAAATACAACAAAAACAAATCTCAAAAACAATGGCCAAGATAATACAAATTATTATATTGCTAATAATAATACAAATTATTAGCACCCAGATGTAGTCTTTAAGTATCATTTTTCCCTAAAAGGAACCATAGCTACTTGAGGAGATGTTAGATTCCATGTCTGGAGCAGAAGTTATACAAGATGAACCTGAAACATCCC
>NW_012122523.1:0-1174 GCF_000951035.1 Colobus angolensis palliatus
TGTCAAAGGCCTTTTCTGCATCTATTGAGAGAATCATGTGGTTTTTGTCTTTGGTTTTGTGTGTGTGTATGCTGGATTATGTTTATTGATTTGTGCATGTTGAACCAGCCTTGCATCCCAGGGATGAAGCCAACTTGATCATGGTGAATAAGCTTTTTGATGTGCTGCTGGATTTGATTTGCCAGTATTTTGTTGAGGATTTTTACATCTATGTTCTTCAGGGATATTGGTCTAAAATTCTTTTTTTGTTGATTCTCTGCCAGGCTTTGGTATCAGGATGATGCTGGCCTCATAAAATGAGTTAGGGAGGATTCCCTCTTTTTCTATTGATTGAAATAGTTTCAGAAGGACTGGTACCAGCTCCTCTTTGTACCTCTGGTAGAATTGGGCTGTGAATACGTCTGGTCCTGGACTTTTTTTAGTTAGTAGGCTATTATTGCCTCAATTTCAGGGCCTGCTATTGGTCTATTCAGGGATTCAGCTTCTTCCTGGTTTAGTCTGGTAAGGATGTATGTGTCCAGGAGTTTATCCATTTCTTCTAGATTTTCTAGTTTATTTGCGTAGAGGTGTTTATAGTATTCTCTGATGATAGTTTGTATTTCTGTGGGGTTGGTGGTGATATCCCCTTCATCATTTTTTATTGCATCTATTTGATTCTTCTCTATTAGTCTTGCTAGCAGTCTATCAATTTTGTTGATCTTTTCAAAAAACCAGCTCCTGGATTCATTTTTTTTTTTTTGAAGGGTTTTTTTGAGTCTCTATCTCCTTCAGTTCTGCTCTGATCTTAGTTATTTCTTGCCTTCTGCTGGCTTTTGAATGTGTTTGCTCTCCTCTGGTTCTTTTAATTGTGATATTAGGGTGTCAATTTTAGATCTTTCCTGCTTTCTTTTGTGCGCATTTAGTGCTGTCAATTTCCCTCTACACACTGCTTTAAATGTGTCCCAGAGATTCTGGTCTGTTGTATCTTTGTTCTCATTGGTTTCAAAGAACATCTTTATTTCTGCCTTCATTTTGTTATGTACCCAGTAGTCATTCAGGAGCATGTTGTTTAGTTTCCACGTAGTTGAGCGGTTTTCATTTTTAGTCCTGAGTTCTGGTTTGATTGCACTGTGGTCTGAGAGACAGTTTGTTATAATTTCTGTTCTTTTCCATTTGCTGAGGAGTGCTTTACTTC
>NW_012122524.1:0-2050 GCF_000951035.1 Colobus angolensis palliatus
TCCTACAGGTGCCTTTGGGCCTGCAACAGGCCCATACCTCCCTGGGATGAAGCTCCCAGAAGGAGGGACAGGCTGCCATCTTTGCTATTTTGCAGACTTCACTGGTGATACTTCCAGGTACTGGAAAATTCAAGGTGACTAGGGACTGGAATGGGCCCCAAGCATACCATGGCAGCCCCGCGGAAAAGTGGCCAGACTGTTAAGTGGATGCCCATTCCCATATCTCCTCACCAGGCAGGTCCACCAGGCCTGGGCCTCCAGCCATCCCCAGCCAGAGCTATTGAGCCAATAACAACTTGGCAATGCTCTGGACAGAAACTCCAGGGGCAACTGAAAGCCTCTGCAACTGCCTTTGCAATGGAACTGCCCTTGCCATCCTCAGACAAACAAAGGAACAAAGACCCTAAGTACCTTATCCATACCTCCAACAAGCTGTGGTCAACCCAAGGAGTGGAGGCCAGTCCATCTGCCATAGGTTCCCCATACCCCTGACTGGTTGTCATCAGACAAGGAACCCCTGGCACACATTTCCCTCTATAATCCTCCACCTTGGACTGACTGCACTGAGCTATTGCTGACCTGCATCTCTCTGGGGTGGAGTCCCCAGGAGACAGGCAAATGACACTTTACAGATACTAATGAAGATCATTGAGATTCAGTAGATGGCAAAACCCAATCTAAGGAAAATAAGAATTACAATAAAGCAATACAGGAGCTGAAGTTTGAATAGCTGGTGTTAAAAAGCACCTAACAGGTCTAACAGAGCTCCCTAACACAATACAACGATTTCACAATGCAAACACAAGTATTAACAGCAGAATAAACCTAGTAGAGGAAAGAATATCACAACTTGAAGACTAGTTCTCTGAAATAAGACAGACAGTTCTTAAAAGTACAGTTATTGTAAGTAAGAACATGTAGCAGTTGGCTTTCTGTTAAGAAACCAAAATTTGGCTAAGAATCAAATACTGCATGTTCTTACTTATAAGTGATAGCTAAAAGATGAGGACACATGAACACATAGAGGGGAACAAGGCACACTGGGGTCTACTGGAAGGCAGAGTGTGGGAGAAGGGAGAGGATTAGGAAAATCAGGAAAAATAACTAATGGGTACTAGGCTTAATACCTGGATGATGAAATAATCTGTACAACAAAGCCCCATGACATACATTTAACTATGTAACAAACCTGCACACCCTGCATATGTACCACTGAACTTAAAGTAAAAGTTAAAAATAAAAGAATAAAAAATAATGAGCAAAAGTTCTGAGAAGTATGGGAGTATGTAAAGAGGACCATACTATGAATCATTGGCATCCCTGAAAGGGAGGGGGAGAAAGCAAACAACTTGGAAAACGTATTTCAGGATATCATTCATGAAGACCTCCCCAACTTTGCTAGAGAAGCCAACAGTCAAATTCAGGAAATACAGAGGTCTCCTTCAAGATTCTACACAAGAAGATCATCCCCAAGACACACAATGATCAGAAATAAAAGAATGTTAAAGGCAGCTAGAGAGAAAGGGCAGGTCACCTACAAAGGGAACCCCATCAGACTAACAGCAGACCTCTCAGCTGAAATAAGCCAGAAGAGATTGGGAACCTATATTCAATATTCTTATAGAAAAAAAAATCTTCAACCAAGAATTTCATATTAAACTTCCTAAGTGAAGGAAAAATAAGATATTTTTCAGGTAAGCAAAAGTTGAGTTAAACACACAGTCCGGTGTTACCATAAAGCAATCACACAAACAAGCCAACATAATAACCAGCTAACAGCACAATGACAGGATCAAATCCACACGTATTAATATTAACCTTGAATGTAAACAGGCTAAGTGCCCTACTTAAAAGGCAGAGGGAGGCTGGGCATGGTAGCTCATGCCTGTAATTCCAGCATTTTGGGAGGTTGAGGAAGGTGGATCAGTTGAGGCCAGGAGTTCAAGATTAGCCTTGCCAACATAATAACCAGCTAACAGCACAATGACAGGATCAAATCCACACGTATTAATATTAACCTTGAATGTAAACAGACTAAGTGCCCTACTTA
>NW_012122525.1:0-1099 GCF_000951035.1 Colobus angolensis palliatus
CACCACGCCTGGCTAATTTTTTTTATTTTTAACGGAGATGGGGTTTCACCATGTTGGCCAGGCTGGTCTCGAACTCCTGACCTCAAGTGATACACCCATCTCCACCTCCCAAAGTTCTAGGATTACAGGCATGAGCCACTGCGCCTGGCCTGATGTCTTTTTTAAATGTCACTGGCATGAAGGGTTCAGGGCTTCAGGGACTGAGAAGGGAATGGGGCAGAGAGAAAACGGGATACCTTACTCAGCACCAAATGCAGCAAACAAAGCAGACTCCAAGTATCTCAGCCTCTCTCCCTCATCATCCCACAGAGCAGCTCTGTCTTACTTGTGAAAGTGGAGCTCCAAGCCAGCCCTTCCAGGAGGCGGGTTAGAGGAACAGAGCAGCTTCAACCAGCCTTCCCGAGCTGCAGCTTGGCTCTGCTCCTGAGTACATTGTAACAATTAATTAGAGCCAGTCCTGAGTTATCTGGAGTAATAGGGGACCCGAATAACACAGAGCTAATTGAAACGTGGGCTGCAGGGGTGGTGGGAACAGAGAGGGCACCATTCCATGAGAGAGCTGTTTATTTTGTAGTTAATTATAAGTAAAGAGACCCTTTCTGAATCCTGCTCTCTCTCTCCGTCTTTCTCCCTCTCAGAGGCCCCACATTTAATTGGATGCACAAACCTATTTTGCTCCCAACATAGTGGTGCTCAATTAATGCGCGTTAACACAGGGGCTCCCCTGGCATCTCTTTGGCAGAATTCTCCAAGATAGAAAATGCGACTGGTTTGAGTTCCATTTCTGTGCCCGCCTAACCTCAGATGGAGACACTCATTGTTATAATAATTGTAATAATAAGAGCGCCACATGTAGGTTTCATGCTTTATTCTTCTAGAAATGCCTCCTGTAAATGGTGATGTTACCATAAGACACACAGCAGAGGCCGGGCATGGCGGCTCACGCCTATAATCCCAGCACTTTGGGAGGCCGAGGCAGGTGGATCACTTGAGGTCAGGAGTTCAAGACCAGCCTGGCCAACATGGTGAAACCCTGTCTCTACTAAAAATACAAAAATTAGCTGGGCGTGGTGGCGTGCACCTGTAATCCCAGCTACTC
>NW_012122526.1:0-1286 GCF_000951035.1 Colobus angolensis palliatus
GCCCAGGCTGGAGTGCAGTGGCATGATCTCGGCTCACTGCAACCTCTGCCTCCCGGGTTCAAGCGATTCTCCTGCCTCAGCCTCCCAAGTAGCTGGGATTACAGGCATGTGCCATCACCCCGGCTAATTTTGTATTTTTAGTAGAGACAGGGTTTCTCCATGTTGGTCAGGCTGGTCTTGAACTCCCGACCTCAGGTGATCTGCCCACTTCAGCCTCCCAAAGTGCTGGGATTACAGGTGTGAGCCACAGCGCCCAGTCAGCAACGTTTTCTTTAGTGGTGATTATATGGATTATATAGTAGTGAATATATGGATTCATTTTATAAGCATTTATTTAAATCTACATATATATCTTATAAACTTTCTGCGTGTATGTTATGTCTCACAGTTTTAAAATGTTTCATTAGAAAACAGTAGAAAATTGATATAATCATCATAAGCATACATGTATCCACATTACAATCACCAACTATATCAAACAAATAGGAAAAAAATACATAAATCAACAAAATTTTTTTGTATTTTTAGTAGAGATGGGGTTTCACCATGTTAGCCAGAATGATCTCGATCTCCTGACCTCGTGATCTGCCCTCCTCAGCCTCCCAAAGTGCTGGGATTACAGGCGTGAGCCACCGTGTCCGGCCTGTTTTTGGTTTTCAAGCACTTCCTTACTATCCAGCACTACAAGATGCACCGTGTATCTTGTAGTTGGAACTGTTTTAACATGTAGTTAAATCAACAATTGTAGTTGGAAATGTTTCAGCATGCATCTCTAAGAACTGTAGATCACATAGACTTGAAAATAGTATGGATATGAATAAGCTAGAAAACAAATTTTAAAATATGTAGATCCAAAATAATCAGGCATCCTTTTTGAATATACATGTGACACTTACAACAATAGACCATGCATTAGGCCATAAAGGAAGCGTCAATAAATTCCAAAGATCCAATCCCATTCAGACAATGTCCTCCTACTACAGTGCATCCTGGAATTAACATTTGTAAAAATGATAGCTAAAATAAAATCCCACTTGTTTGGAAACTAAATCACATATTACTAGATCAAACTCTGCTTAAAAAATACTTAGAAGTAAATGAAACATTACATGACAGAATTTGTGTATTACAATTAAGCAATATGTAGAGGCAAACTTACAGTTTTAAATACACTAATGATTAAGAAAGATTAAAATCAGGCCGGGCGCGGTGGCTCAAGCCTGTAATCCCAGCACTTTGGGAGGCCGAGACGGGCGGATCACGAGGTCAGGAGATCGAGACCATCC
>NW_012122527.1:0-2743 GCF_000951035.1 Colobus angolensis palliatus
GTGAGTGCCTGTAGTCCCAGCTACTCGGGAGGCTGAGGCAGGAGAATGGCGTGAACCTGGGAGGTGGAGCTTGCAATGACCTGAGATCGTGCCAGTGCACTCCAGCCTGGGTGACAGAGCAAGACTCCGTCTCAAAAAATAAATAAATAAAAAGAAAAAAGAAAAAGGAACTGAAATATTTTTACGTTTGCTGAATAAGTTGAAGTGAATAGAAAATATTATTGACTTTTAAGTGAGGAATAACCTTTCTCAGAAAAATAATTATGGTCCTCGGATTATACCATTGTAAATGGCTTTTTTTCCGCAGAACATTCTTTCCATTTCGTTGATATTTTACCATATGTTTCCATTTCTATAGTTAGCACACAGACCCACAGACACACACTCTACAATACTTCCTATTTGAATTAATATTTCCTATAAAGTCTGTTATGACGTTGATTTAAAATTGCTTGGCTTATTCCCAGCTGGCTATACAAGAACTAGGGAGTTTGTTAGAAATTCCTATTCCTAGACCCTGTCCCTGGAGACTGGGATCCAGCAGGTCAGAAGACGGGCCCAGACATGGGCAATTAAAAAGTACTCTGACGATTCTGATAGACTGCCAGATGTGGGAACTACTGGCATATTTTCATAATTTCTAGAGTATTTGTGTGTGTGTGCATGTCCGTTTTATAAGTCAATTAAATTAGGAAGAGCTGCCTGGAAGCATAAACAAAGCAAGTTGCTGTACAACAACTGCTGTGAGATGTAAAGTAAATAATTTGGGATATATTATTTTGTCTGATACCTTCACTTTCTTTTAACTTGGGTTTTAGTCCCCAAGAAGAAACAGTATTTTCTCTTCCCAAATAGGCCAGTATAATTATGGTTGTGTATACTGTAAGTTTCAAGTCATTCTGTAACATTCCATTATGGTACCATATTTTGACCAAATCAGCAGCCTCTGATCAATAAAAATTCTTCTTAAGTGTCTGTAAATTGAAACCAAGTAATGAAAATTCCAATCAATGTTTAGTGAGAACTAATTATTTTAAGTCTTCTGGAAAAGATCACAGTTACTGAGAATGCAGATGCCCTATTTTTGGAAATGGTATACTTATTTTAATGTATGAAAAGAGCTACTTTCCATTATTATTACTTTCTTTTGTTTGCAGCAAAAGAGACAAAATATTTCATGTCTGAATACAGTATTAACCAAAAATACAGTGGGGGGATTATTAGGATTACTGTACTTTTATTTTATAATTCTTTTTTAAATTTAATAAATTCCACTTTATAAATATTATTTTATATTCTGATTCTAATAGGGTTTGCTCGCACTCACTCTCTCTCTCTTTTCCAGCTTGTTCTAACGAAGCTTAAATGTAACAGTGTAAACTTAAGGAAAATATACATACTCATGGTGATATATAGGAAGTTATATAATAATATAATGAAATTGATCAGTGGTGATTATCGTTGTGAGGTGTGATCCCTCCCTTTTTCTCTGGAAAAGCTGTTTTAAAAAATCTGAAAGACACAAATTTCAAAAAAATCTTTGAAAACAATTTTTTTTTTTTTTTTTTTTGGTGAGGCAGAGTTTCACTCTTGTTGCCCAGGATGGAGTGCAATGGCGCAATCTTGGCTCACTGCAACCTCTGCCTCCCGGGTTCAAGAAATTCTCCTGCCTCAGCCTCCCGAGTAGCTGGGACTACAGGGTTTCACCATGTTGACCAGGCTGCTCTTGAACTCCTGACCTCAGGTGATCCACCTGCCTCGGCCTCCCAAAGTGCTGGGCGTGAGCCACTGCACCCAGCCAATTGTGTTTATTTTTATTTGTTTTATTATTATTATTGTTTCTTTTGTGTTTTTTGGTTTTGTTTTTGTTCTTTTTAAGAAACGAGATCTTGCTGTTTGCTAAGGCTGGTTCTCCAACTCCCTTGGCCCCCCAAATTATTGAGATTACAGGTGTGAGCCACTGTCTCCTCAAGTCCTGTTTACCCATGATTGCCTTCACATGTACCCCACAGAATTTTTGCCTCGTATATATGGCTCAGACTTCATCCCAACCCCTATCATGTGTACGCAGAAGTACACATACACACAGCCCACCTGGCTAATTTGATTGTCCTTGTTGAGATGTAACTAGTTGTGACTTTGTTTAGGAATCTTCTCATCAGGGATAGCTGCCACCCACAAATCCCTAAAACCATACCCCCATCTCCACTGTGTTATTAATAGCCTTTGTATACTTGACTTCCCTGTGAGACAGTGAGTGACAGTTCTTCTCTGACAGGAGCCACATCTCATTCTAGCCTTCGGTTTAACACACTGGGGCAGAGGGGAGTGTTAGACAATGCGTGTTGGGCGAACAAAAGTAGGCATCATTTTTGTTTTAAGTGTCTGTCCTTTTTAAACCACAAACAAAAAGTTGGAAAAGTCACATTTCAACTACATTGATTCAGCCAGTTACAAGGGAACACCAGTTCCTGTGGTACAGAAACAACCAGGAGAGAGATTTTGAGATCAGAAATGGGGGATGGGAGTGCATTGATGAGTCTTCCAACAGTGGTAACAGCTGATCCTACTTATTTTATGGAATATCTCAAAAAATAAAAATAAAAAAGAACAGCCGGGTGCGGTGGCTCACGCCTGTAATCCCAGCGCTTTGGGAGGCTGAGGCGGGCTGATCACGAAGTCAGGAGATCGAGACCATCCTGGCTAACACGGTGAAACCCCGTCTCTACTAAAAATACAAAAA
>NW_012122528.1:0-1124 GCF_000951035.1 Colobus angolensis palliatus
CGGCTAGTTTTTTTGTATTTTTTAGTAGAGACGGGGTTTCACCGTGTTAGCCAGGATGGGCTCGATCTCCTGACCTCGTGATCCCCCCGTCTCAGCCTCCCAAAGTGCTGGGATTACAGGCTTGAGCCACTGCGCCCGCCCCCTAAATTTTAAAAGCAATTAAAATGATGATAGTAGTGCATGATTTTTGAAAATTCGAAGTCCTTTTGCTAACATGAAAAGTAAACAACCAGGTGGGGCATGGTGGTTTATAACTGTTACCCCAGCAATTTGGGATGCTGAGGTGGGAGGATCGCTTGAGCCCAGGAGTTTGAGACCAGCCTGGGCAACAAAGTGAGACTTTTTCTCTAGAAAAAATTTCCCAGCTGTGGTGGTACATGGGAGGCTGAGGTAGGAGGATCATTTGAGCCCAGGAAGTCGAGGGTGCAGTGAGCCATGATTGCACCACTGCACCCCAGCCTGGGCAACAGAATGAGATCCTGACTAAAAAACAGAAAAGCACTCTCCATAGTCACTACCATTTTATTTTGTTATTCTGTTGGCTCGTGATATCACAAATGAACCACTGCTCTAACCTGTTGAATTTTTTGTAGCACCTAATCTATCCTTCCTTATTTATATGACGTCTCTTCTCTATCAGGTTATAAAAAACAGGAGAACAGAATCCATGTCCCATGGATCCCAAACTGTACGCTGAGGCACCCCAGGGTGCCACAGCAAATTCATCGGGTAAATATGGGATATTTTAAATTTTCTAGAGAAACACAGCATCTGGTCAGATACCACATGAACTCCTGGCTCAAAGGTGTTCAGGTTCAGATTTATATTATGCTACATTCTTTTTCATAATGTCATATTTTTGGCAAAGCTGAATTTAGTGGTCACTATCTTAAAACACAAGTAAGCATGCAGTGTGGAAGCATCCAATCTGATTCTAAGGTTTGAGAATTTGTGCAGTGACCAACATGCACATAAATCCCATTTGTAAGTAACCGTGGTTATTTACAAATAAAATAAAAATACATTTTTCAAAGTATGTTTTTCAATTTTAAATACATTTCAAATTTTAAATACATTTTTTTTCACAGAAAGATTGCAGAGGGTCTGGGGGCTGTACATGGGCA
>NW_012122529.1:0-1181 GCF_000951035.1 Colobus angolensis palliatus
AGAGGGAAATCCTTTCTGAAGTCTGACCTCCATCTCTTGTGCTGCACTGGCTGACACTAGGGATTTGGGTTTCTATTAGGAACGGGGCACAGAAGCCTAACTCAGCACTCTTAAGGAGGGATCAACATCATTATTTACCACAGTAGAGCATACTCAGAAGCTCCCTGACTTTTGCCCCTGCAACCAAGCCCTCCCCCACTCCCTGCAGCTTTCTTTCGGAAGGAATGAGGAGTCCCAGGATGGGGCCCTCTCTGGCTCTATCAATCTCTTTCTGGGTCTCTCAGGCTTCCTCTTGCTTCAGGGAACCCAACTCACCCTTGAAGACAAAGTTATAATCTTCCTCAGTTCCATTCCCCATCTTGGCTCCGCATGGAGGGTGCAGGTGTCTTCAGGGGCAGAGATGACAAGTCGGTGGTGGCTCAATGCCCTCAACCCTCAGCTCTCAAAAGATCTGGTCCTGCCCCTCCTCTCATTAGGGGTAAGGGGACTTCTGCAGCCAGAGGGATTGGGGGCCAACTCAAGGTTAGGCAGGGCCTAGGGAGGATTAGCTCTGGCAGGTGGGGGTGCTGTAAGGAAGCTGAGAGGACGGAAGCTGAGAACAGGAAGAGCAGGGTGGCTGGAGACCTGGGGCCCAGGTGGGTGGAGAGACGATGACGTCAGACAGGTTCGACAGGTTGGGTGTCTGCTGTCAGCCTGGCCTCCTGCAAGCCGGAGAACCAGCTGGGGGGCAGGGGGGGAAGCTAAAAAGGGACAGGACCTTCGGAGACAGGACCTTCGGAGACAGGACCTTCAGAGACAGCCCACCGAGGGCTGAGTGTGCATTGCTGGGCTTCTGGAATCTGTGGTGAGGGCAGGTCCTCCAGCTAATGAGCAAGAAATAGCCCCTTAGAAACCCACTTGAGGCCAGGCGTGGTGGCTCACGCCTGTAATCTCAGCACTTTGGGAGGCCGAGGTGGGCGGATCACCTGAGGTCGGGAGTTCAAGACCAGCCTGACCAACATGGAGAAACCCTGTCTCTACTAAAAAAATACAAAATTAGCTGGGCGTGGTGGGGAGCCCACCCAGCTACTGGGGAGGCTGAGGCAAGAGAATCCCAGCTACTGGGGAGGCTGAGGCAAGAGAATCGCTTGAACCCAGGAGGTGGAGGTTGAGGTGAGTCGAGATCGCGCCATTGCACTCCA
>NW_012122530.1:0-7144 GCF_000951035.1 Colobus angolensis palliatus
AAAAAAAAAAAAAAAAAGAAGCATGTTTTACTAATCTGTTTTAAGTTACACCATGTTCAGAGTTCTATGTAAGGTAGGGTTTTATTTTCTTTTCAGGATAGTTGGTATAATAATAGTAAGAACTGTCCTATATGTTAGTGAATTACATATGTGCATCTTAAAACTAAAAATTGTGAATACCGGAAAGCATCATTGTGACACAGAGTAAGCATCTTAGTAATATACAAAAATTAATGTAAATGAAAGTTAAAATTATATTACTGTGAAACTCATCTTCCAACTCCAAGTTAAGCTTTAGAAATATGTATTAGTGAGTAACTGTTAAGAGCTTTGAATATACTACACATTCCTGTACAAGCCAGAATTATTTCTTTGTGACTTATTATTCAACTTGGCAATTGCTTTTGATTTGCTGGGTTTTGCAACATGGTAGAATATATTTACTCTATTTGAAACTATTCATTCCTATGAACTGTTTTTTAAAATTGTCTACTATATGTAACATACAATAAAACTACCTGTGCTGAAACTTGGGGAAAATTTAGGTCCTTTTAAAAAAAGTATTAGTAATCATTCACTACATTTATGATAAAAGTGCTTGCTTGGTTCACTTAGATAATACAGTTGGTAGAAATGATAAATACATAAAGTATTAACACCTTGTGAGTGCATTGGATTTAATTAAATAAACATTTTGTAATAATCACTTGGTAAGAATTATAAACTTAATTTTTGCACTAAACTAAAATGAAACATTACTTTTTTTTAAACAATGTATCACAGATGTAGGCTTGCATTATTTGTAGGTTTGTGTGAGCTAGTCCATCAATTTCTAAAAATCTAAGGTTTCTAATTAAAACACAAGGAAAGAGTCTTCTTTCTGAAGGAAGTAACTGTAGTTTTGCCTTTTTTTTTTTTTTTTACAATAGCCACACAAGAAAATAAAATACTTAGAAATAAATTTAATCAAGGAGGTGAAAGATCTCTACAAGAAGAACTACAAAACACTTATGAAAGAAAGTATAGATGATACAAATGAAAAACATCCCATGATTATGAATTGAAAGAATCAATGTCATTTAAATGACCCTGTTGCCCAAAGCAATCTACAGATTCAACCCAGTTCCTATCAAATTAACAACATCATTTTCAACAGAATTAGGAAAAAAAACCCTAAAGTTTATATGGAACAAAAAAAATGAAGCTCAAATAATCAAAACAATTCTGTAGGAATCACATTACCTAGGTTCAAATTATACCACAAGTCTATGATAACTAAAACAGCATGGCACTGGTACCAAAGTAGACATATAGATTAATGAAACAGAATACAGAATCCAGAAGTAAGCCACATGACTACAATCAAATAATCTGCAACTAAATTGACAAAAATAAACAACTACAAAAGGACCCTGTATTTAATAAATGGTGCTGGAAAAATTGCAGACCACATGCAGAAGAGTGAAACTGGACCCCCTGCCTCCCCTCATATACAAAAATTAACTCAAGATAGATTAAGGACTTAAAGGTAAGACCTGAAACTATAAAAATCCTAGGAAAACCTTTTCTGGACATTGGCGTAGGCAAAGAATTTATGGCAAAGACACCCAAAACAAAACAAAAAATAGATGGAGCTTGCAGTGAACCGAGATCGCACCACTGCACTCCAGCCTGGGTGACAGAGAGAGACTCCATTTCAAAAAAAAAAGAAATACAAAAAGTCAAAACACAACAAGTGTTGAAATGGATGTGGAGAAAAGGGAACACTGTTGGTGGCAATGTAAATTAGTTCAACCTCTGTAGAAAACAGTATAGAGATTTCTCAAAGAGCTGAAAGTAGAACTAACATTCAATCCAGCAATTCCACTACTAGGTGTATACCCAAAGAAAAATAAATCATTATATAAACAAGACATTTGCACTTACATGTTTATTGTAGCACAATTCACAAGAGCAAAATCATGGAACCAACCTAAGTGTCCATCAGTGGTTGACTGGATGAAGAAACTACTATGCAGCCACAAGAAAGAATATTTTTTGCAGCAACATGGATGGAACTGGAGGCCATTATACTAAGTGAAATAACGCAGAAACAGAAAACCAAATACTGCATATTCTTGCTTATAAGTGGGAGCTAAACAATAGGTACACGTGGCCATAAAGATGAAAATAATAGACACTGGAGACTTCAAAAGGTGGTAGAGGGCTCCACAAAATGACCTACTAGGTACAGTGTTCACTATCTGGTTGGTGGGTAAACTAGAATCCCAATCCTGATCATTACACAGTATACTCATGTAACAAACATGCACATGTACCCCAGAGTCTAAAATAAAATAAAATAAATTTTAAAAAATAAATCCATATTAAAAGGAGATGACAGAGCCAAAATAAAAGAACTATGGGTTGACAGGACAACTGGATTAAAATTAGCATCAGTTTCATTAAAAAGGGCTAACTTGAAGATAAATCTTTTGACTCCAGCTCTTTAGAGGATCTAAAGTGGCATTGATGGACAGGGGAAAAAAATCACAACATGGAATTCCTTGAATACAAATTTATTGACTTTAAATAATTCTGTCTAATGTTACATATACACAATTAAAAAAAAACCTCTTTACACTGTTAAAAATATGTAGAAAATTAAAAAATTTTAAAAATAATATAAAAGTAGAAAAGAGGCATCAAACCATGGGACCACAGGACCCACACTGAAGCATCCCCTACAGGATCCTGTCCAGAGACACAGAAGGAGATAATGCTGCTGCTCAGTGCTTTTTGTCATTTTATGCTCTCTCTTACCCGCCCAAGTCCTAGTCCAACCTGCTTTGTCACCCACTGCCTGCCTATGGTACTTCCTTCTCTGGTCTTCACTGTTCTCCATGGTCAAATGGACATATCTCTAATCACACATATTCATTGTGTGGAATGTGTGCAGTGATGGAAATGATATGAAAGGGCTATGAACACGGTAGTAGGGAAAGGAGGCTGGGGCACTGTTTTTTTCCCATGTTCCCAATTCCTGCCTCAGAACCACTCTCCTAAGCCCCAACTCCCTAACTCTATCTTAGCCCTTTGATCCATCTTTGCTTACAGTGGGGCAAAACTACATGGTGTTCCAAGAACAGGGACTAATATTACAGCCCCATTCCTTCTCTCTTCTGTTTTCCATGATCACCCTTAAACCTAGAAACTGGGACCATTTCCCTGATTGGTAGGGCCTCCTCACTAGACCAAAAGAGAGAGGAATATATGTTTCGCAGTGGGCATTCAGTCAGGAAATATTCCGAGGACTGGGTGTGAGATACAAGTTGGAGTTGGTCTGAGCATCTTCCAGTTACTCATTTTGACTCATTTGAACAAGTGAGTAAGTGGAGCTCTCATTTGAAAAAATGACAAGAAAGCTACCTTGAGTTTCTCCCTCTCAACCCCAGCCTTCACCTTTTTCTGCCTCTTTGTGCTCTTGTCCTCCAGCCCTCTTTTCTCCTGTTATTCCTCAATTTTCAGACCTGTATCTTACTCTCTTATTTCATCCAACATTTTTGGTTTTCTGCTCTGTTCCCTGTCTGACTGACATCATCCCTGCCCACTACGCTACTTTAAGGATCCCTCTACCCAGCTCTTCTATTAGTTTTAAGTCATACATTTGCCACTGCCATGTTCATCAGTGTTGCAGTTTCCGTTATGCCTCTCCCCCTGCTGCTCCTCCTAGCCCTTGTTTCTAGATCCTTGTACTCTAGTCTCCACTCCTAATCCAGCCACTTACAACCAGACTTTATGATTCCCAAATCTCATACTGGAGAGTTGGTTTCCTTCCTATTGGGACAGTTCTTGGGTAGTTCAGAATTACCAGGACTGCGGATTCCCAGCAGCCTGACCTGGTGTACATAGGGAACACAAAACGATGGCATGCTAGTATTTAGCCTCATCTATTCCTTTCCCCTCCTGCCTGATCAGCCAGCCTGCATGAGACTCTACATTTGTAAATGGTTTCTCCATGGAACTTGGTCTGTAACCACAGGGCAATCTCCAGGACCAGTGACATAGAAGGTAGAGGAGAATAAGGAGTGAAAAGCATCTAACCTATTCTTGAGGAGGGAAATGAGTGGCTAAAATGAGGTCCAGTCATAGGTTCATTACCTCCTGAGTCTGCCCCTTGACAATGAGTCCTTTCCTGGTGGTATCCAGAGGTGGTTCTAGTAACCAGGCTGGGTCCTGAGAAGTGAGGGCAGGGCAGTACTACAGGGGCACTGTTGCTTGGAGACAGTGTGTGACTCTGTCGCCTGAAGACAGCAGAAGGCTGGGGACCAGGACATCAGAGACAGGGGGCTGAGAGACCACCAGACTGGACTAAGCAGCACTAAGACCATGGCAGGACACCCAAGGGAGAATGTGATCACAGATGAGGTCCATCAGAACCAAATCTTATGGCAACTGTTCTTAAAGGACTATAAACCCAGAAGGTCTACCTACAGTATCATGTGAATCCCCTTCACAGGGTTTACATGATCATTAGGAAGCCCCTATCTTGGCATGATATAACCTGGAGGAATCTGCAGATGCCATGTTTCTGAATCTCATTTGCCATGCTGCCAGAGACCAAGGAAGAAATACCCAGAGACACAGACTGAAAATCAGGAAACTGGATGGACTCAGAGCCATTGCAGGCTGGCCTTCTCATCTGTTCACACAACTCCAGTCTAGGGCATGTGTCTCTGATGCAGTAAGTCTGGGTTTTATTGGTAAGCAGAGGAGTGAATAGGCTAATCATTCACAATAGCTTCTCTTCAGATATGGGGGTTGGCCTTGGAGAGAGGAGACTGGGAGAAAGAAGCTTTCAGCAGAGGCCTCCACCTCTTACTTTCACGAGGAAGGACTGAATCCAAAGGGGAGAGAGTAAAGACTTGGCTCATAGGTGCAAAGCGTGCATGTGGAAATGTTGCACCTTTGAACCTCCAGGATATCTTGTGACAGACAGGCTTAACATGACAGGAAGGACAAGTGTGGCTGGCCTAGCCAGGCCTGCCCTGCTTGGACCCTCCTAGGCTTTGCAGAGAACAGATTGCATATGCCTCCAGATCAGTGATGCCTCTGGAATTTCAAAGGGTTAACTGAGAGTGCCATGGCCACAGGTGGAACCACCCCAGGGTCTACAATATCACCACTCTGTACAAGGCTAAAATGTGGAGCCTTGAGGAAGATAATTGCCTCAAGTAGTATCCCAGCAGTGGAGTGGGCCTCTGGATTTAATGCCCTAAATGTTTACTGTCCAGGGAAATAAATTACTTAAAAAATAAAATTGTTGATTTGTTACAATGCAAATTCTTTACTTATTAAAGTTCAAAATAAATTAGTGCTTTTACTTCTTCCTGAACAATTCAAAGCCCTGAGAACATTTTAGTTCCACTTGTCTTCCTCCAAATGTATAAGTGATTTGTTTTCATGTATTTTAAATTCTCACTATCTTTAAAGCCCCACAGACTTTCTTATAACTGCCTATACAATCAGCATTGATTTGGATAAACACATATAATTTCCCTTTTCTTGACATTTATTCTTTCCTACATCTCCATGCTACTATCTAGGAATATTTTCCTTTTTCCAGAAGAATTCTTTTTATATCGCCTTTAGTACAGGTCCACTGGTAATTAGTTCTCTCAGTCTTTATTTCAGAATGTCTTTAGCCTTTTGAGGGGGATATTTTTGATAAATACAAAATTTCAGTTTGGCATTTACTTTTTTCCCACACTTTGAAGATGTCCCTATATTATTTTCTGGTTTCCATATTTTCTATCAAAAAGTCAGCAATAAATCTTGGTGCTCTTATGAAAGCAATGTGTCTGCTCCCTGGCTGCTTATAAATTTTTACTGTCATTTTTTTCCCAATAGTTTTACTATAATGGGCTTGGATGTGGTTTTCTTTGTTTTTATCATGCTTGGTGTTCATTTTGATTATTGAATATATGGTTCGAGGTCTTTTGTAAGTTTTGGAAAATTCTTAACTCTTAACCTCCAAATATTACTTTACTGCAGTCTCTCCTCTCTGACATTATAATTATGCATATATTAGATTTTCCTTCAGTATCCCATATAGCTGTTTCTCTTTTATCATATTTTCTCTCTTTTTCTCTCTCTACATGCATTAGTTTTGATATTTTTATATCGTAATCCTCTAATTCTTCAATTGTGTCTAAACTGCTATTTAAGTCCATAATTTCAGTTATTATATTTTTGGTTCTAGAATTATCATCTGACTTATTTTTTAGTTTTATATTCTATCCATTTTTTCTTGTCTTTTGAGTCTTTAATCATACTGTTTGAAAGTCTGTGTTTCCTATTACATTAATCTGTATCTGTGTGGCTCTACTTTTTTTGTTTTCTCTTTCTCTTGATTTTTAGTCATATGGGTCTGTCTTCCAATGTTCCTGGTTATTTTTGATTCAGACAGTCATTATATACAGAAAATTAGAGATAATTTTAGTCTTTTGATGCTATTATATTCCTGCAGAGGGGATTTACATTTGCTTCTGGCAGGCAGCTATTCTAGGAGCATTCAGGTCACATTAATCCAATCAGGAACTGAGGTGATTTAAAGCTGGGCTTCTGTCCCTGTAGCGGTTCCTGTGTTACACTGCCTATCTCTCTGCCTTCTTGACAAAGGATGAGCCCAAGTTTATTTCCCAGGTTGCCAGGAATGAGGCTTGCACTCAGCCCTAAGCTGTCAGTCTTCTACGGATACTGTCCATAGCTAAAGAGAAGCATTTTGGCCTAGGTCATACTCTCTTCCCAAAGGCAGTCTACATGCAATGACTGGTTAATGTAGGGGTATAAAGTCTTGGCTCCCTTCTCTCAACTAGGGAGAATGCTGAAGGGCTACTTCAGCTTCAAAGCTTCCTGAGGGATTGGATGAGTCTTTTCTTGAGACTGTATCATAGCTCAACTTCTTCCTATGCCCAGATTTGCTTCTTTCCCTTCCCTCACAGGTGATGATCCAAGGAAACTTCGGATTAAATTTCCTGAATGATAATATCTACCACTAAGCCTTTTACTTTTTTTTTTTTTTTTTGTGACAGAGTCTCTCTGTCACCCAGGCTAGAGTGCAGTGGCACAATCTCAGCTCACTGCCAACTCCACCCCCAGGTTC
>NW_012122532.1:0-336 GCF_000951035.1 Colobus angolensis palliatus
CAGTGGTGTATTGTACCTGAGTCTTCATATGGTGGAAGGGACAAAGCCTCTCTCTGGGGCTTCTTTTATAAGGGCACCAGTGCCTTTCATGAGAGTTCTGTCTTCATAACCTAGTAAACTCCCACAGTCCTCATTTTCTAGAACCGTCAAATTGGGATTAGCTTTCAACATGTGAATATTGTGGGGACACTCAAATTTTCATACCATAGCACCTGTGAATCTGAATCTTACTCCGAATCATACCATTTCTAAAGAAAGATTTTTTTTAAGTCCCCACATTCTATTGTTACTTGTCTATTTGGTGAGGAAATAGGAAAATGAAAGAAGGAAAGAAGG
>NW_012122532.1:1006-5841 GCF_000951035.1 Colobus angolensis palliatus
TGGTCTTGATTCCACCTGAAACCCTGCATTCTTTTGTATGTTTCAAAAACCAGAGTAAGAAATTATGCCACATTTTTTCTGCAATGATAACTGTATCTTACTCATTTTCTTTTATTAATATATTTGCAGTTTAATATTTATTATTCAGTTTCTTAGCCAAATAACTCTGCACTTTACTTTTTGTTTACTTTCATTTATAACTCTTAGAGTTTGATGCAGCCCTGACTGAAATGAACACAATGATATACTTATTTTTATTGCAACATTATTCTCTAAAACAATATTAAATTATTAATCAAATCAATAGATAATAACTATGGCCTTTTATGAGTTTTAATAAATAAAACTATATAAATATATGCTCACTGAAAAAACAATCAGTGCTCTAAAATCATAGTAATATGTTACTCTGGATTTTAAAATAGCACCAACAAATATGGTAATTACATCAGTTTTCTAATTAGAAATTTTCATAGTGGCAAGTTTTACTTTGAATTTAATTACTTAAACTATCACAACAAACATGCTAACAAGCCAAAAATAAGTGAAGAAAGCAAACTCACAAAGAGGAATCTTCCATATACTATGAGAGGCATTGATATTAAAAAATTGTATCTTTAAACAAAATTTGTCATTTTCAGTGCAGATGCTTCTAGAAGAAAATTAGCTGACATATTAAAATAGTGGCGAGCCCACAGTCTTTTTTAAAATTAAATGTCGATGTAGTAATAAGTGGGCCTTCCAAAAATTCTTTAGATATATGAGAGGGGTGAAATGTAAATATATATGTTAGGACGGCTGCACCATTAAGAGGAAAATCGCTCCTTTCTTGTCTTTTAGTTACTTAAGATTAAACTGTTGGCTCACTGTCTATGGTCATCCCAGTGGCTGCCCGCCAGATTAGCAATATTGCAAACCTGAGTCTATCAGCTCGAGGTAGTGTTGCTGGCGTGAGCCTTTGCAGCACTTAATTTAATTAGATGAGGCTTCCATTGTTGAAACTGCTGAACACAGTATTTTTAAAGGAGCCAAGGAAGAATCTAATTTATTAGACCTTTGAAACTGCGCTGAATTGTTATTGTGCTGTCTCACAGCAACTGCGATGTTTTGAGTATAAATTCTGAATCCCAAGGAAAGCAGTATTCCAGGTATCTATCCTATGTTTACTGCTGACGCACTAGGCATTTTTCTTTGGAGCTGTGCATCCTATTATGGTCTCGGTTGTTGTTGGCCTGCAGGTTCAAATACAGTTTTCCATTATTATTCCATGAAGAAATTTGGTGCTGTGATGGGAATAGTGAGCTGGGATAAAGGAGAGCTACATTTTGTTTCACCTTTGTTTTATTGTGTGATATTGAACTTTCCATTTTATTCCAGCATGCTTATATAAAAGAAAAAGGACAAACATTTTTCTAGAAGCATGAGATGTTATAAAGCTTATAAAATAAATTCTAAAAGGAACTTGGAAATATTTAGGAGAAAGAAACTTAATCTTCATTGAGCAAGTGCTTCATGCTTGGTAAAAAATGGCAAGCATAAAAACAAAATAAACAACAACAAAATCTCTTGGTATTTGTCTCAAAAAAGATTGTATCTTAAGGGAAAAACCAAACATTATCAATGTATTTTCTAAGTACATATCTGATTTATAAATACAATGAATAATTTGTAGACTATATTCAACTTGAATAAATGAAGGGATATTTTTATTTTATTCTACATGAAAAAGAGGTATTAAATTACATAACCTTTTAAGGGAGACACTTGTATTTTTGACTCCTTCTTTAGAAGCAATTGACAGTATTTGTTTTGGACATAAATTATCTCTGTACAAGGCAGTGGACATAAATGTTAAAGGTATGAGATTTGGGTATGAATTTTTATTACATCGCTCAGCAATCACATTTCCATTTACTGATAAAATATTAATCAATTGTATCGTTCACGATTTAAGCAGTGCCCTAGTTCTTGAGCATACTGCAAAATAAGTAAGATCGCTATGGTCTCTAAGTTCTTAATAGAATTACAATGTACCAGGACATTGGCATTTAAAGAAAAAAGTATCAAGTGTTACATTATAAAGGATATTAAGGTTCATGGAAGGAGACAACAGAAGGTTGTAACCTTGGCCGATGGTCCAAAGTAGTGTTCCCTGAGGAAATTATATTCAAGCCTTTATCTGATAGGTGGATAAAAGTTAGCTAGGGGAGGTTTGACGACACTGCGTTATTATGCCTTTATAGTCTTATGGACACATATGTAGCTTTCTGTTTTACTAGCTGACATAGCTCTGCTCTTCATCAGGGAACTACAGAGTATGTATCAAGAAAAATAAATGTGTTTCTTTCTTTACCATCTTTTTTAGTCTTGATAGTCTTTTTTCACTTACTGTAGGACTGAATGTCTCTACATATTCAAATAATTTAGGTTATTTTTAGAGGAGAAGTAGAAAGGAACGTGACATTTTTCATTAAAAACATATTTGCATAGGCTTTTATTATGGGGTGAAATAGTTTAAATATTTAGGGGGCTTAAAAGATAAAATTCAAAGTAAGTTGCCACTGAGGAAATATGTGCTACTCTAAAAGTAGAAATTATTTTTATCACTAATTGTATTATTTTCATAATTATTATTTTAATGAGTGATCACCTTTGTAACTTTTTATTCATCTGAAAAATAATAAAGGTCTTTGTTTTTAGCACAATAAGATTCTTTGTTATGAAGTGGCTACCAGGTGGGAAGGTGGTCCACAGTAGGCATAGGGGAAGGATGTGGAGGAAAATCATGGAGGCTCTTCAAAGCCAGTGCCTTTGAACTTCCGTATGCATCCGAGTCATCTTGGGATCTTGATAGTATATCGGTGATGACCCTAACACTAGGGTCATTAAGGTGATGCCTGAGAATCTTTAGTTCTTAGGTGACTGCATTTTCTTATCTACGCACCATACTTTGAGTAGCAGTTTTAGGCTGAGAATTTTAAACTGTATTGGTATAACAATGGGAAGGGATCAAGGAATTCTAAGCAGGATCGTGACAGATGTGTATCTATTTTTATAAGATTGCACTGTAAAAAAATGCAGAGTAACCTTACATTCATATCGTTGAGTCAAAGAAGATGGTATGAAAAGGTGACATGCTATCTGACTCTAACTACATGACATTTTAAAAAGGATAAAACTGGGAAGAGAGTAAAAGGACCCATGGTTCCCAGGGATTAGGAGAAAGGAATAGAGGGAGGAAGACAAGGAAGGGAGAATTTTAGAGCAATGGAAGTTATTTTTTATGATATTATAATTGTGGAATTATGTTGTAATACTTTTTCAAAACCAAGCAGATGTATAACACAGAGTGAACTCTAACGTAAACTATAAACTTTAATTAATAATATTGTGTCAATATTGGCTCATCAATTGCAACAAAGGTATCATACTAATGCAAGTTATTAATAATATAGAAAACTGTACCGACTGAGAGTGGGCTATGTAGGGAATCTACTTTCTGTTCAATTATTCTGTAAACCTAAAACTACCCTAGAGAAGAAAGTCCAGTATTTAAAAGAAAAAGATCACTCTTACAGCAGTGTAACAGAAAAGATTAGAATAAAAAAAGTAGTGAAGAAACTATTTTATCTTGCAATTATTTTTCAACATCCAATCAGTACTGCATAATAACAATATTGAGTCCATTATATGTATCTATGTTTCATGACACAAAAGTTGTGTTCCCTTGATTGCTACATTAGTAAAAATAAAAAAGAGAAAAATACAAAATAAGCATGTGAATCAAGTGGTACAATTAGAGTAACAACAACAAACTTTTACCAGACCTATGAATATAGAACTATGTTTTATTTATTTTATGTATTATGCTTTAGTATGTGGTTCATGCTACTTAGGTGGAAGGTAGCAATGGTACAAAACACTGGGATAAGAGGGTTAAGGGAGAAAAATATACTAATTCATGGTATATTTACACAATAGAATTTATAGGACTTGATGAGTCATGGAATATGAGGAGCAAAGAGAATGCAACCATCTAAAATTACAAGCACCTGGCCAAAGAACTGAGTAGATGGTGATGCTTTTTTACTGGCACAGAGATTATGAGAGAATCTTTTATTAGGAGGATAATAATGGAAACAGCAGATCATGGAATATGTGCTTGTTTAAGAGAGAAATGAAATATAGTAATTGGTGATGAAATATGTATAAATAATAAGTAAGAAAATGAATCAAGCTATAATTTCTGATAAAGTCAAAATAAAATTGTTTTGGGGTAGATGGGACAAGAGGAATACCTTGTTCTACTGAAGATTATTTAAATTATTAATTTCAGAAATGATTGCATCTCGGCTTCTGTAAGTTCACATTTATAAACATGGGTCTTTTTATTGGAAAATGGCAGAGAAAGTAGTCAAAGGAAGAGGTTATCAGAATACTGAAATATCCACATTTTGGTGGAGCAGTTTGTGAGGATAATGGAATCATGTTGAGAAACAAAAGTAACCATCATGAATATTAAGAGTGTATGTCAGGCACTAATATCCTAAATAAATGAGGGGATATATTTAGGAGCTCAGAAGTTGGCTGTAATAAAAAGGAAACAGTCATGTATTTGAGTTTTATGAGTCTTGAAAAAGTGGGATTTAAAGAAAAGCATTAGTTTTTCTTTATTCAGAAACTGGCGGTCAAGAACAATGAGGATAACAATTACATTTCTAACCCTGGTAAGCATGGGGTGAGAGAATAAGGAAAATCACCACTAAAGAAGACTTCATGTATATATGGGAGGTTGTTGACTTTGACAAGAGTTCCAGAGTGCTCAGTCTAAGGAG
>NW_012122532.1:12524-13933 GCF_000951035.1 Colobus angolensis palliatus
CTCAGTTCACTGCAACCTCCACCTCCTGGGTTCAAGAGATTCTTCTGCCTCAGCCTCCTGAGTAGCTGGGACTACAGGCACATGCCACCATGCCCGCTTAATTTTCTGTGTTTTTAGTAGAAATGGGATTTCACTGTGTTAGGTGGGATGCTCTCAATCTCCTGACTTCATGATCCACCTGCCTCGGCCTCCCAAAGTGCTGGGATTACAGGCATGAGCCACTGCACCCAGCCTCAAATTTTCTTTTGCTACCTAATTCCCCCATAGAATGAGTATCCTACCCTACATCTTGATCTGTTTGAACACTGGAATTTAAATATCCTATCTCCATTCTGTATTGTGTCCTATAATCTCCAATTGAACGCAATATAAAATTCTGCTGCTTATACTCTGCTGCTGGAAAGTTTGGACTCTAGAACAAAACTAACTGAATTGGAACCACTGACTATCTATATTAATTTGGACTATTTAATTATCCCATGTGTGTCTACATTTTTTTTCTTTAACATGGACAATGATTACAAAATGTCTACCTTATAGGGTTGTTTTGAATATTAGAGGAGTTAATAGCCATTAGTGCTTAAACAGTGCCGGGCAATCCACAAGTATTTGCAAAATAAAATGCCTATGTAAATACATGTTTATTTTCATTCATTTATTATAGTTTATATCTTTGGCTAATGATATTCACAATCAGCCCAACATTTAAATCTATAACAACCCCTCTGTAACTTTTTTCCTTATCTAGAATTTACCTTAGGCTTCATAATAATAAATTATTTCTACATACTTTCCTGCAATACCTTACCACTGGCTTTGTCTGTATCTGTTTTCAAATTGCTAGTGGCTTGCATGAGTTACTTACTAAAGATTTTTCATGCATAAAATATCTCTCTCATGAAGTTGTTTCAAGGACAAAATAGATAATATATGGTAAACACATGCCAGAGTGCTGAGCACTCAGTAATGCTCAATAATTCTTAGCTGGCCACCCCATCTGCTATTCCTATTTTGAATGAAAAGTCTCAACTTGTCCTACTGCAGAACAAGGCTTGTTTATGACATGTAGGTAATGGTGATTTAGAGCCAATAAACTTTGGGGCAACAGCTTGAAAGGCAATCTCTTCCCTTACAAGTGATAAACATGTTTAATTTTAGCTTTCCACTATCTTAGGGTTAGTTAAACACCAGGCAACACTCAGTAAATGTGACCATTGACTACATTTGCTGTAAAAATAGAATAACTGAGACTGGAAAGCACAAAGTAACTGAACAGATTGCATAGTTAAAAACATAAACAGGTCTAATTCACAAAATAATTGCAGTAATATTAGTTAACAACTATTATACTTGACCAAAATCAAGAGTACAGTTGTAGTCCTGTAGAAAACAAGAAACAAATAAACAAA
>NW_012122532.1:15887-18741 GCF_000951035.1 Colobus angolensis palliatus
GCTGAATTTAAGGTAGTATCACCATCTAAAATCCTTTATCTGTACTTTTTTATTTTATCTTGCAATTATGTCAGGACGTTCTGTACCAGCATGCACTCATCACTGGTTAAACTTGTTATAGATAATCAGATTTACTTCACTTTATCTTTGCAAAATAATCATATTATGCTCCTTTCAAGGGCTTGTCACCTTGAGTCAATTCAAGAACTATGTTTTTGATATTCATAAGAAAGTTGAACAGCAACATTTTTCTCCAAAATTAAAGATTGGTAAATAATATTTTTGAGAGTCACAAAATTATATGCACTATAAATGCAGCATCCTTTTATATCTATTATATATTCATAGTTTTAATTATTCAAAAGTAGATGAATAAACCTTATTTTTCTTCTAAAAATTAACATCACAAAATTTCAGAAGTATATTATGATATTAAAAATATGTCATTTAAATTTATATCTGTATCAAAGTTACCTTACTTGTGCTTATAACTTCTTTGTAAAATGCCTGTCTCTCAGGGATGCTTTGTAAATTAGTGAATTCATTGTGAGCAAAGCACTAGGACATTTCAAATACTGTAAGTGTGATAGTTTATTTTCTTGTTACATATTAATCAGGCTCCAGATAACAAAGAAGGGAAAAATACAGCACTCATGAGCACTTTATTGAAAAACTTCACAGGAAGATTCCTCTTTATATTTATTTTTATACCAATATTTTCAATACGATTTCTAAATTGTTGTTATTCTACATCCTTTAAATATTACAGTGTATAATTTTGCTTAATCTGATAAATTGATTCATGTAAAAATGACACAGCCACTACTTGTCTTAGGTAGCATATTTGCATTTTAACTAGAATCTTCACAATATGCAGTCATGAATATCACAGAAAAACCTGCCAGCATGTGGCTCACAGCTCACAATATGCAGTCAAGAATATTACAGAAAAATCTACCAGCACTTTGGGAGGCTGAGGCAGGTGGATCACCTGAGGTCAGGAGTTCGAGACCAGCCTGGCCACCACGGTGAAATCCCATCTCTACTAAAAATACAAAATTAGCTGGGCGTGGTGGTGCACACCTATATTCCCAGTTATTTGGGAGGCTGAGGCAGGAGAATTGCTTGGAACCTGGGAGGAAGAAGTTGCAGTGAGCACAGATCACACCATGGCACTCCAGCCTGGGCGACAGAGGAAGACGCCGTCTTGAAACAAAGAAACAAACAAAAAACAACAACACCTGTGACAGGTTGTAAAGAATAAAGTTGTGATAGTAATCGTCAAAAATATCCCCTTCACAGCTGCCTGATTTCTTAAAGTATTGCTGTATATTATCTTCATTTTAATTTAGAGAACATCATCCCACAAGATAAATTTAAATTTTTCTCCCACTCATAAGTGCATTAGATAACCTCAATATCAACACAAAATACAAAGCAAAAAAGGAAAATAATATTTAATCTTCTTAAGGGAAGAGTGTGGTATAAGCATGGTACCTCTCCAGCTGTTTAAGATTAATAGCCAATATGATGGTATTTGAAGGTGGGACATTTGGGAGATAATTAAACCGTGAGACTGAAACCCTCATGAATAGGATTAGTGCCCTTATAAGAAGAGGCATTAGAGGAATTAGATCCCTTTCCACAATGTCAGGATACAGCAAGAACACAACCACCTGCCAACCAGGAAATGTACCCTCCCTAGACACTGGGTCTGCTGGGTTTGCTGGCACTTGATTTGGGACTTCCTAGCCTCCGAAACTATGAAAAATACATTTCTGTAGTTTATGCTACTCAGTATATGGTATTTTTGCTATAATTGCCTGAAGTACCTCAGGCATTTATCAACACCAGTTAACCTCCACTATTACAAGAAACATAAACAAACAAACACTAAAAGGAGAGCACCTGTGAGGCAGAATCCTATTAAAGTCCTCATTTAAAGGCAGCATATCGATGATATAGGTCCAGTTAATTAAGCTAATGTGAAGGGGAAAATACTCACTTCAGAACTTTGTTTTAGCCTGTGCACAAGATAGATCTATCTATTCAGTTTTTCTCTCTGATGTTAGCTCCACGGGAGAATTATATGAAGACATATAATGACTTCCTTCGTTTTCTCCTACACCACTGGCAGAAGTATTTGGAACACTGTCTATTGTTGACTTACTTGACCATGAATCAGCATTTAACACCTTGGCCTTCATATTTATACAGGAAGCCTCAATAATCCAAAATGTACTGACTTCGAGCTAGATCTTCAGCGCTCCAAATACCAGTAGTCGGAAAACTGCTTGCTTTGCTAACACTATTCAGACAAATATGAGCAATGCCCACAGATCCCAAGTTCTTCCTCTAACTGATCATCCCTTACTCAAGTTACAAAGGGTCCTAGTTTACAAGTTTTAAGAAACGGATTCCAAGGGAGAGGCCTGCTTCCCCTAGGAAGTCATAAGAAATAATTCCTTCATGTTTTTCTTACTTCTAAACTTAACATCTGAAATCTAAACACCTTTGATAATCCATCATCACCCAGACTTTCATCTTTCTTGTTTATTTTATACTTTCTATTTTATTCAATATTCTTGCCCTCTTTGACTCCCATAATATTTTCCACTGTGTCTTCTGAAAGTCATGGTATGTCCTCAAGCAAAATCATGTTTTAATCCAATCCTAGACTGTGAGAGTATTGTCCTCCCTGAAGTCCTTTAAAATCTAGACTGCTATTCTCCCATGTCCCATTACAACATATTCTAATCACCCTTTCTAAACTATTGTCCCTTTCCCTTATGTAAAGGAACTCATCTTTTCTTATTTTTTCCATCAACACATACTATTCTCTAACCTTCTGTGT
>NW_012122532.1:19976-22741 GCF_000951035.1 Colobus angolensis palliatus
AATAAAAATTAAAATATGTGAGAATATACAGGAAATAAGAAAGGAAAAGAGTTGGAGAGTATTTTGTTGACAGATGAGGCAACAAAGATGAAAGTGCTATGGGGAAGCAAGAGACATTGGAGAAAACCCTATTTATGATTAAACATAGAAAGAAATATCAAAATCGAAATACAAATTGATTAAACTATTCTGACAAAGTTACAGAGAAAGTATCAATTCCAAAACATAAATACAGTTGGAGATAATTTAAAAACGTTGAAAGATGTAATATTTTTTGAAAGGGTAAGTTGCATTTATCCATACAATAAAAGGCTATATTTTCTTCAAATTTAGTCAGACAAACAAGAAAATTGCAGGTGTTGAATTATTTGGAAAAATGTAAAATAAGTTAAGAACGGACTGAAGGATACAGGCTTATTTTTTCCTTAAATATTGTTATTTTGTGCATCTGTGCTCTTATGAGAAGTCTGTAAGAAGGACGGGAAATAAACCACCTTTGTTTTTCTATGATTAAGCTTTACTTGAATAGCAGCAGAATCAGTTAAACTGAAATGAGTGAAGGAACAGCATAGCTATTTAATATTCTCTGAATTTTTCATATGTGTTAAATTATTTAGTGTTTAACAAAATGTGCATGTTAACATGGTAAGTTTAGATGGCTTTTTATTGAACTTGATGCACCTAGTATGTTATTTTTACAGAGTAAATATTTTATAGCTTTGCTGTAATCTATTTTTCCACAAGAGCATTGATTCATACTATCAAGAATCCAATAAGTCTAGGTTTGTCATAATTTTCTCTTGTTAAATGCAAAGGTCAGAAGCGTTGCTTTTACAGAGATACATGTGTTTTATGTATTGGTTAAGTATTAAAATTATTTACATTTTGAAAATATTTCTTTTAAATCAAAAGTAACAAGCTCAGACATTTAAAAGCTTATACTATACAGATAGAGACTTTATATTAGCTTAGGTAAATACACAAAAATTACACTGAAAGTAAACACTATAAAATTAGCATTTTTGAAATACAGCAGAAAATAGCAATTTACATGATGGTAAACAGACTCTTGAGAACCCATTATATGATAATCTAGATATGTTTTAGTGGAGTTACTTTCAAGTAAATTTTTGTATAAAGATTTTTTAATTTATTGCCTTCATTTCATATGAAATCAAAATTATGATCTTATAAACATAATTTTCCTGTGTTTGGGTAATTAAGTTAATTTAAGCATTAATCAGAAGAGAAAGCCATCAAAAAGCTATTTCTACTAGATATTGCAATTATAGAATATTAAAGACACATCTTTAAATATTATCTAGTTTAACTCCCTCACTGCAGAGAGAGAAACAGGGAAAGGTAATGACCAGCTTCCCATTAATGTAAAAACTAAAATATACTATTTCTAAAAAGTAATTTAATTTTATAGATCATTTTTAGATATCTTACTTATTTTCATTAATTAGAAGACTGGTGGGTATACCAGGCACTGCTCTGGTCTCTGGTTGTACAGCAGTTAACAAGACAAAAAGCATTACTAACTGATATGGTTTGGCTGTGTCCCTGCCAACATCTCATCTTGAATTGTAGTTCCCATAATCCTCACGTATCATGGGAGGGACCAGATGGAGGTAATGGAATCATGGGTCCGTTTCCCCCATGCAGTTCTCGTGCTAGTGAGTTAGGCCTCACAAGACTTGATGGTTTTATAAGAGGCTTCCCTCTTCACTGGGCTCTCATTCTCACCCCTGCTGCCTTATGAAGATGTGCCTTTTGCCCTGACTGTTAAGTTTCCTGAAGCCTCCCCAGTCATGTGGAACTGTGAGTCAATTAAACCTCTTTTCTTTATAAATTACCCAGTGTTGGGTATTTCTTCATAGCAGCATGATAATGGACTAATACGGAACTCATTGCACTTATCTTCTAGTTGGGAAAATAAACATAAGCAAATATAAATAAGTCAATAGATGGAATGTGAGATGGTAAGAAGTTCTACAGGAAAAACATAAACTGAGGGAAGGCCAAAAAGCAAAACAAGGTATTGCTTTAGATTAGAGTAGGCCTTTTTGAAGTGGTGACATTAAATAATGATCTGAAAGAGACAAAGAAGCCAGTCATGTAGAGTATCAAGTGGAAAATACTTTCAAGAAGAGAAAATTATATGTACAACGACCTTAAGACAAGAGTGTTATTAGTGTGTATAAAGAATCACATTGCATGGTAGCTGCATTCTTGGACCTGAAAGAACTGGGAGGAATGTAGTAGAAATGAGGTAGAAGTAACACCTGGACAATTTAACATGCCCTGTCTTTATTTTGGGTAAGATGAAAGTCTTCACTTTTTTTTTTTTTTTAAACACAGAGGAAGCGACTGAACTTTTCAAAAGGGTAAATCTAGCTACTGTTTTGAGAGTCATTGTAGAAGGATAATAGCAGAAACAGGGACCGGAAGCTACTGTGGGCGTCGTCTAAACCACTGGACATCCACATCTGAAATTCCAAGAGGAGATCTTCAGAAAAACGATGCATAGGACTAACAGGGATCAAAGGATATTTACAACCATGAGATCAATAAAAATCTCAGGACAGTAGAAAGTATAGACAATGAAACAAAGAAGATTGAGAATGAAGCCTGAGGCATACCAAATTTAGAGACCGGGGGATATCTGTAGAAGGATTTAAAAAAAAAACAAACAAAAACGCTGACAGTAAAGGAGCATTCAAAGAAACGAGAGAAAGTATGGTATTGAAAGCCAAGTGGAA
>NW_012122532.1:22867-28215 GCF_000951035.1 Colobus angolensis palliatus
CGACTGAACTTTTCAAAAGGGTAAATCTAGCTACTGTTTTGAGAGTCATTGTAGAAGGATAATAGCAGAAACAGGGACCGGAAGCTACTGTGGGCATCATCTAAACCACTGGACATCCACATCTGAAATTCCAAGAGGAGATCTTCAGAAAAACGATGCATAGGACTAATAGGGATCAAAGGATATTTACAACCATGAGATCAATAAAAATCTCAGGACAGTAGAAAGTAAAGACAATGAAACAAATAATATTGAGAATTAAGCCTGAGGCATACCAAATTTAGAGACCGGGGGATATCTGTAGAAGGATTAAAAAAAAAAAAAAAAAAAGGCTGACAGTAAAGGAGCATTCAAAGAAACGAGAGAAAGTATGGTATTGAAAGCCAAGTGGAAAAAAAGACATGAGTAATTGTGTGTGCCAAATGCTCTAGATAATTCAATTAGGAGTCCTGAATATTGATTATTAGAGTTAACAACAAAGAGATTTCTGTTGGCCTTTACTAGAGGTGTTTTGGTGTAACAGTAGAAATAAAGTGTGTCTGCACTGAGTTCAGGAAACAATTAGAGGACTGAAATTGGAGACAGAGAGTACAGATTGCTGTACTGAAGAGCACTGATAGAAAGAAGGCAAAAAAATGACAGTAGCAATAAAGGTATTTAAAATAAAGAGAGTTTCTCTCTCCTTTTCCAATGTGGGACAAATTGGGACGTGTTTATGTGCTTTGACATAATATACAGCAAAAGATGAAAGTTAATGATCTTGAAGGAAACTAGACAAACAGCAGAGCAATGGCTTTGAGTAGGAGATAAGTGGTAAGAGCACAGTGATTATTTGGTCATCCTGGTAGTCTCTGAAGTGAGTAGAATTACCTCATCATAACAGGGTATCCTGGCTGCTAAAGATGAGGCTTAGACATTATGTCATTGACTCAACTCTTTCCACCATTGCTTTAATCCTTATCTGTTTAAATTCATTGCTGTAAAAAGTGACATTAAGTTTATTACTGTTATCGTTATTATTATTTTCATTTTAGTTGGAGACTCGACAGGATTGAGAATGCACAGACAATGGAGGTGATGGCAAAGAATTTACAGCCCACCAGGATTGTTTCCTTAGTAATCTGAAGGAGGGGTCAGAACATAAGGAACTAAAGGAACAGTGAAATCTAAAACAGAATTGGGCTTAATAAGGAATTGAGATAAAGAGATTAGGAGAGGGTCCTTCTCCCTACTTTTCCACAAACACAAACCCTGCCTTACAACTGCGGAATCAATGACATTGGAGAGAAAATCAATCACCAAAGTTTTACCAAAATCATTCATGATTTAATAAAAGCCTCTCATAGACATGAAAATTTCTACAAGATTTTTAGAGAGCTAATATTAAAAAAGAAAAAAAGAGCACAATGGTGGTTGTGGGGGGAGGCAGGAATCTGACAGTCCCTATATAGTGGTACATTTGTAACCACAACCTAAATGCCCTTTGATTTGCATTACATATAGTACTGCAAAATCCAAAAGAAACGGATATAAAGTTAATCAGCAGAAAGACCGTAGTACTTTTTCTAGCACAAAAGACATTCATATCACCTAAGATATTTTATTTTATTGTATGGTTTTGCTTGTCTTTCTTGTAATATTTTGCAGCCTTAAGTATCTCCCACATATATCTAGCACCACCGTTTCTTCCAAGTTTGATGATACATTAAGCCATGCCCATGATTCTAGAACATGTCTCATTCTTTATTTGATGATTTTCTCTTTTATTCACTAAATATCTAGTGATCAGTCATCATGGGTGATATCCTTACTTAGGCATTAAGAGATAAAATGGTGATCAAAGTCAGAGTATTAAGAAAAGTTACAATTCTTCAAAACAGAGAGATCAAATTGGCAAAGACTGCAGGAGGGGACATAGCACATTCAGGAAATTAAAAGCCAGTGTGCCTGTAATGTTGAGAGGAACAGAAAGCATAGGGAAAAAAGTTAGAGTCTAGAAAATTAATAGAAATACAGGAGGTTAAAACCTACCTAATCACGGTGTATTTCATTTTGATATGCTGTTGAATTTGGTTTGCTAATATTTGGGGGAAGACTTTTGCATCAATGTTTATCAGGGATATAGGTTTATAGTTTTCGTGTTTTTTGTTGTATTTTTGTCTGGCTTTGGTATCAGGGTGAGACTGGGTTTTATTCCAGGAATGCAAGGATGGAGCAACATATGAAAATCAACAACTGTGATTCATCACAGAGAATTAAGGACAAAAACCATATGATCATCTCCATAGATGCAGAAAAAGCATTTGATAAAATTCAGCATATTTTCATGATAAAAACCTGCAGCACTGAAGAACTATACCTCAAAATAATAAAGGTCGTAGATGACAAACTGATAGCCAACATCGTACTGAACATGGAAAAGTTGAAAGTATTTCCCATGAATACTGGAATAAGACAAGAATGCCCACTTTTACCACTCCTATTCAACATAGTAGCAGAATTTCCAGCCAGATAAATCAGGCAAAAGAAAGAAATAAAAGACATCCAAATTGGAAAATAGGACGTCGTATTATCTCTGCTCGCTGATGATATGATGTTGTACCTAAAAATCCAGAAAGACTCCTCCAAAAAATTATTAGGTTTGATAAATTAATTCAGTAAAGTTTCAGGATACAAAATTAATGTACAAAAATCAGTAGCATTTCTTTATACCCTTAAAGATCAAGCTAGGACCAAATCAAAAGGTAATTTTATTTACAATAGTTACAAGAAAGTAAAATACCTAGGAATTTTACCAAGGAAGTAAAAATATCTGCTCAAGGGAAACTACAAAATACCGATGAAGGAAAATTATAGGTAACACAAACAAATGGACAAACAAATTATAGGTAACACAAACAAACACTTCCCATTTTCATGGTTCAGAACAAATAATATTATTAATATGACCACACTGCCTAAAGCATTTTACAGTTTCAATGCAATCCCTATCAAAATACCAGTATCTTTTTTCAAAGAATTAGAAAAACAGTCCTACAATTCATATGGAGTCACAAAAGAGCCTGACTAACCAAAGCTATCCTAAACAAAACAAGCAAAACTGGAGGCATAACATTATCTGACTTCAAGGTATACTATACGACTACAGTAAAGAAAACAGGATGGTACTAGTACATAAACAGACACATAGACCAATGGAAAAGAATAGATAACCCAGAAGTAAAGGCACATACGTACAGCCAACTAATCTTTGACAAAGTCAATAAAAACATACACTTGGGAAAGGACATTCCTTTAAATAAATGGTGTTGTGAATATTGCCATGTGCAAAATAATAAAACTGGACCCCTATCTCTCATTATAGACAAAAATCAATGTAAAATGGATCTGAAAATTAAATGTAAGACCTGAAACTATAAAAATCATAGACAAAAACCTAGGGAACACACTTATGGACACAGATATAGGCAAAAAATACATGAAAATACCTCAAAAACCAAAGCAAAAAACTAGAAATAGATAAATGAGATTTAACAAAATAAAAAGCTTTTAATCTACGGACTTAAGAGATAACTTGAAGAATGGCAGAAAAATATTTGCAAACTATGCATTTGACAAAGCACCCATAATACTGGACCTACTATTGATCCAAAGAACACTTTTAGTTCATTGGAATTCACATATATTTGCTTCATTCCATTATTTTTCAAAACTTGTATATTTCTTTAAGAATTAGCTCAATTTCTCACATATTAGGAAGTAATTGTGTGTTGGTGCAATTACTTTTGCACCAACCTGATAGTAATATAATTCAAAACCATTGTTAGTATGTATGTGAAATTCAGTGCAAAATTGTAACTGTACATTAATTAATTTCTCCATTTTGTGCAATCACTACTTCTAAAATAACCTCTCGTTATTTGGAGAATGAATACTTTCTGTGATCCCGCTAAGTTGTCCAAAAGGGAGTGACAGTCTCTTTATATGAGTCTTATCATCACCACCCTCACTTTCCTGGTCAAAGTGAGATTGATTCATTGACAAAACACAACTTTTCCTAATCAGACCAGTGGAATAATTTCCCAGAGTTTCTCAAACTAGAACCAGAAGAGTCTTTTACACAATATACATTTACACAACTCTGTAAAAATATCACATACAGATTTCCAGGGATTCTATTTTATTGCTGAGATAATTTGCTGATAAAATTAAGCCAACATACGTGAGGGTTTCTGAAGTCCTTGCATTAATGACAGTTGATTTTTCATACCCCTCTGAGATTCTTGCGCTATTCCAATATTTTCTAATACAATTTCTTCTCGTTGTATTCAGTTTTGCAGTAAGATAATTTTATTAATGAAACCCTAATACTATCTTTTCAGAAATTAATATTTCATAGAATAAGATGTATTAAATTATTGGTTGTATATTATATTGAGAACAAAATTATTTTGGCTAGCTTTAGAATATGTGAATGTTGTCTTTGCTATTCATTCTAATATGGAGTATTTTTTAATGTTGATGCAATTCAAAAGTTGCCTATTTCCCATATTTGATTGCAAAATAAAATTAATTGTTAAGTGTTGTTTTGCATAATATATGATTAAGCAAAAAAATCTATGATTAATCTATGATTTGCATAATCTATGATTAAAATCTATGATTTTTGCATGATCTATGATTAAGGTAAAATGAATGAAGGAATGAATGAAGAATGAATGAATTCTTAGTTCTCCCCCTCCAGAAGTAATGATGAGGAGGAAGAAGGGGAGTAGGAGAAAGAGGAGGAAGAGAAGGAGAGGAGAAAGATTATGGAATTTTTATAATTTGGGTGATACGTATTAATCATGAATATATTAAAATGTATGTTTTAATTTTGGAAAATATTTTATATAAAGTCATGTATATTAATTGTTACTTAACCTTGTATTGCAAGCTTCAAGAACTCAAAAATAAGGATTCATATAAATAAATCATATTTTTCTATCTAAAATATTTAAATTCAAAAGAAACTTCAAAATATTTATCCTTGATAACCTCTTTGGAAAATTCAGACTAATAACCCTAACAGCCTCTTTGAAAGGTATACATACAGTCTTTATATTTGCAAGTCATAATTTCTCACTGGTTTTCTTGATTAACTTTTTGATGTCTTTCTTAGGTTAAGTTCAACATAAGATTCACGTAATTACTATCACTTATCAAGCATTATACACACAGACACGCACGTAAAATATAAAATCCAGCTATTTAGCTAGTTGCTTTCATAAAGCTAATGTTTTAACTCCTACCATGGTTAGCTTTCTAATACTTTAACTATTTTTGTACATTACTTAGGATGAAAAAAA
>NW_012122532.1:29012-29451 GCF_000951035.1 Colobus angolensis palliatus
CCTCCTTGTACCTCTGGTAGAATTCAGCTGTGAATCTGTTTGGTCCTGGACTTTTTTTTGTTGGTAGGCTATTAATTATTGCCTCAATTTCAGAGTCTGTTATTGGTCTATTCAGGGATTCAACTTCTTCCTGGTTAGTCTTGGAAGGTGTCTGTGTCCAGGAATTTTTCCATTTCTTCTAGATTTTCTAGTATATTTGCATAGAGGTGTTTATAGTATTCTCTGATGGTAGTTTGTATTTCTGTGGGATCGGTGGTGATATCCCCCTATTGTATCTATTTGATTCTTCTCTCTTTTCTTGCTAGCGGTCTATCAATTTTGTTGATCTTTTCAAAAAAACAGCTCCTGGATTCATTGATTTTTGGAAGGTTTTTTTGTGTCTCTATCTCCTTCAGTTCTGCTCTGATCTTAGTTATTTCTTGCCTTCTGCTAGCTTTTG
>NW_012122532.1:32478-41290 GCF_000951035.1 Colobus angolensis palliatus
TATAATAAGCTTCACATTCTTTCAGTGGTTGACAGCTTCTAAATTACTTTAAATATGAGGCCAAAAGTGCTAGATGATTTTTCTCATTATTGTTGCTTCACATTCAGTTTTCAGCTAGAGCTGCACACTGGCTTCACAGACTTAATCTCTCTCCAAGTATTTGCCTCTCCTCATGCCAAGCAGCATCAGGTTAGTGGTGCTCTTTCTCCAGCATCAGTCAGATTTTTCTTCCTTTCCAAGAAGGATTATAGGGCTGGCAGATATCATCATTATTCTAAGTTGTAGCTGATCACTACCTTAAACTATGTAGGGCCTGGAGCACAAATGGTTCTACTTAGTACTTTTACTTTTAATCTCAGAATTCAGTAGCCTATACATACCTATTCCAACAAGTGGGATTTCTCGGACCTCCTTCCCCGCTCTCAAACCTTCTCATGGACACTAACTGGAGACCCACTGAAGAGGGCTAGTAAGTGGTTGTGAACTCTTGTCCCTAGGACTTCCACCAATTCAAAACTCTAATGCTAGTTTATGCTCAGTCTTTAAGAATTCATTGAGATTTCAGATGTGTTATTTACTTTTATGACTGCCACATCCTTCTTCTACGATTTTCCGGTGTGTAAAAGAAAAGTTCACATGCCTGTGTCCTCAGTGGCTTATAAGCCTTTGGAATTCACTTCACTTGTTGCTTTGCCATCTCAGTGGGTTCAAAGCATGTGATTTTGTAGATTTTCCAGATTTCTGTCATTGTTAGGTTGGGTGTGACCTTGGCTTTCCTCATTCTAAGCTGACACAGAACTAGTACAAATCCAGTAAATATTGGCAGGAGTTTGGCCATTGTAACATTTACATGACTGAGTGCTAAATATTGTTGTCTCTCCTTAAAGAGTGCAGGACTTCTTTCAGGCCCATTGGCAATTTTGACACTTGCATTTTATCTGGATTCTTTTGAGGCACACTGTATGGTATGCTAGTGAGTTAAAAAGTAGGTTTCATTCTAGGAATAATTAAAGTTTACTAAGGCTTCGTCTTTATTGTGTATCCGCTAAATTCACCCAGTGTCCACTAAATGTCCAGTAGATGTTGTTCACTTAGGATTCTCCACCCCAACTAGTCAGCACACTAGAATGTCTTCCAGCCTAACGTGAGCTCTGGAAATTGATCAGATTATATCCCCCAAGTCATTCTTTGTCTGTTTTAGTGGGGTTACAGCCTACTCACTCGTTATTCACTGGGCACCAGATCCAAGGGGAAACACATCCAGTTTTTGGAGATGCTCTTTTCTGTGTACCTTCCTTCTGTCTTGTCTTCTACTGGGCACGCATACTATAGGTGCATCCGCCTTCTCAAACTCTGATTTTTTCCTCAACCATTGAAGCTACTAGTCTGTATCGTTATCTAAAAACTACCTCCAGGCAGAAAGCCAAGACCATTGTAGGAGTCATCAGTTTTCATTAAAAAAATTGTATTTCTAATGAATTCTTGTGTCAATGAAAAGAGTCAAACTCTTTTTGAAGAGATTTAAAAATATTTGAAGAGATTTATTTTGAGCCAAATATGAGTGACCATGGCCCATGACACAGCCCTCAGGAGATCCTGAGAACGTGTGCCCACGGTGGTCAGGGTGCAGCTTGGTTTTATATATTTTAAGGAGGCATGAGACATTAATCAAATACATTGACAAAATACACTGGTTTGGTTCAGAAAGTGGGACAACTCAAAGCGGGGCGGACTGGGGATGTGTGGCTTCCAGGCTATCAGCAAATTTAGACATTTTCTGACTGACAATTGGTTGAGTTTTTCTAAAGACCTGGAATCAACAGAAAGGAAACGCTCAGGTTAAGATAAAAGATTGGGAAGACCACAGTTCTTTTGAAGTTTCACCGTGGCTGCCCTTAGAGACAATAGAAGACAAAATGTTTCCTACTCAGACTTTTAAAAAGGTCCTAGACTCTTACTTAATCTCTTCAGGATTGGGAGGGCATGGAAGACAAAGACCTTGCTATCTTAACAGATTTTTGACAGATGCACGTTTTCCCCCACAAAGGACAGCTTTGCAGGGATATTTCAAGATATGGCAAAGAAACATGTTTTGGGGTAAAATATTTTGATTTTCTTCCTTGTCTCATAATGCTATGTCCCAGTCAGGTTGGAAAGTAAGTCACAATACATAGATTTAAATAAAACTCATCTGATGAGAATTTATGGTTTGTAGGGCATGACTCCCCAGACCCTTTAAATAGAAATTTGTTCAAGATTAAAAAAAAAAAAACACACAAAAACAAAATCAGAGCTTAGTCCTCAATAATCACATGCTGAAATTGTTTTTTTTTAAATTTTTTAAAATACAATGTACTGTATTAGTCAGGGTTCTCTAGAGGTACAGAACTAATGGAATTTATTCTAAACTAAAGGGGAGTTTATTAAGTATAATCACTCATACAATCACAAGGTCCCACAATAGGCCATCTGCAGGCTGAGGAGTATGGAGAGCCGGTCCGAGTTCCCAAACTGAAAAACTTGGAGTCTGATGTTCAAGGGCAGGAAGCATCTAGCACAGGAGAAAGATGTCAGCTGGGAGGCTAGGCCAGTCTCTCTTTTCACATTTTTTTGTCTGCTTATATCCTAGACACGCTGGCAGCTGATTAGATGGTGCCCACCGAGGTTAAAGTTGGGTCTGCCTTTCCCAGCCCACTGATTCAAATATTAATCTCCTTTGGCAATTCTCTTACAGACACACCCAGGATCAATAATTTGTATCCTTCAACCCAATCAAGTTGACACTATTAAGCATCATATGCACTTTACCTGATTTTTAGTTGCTCATGGAGGAAGGTAAAGGTGGTGGCCAGGAACTCCATCATGCCACAGGTAAAAGGCTTTTAAGTGTTGTTATGCACTGGAATTTCCTCCTCTCTCCTGCCATTTTCTCCAGAGAATTTACACATATTATGAATGCTTTGGTTTGACCTTGCAGGTTTGCATAAATTTAAAAATTTGTCTCTTATATTCTAGTGATGTGATTATTAATCACACTTTGCTGTAATAAGAATCTTTTAAAATTTTGATAGAGTACACAATAAATTGTCAAATGAATGCCACACTATGTAATCTTTTATTTCCAGAACATTCTATGATTTCTGTTTAACCTTTCATTTAATAAATGATGCTATTTTATTTTTATAGCTTATAAAACTGTTATCTATAATTTTTAAATTTTTTCTGTAGAATATGCAAACATTCTTTTGGTATTGGTCTTTCAGAATTAGCCTATATAGATGTACATATTTTCTCTACTACATAAAGCTTGTATAACCAACATTTTTGCATGAAAATGCAATGGCAGGAAGCCACTCATCATTTAGCAAGTGAAGTCTGGCTCATGCAGGTAGTGCACTTACCTTATTAAAATGGTCCTTTAAGGCATTACTTAATCAAAAAAATGGAACATATGGAGAAACGAAACTCTAGCACTTTAATTTAATTGTTACAGAAAATACTATATTAACTGCTGATCCTTTGAGAAATTCAGAACAAGAGAAAATATTGCCTCTCCATAAAAGCACTGGCAACTTCCTACTGAGTTTGGAAAGGCAGTATATATACCCATCCAACAAGCACTAATTTATCAGATCATTAAGTAAAAAGCTATAGGTGTTTGCATTTCAATTTGAAATAAGACTTGATATAATAAATCAAAAGAAAAAAGCAAATAATTGCTATCTCTTTAAAACATTTCTATATTGTGAAATACAGTTATTGAAGTAAACTAAAGAATGAAATCAATATATCGCTTGGTGAATTAAATTAGTACAGTGTGACACTGTGGATTATATAAAGCCTGAAATGCATTCCTTTGCTATGAAGTCAAATTAAACGTTTCATTAGTGCCAATATGGATACGGCTGTGCTTCATTTTATGCATGTGGATATTTCACAAACCGCTATTTTATTTACATCCATATACAAGTGACCACAAGAAGGTACAACTGAGTATTTTACAAGTAATACATCATAAATTCCCAGATGTCATTTAGCCTTTTCTTTTCCAATTTCCTGAGACAAATTTTGCAAAGAATAAAACCCCACACTACTCCAAATATGAATTTCTTCCAACTAGGTTTTGCTACACAACACAATTTGTCTTTGTTAGAAATGCCATGCGTGGCATAATAATGTATGCTGTTATTACTAATTGTTTCCCAGAACAAATCATAATGTGGAAAGTCAATTATTTAAATTGTGTCTTATTGCCTTTGTAATTTAGAAAGGAACAAAGAAGTGAAGAACTGGAAAATGGCAGTAACACATCACAATTAGGAGGTATGGCATGATTAGCTACAGCCAGATACCAGTCATACTCTTGGATGGCCTACATTTTACCCTCAGGGTATTATTATGAGAGATGCTGGAGAAACTCTTAGATAAACGTAGTAAGTAGTCAGCTGGGGTTAACCAAATAGAGGTGGCTGCCTTACTTGTCACTGGCATTATGTAAGTTTGTAGGACACATGGATATAAGGTGAGAATTTGTCCTTTGCCAAAATCATTAGTCCAGTCTATGAGATGCCTCCTCAATTTGTAACCTACTGTGTCCATCAGCAATATGTGGACTATAATATATTCTATTTAAAAATTTGCCCAAGGATAGCAATCACCTAGTCAAGGAATCCTAAGTGACAAATTTTTTTCAAGTATATGAATTTTATAATTGGAACCTACTCTCAGAGCCTTGCCCTCAAGGAGCATTTTCAAATAAACATCCTCAATAAATTATTAGATATAGCCAGTATATTTAATCTGTACTGAGACAGATTATTATTTTCTTTTTTCACATTTTTTGTAAGCATCACATTTATGGAGAAATTAATTGTGTCAATAATCGAGGGTGTGCTTACTTAATGACCCTAAAATATATTTTGTTAAATTAGCAAACTGTAGCTAATAAATGGTTCACCATCTTTTTGTAAGCATCCATCCTAAAGACATAGAGATAAGAACTTAGAAAATGTTAACTTCAGGAAGATTTCCCAGATCATCAGTAGTAAAATAGAAGTCTGACAGTAAAGATTTGCTTTTAATCATTATCCCATGTTGCCTTTGATATTTTCTCAACGTTAATGTCTTACTGAACTAAATGAGTTGACATAAAGTGGCAACTGACACAGAGTATATGCTCAATTCTGATGATTATATTAGTTGTTTTGCAATCTGATATTTCCCTTATTGGCTTCATGCATATTAAAATGGGTCATCTGCTGTTTTTTAGGCAAGTATACTGCCAATAAAACACATGAACAAAAGTACAAACTAAGGGGTTGCCATGGCTCTTAATTACCTTAATAATCATCAGAAATAAAGATGTTTATTATCCACCAACACAATTTTAAGATGAAGTATGAAAATAAGAAATAACTAACTCTTGCTCATATACTAGCTTCCTGGTGACATGGCATGAATTGGACCTTGTAGATCCTTTCCAACTATATTTGTTATCTTCCCTTGAAGTAGTATTTGCATTTGTTGATAATATTTTAATTAGAGAATGGTAATATATCCTGTCTTTGCATGTACTGATAATAATGATTAAGAAAAAAAAAGTTCAATTGCAATGCCATTTTCTAAAACTTTTTGAATTTATGTGTAGTTAATCAAAAAAATTCTATTCTGATTGATGAGTCATATGATATTTTATGGCATTGTTGTAAAATTACAGCTTATGGATTGGAGCACATTACTGCAGGGGTTTTACTGTTCTTTCCAGGAAAACTCTTTTGACCTTTTTATCTCTTTGTAAAACGTGTGCACAATTTTATACTTTCATTTTGCCTCACTGTTCATATTTCATTCTCTTTTAAACTGTGTTACTTACATAAATCACTCTCCTTACATTGGGTATTAGTAATTTCATATAAGGCTGGAGCAATTTGATGGGCAATCCAATCTTATTTTTGCAAGGTTAAAAATAGACAGGTGTCTTAGGTATCCGTCTGAACTAATTTAAATGATCGCATTTCAAGTGTGAACGAATCAAGAATCTTCCATGTTACTAAGTAACAAAATTCCAAGGCTAATCGTTGTTCAGGAAATATAAATATTAATTTCTGCTCTCTAGTTTCTCCTGGCCCAATGTGCATCTGTTACCCTTGATATCTACCTATTAAAGTCTCCTAAATCAGCATGCCTTAATAATAAAAAATATAGATACTATACACATAGTAGCCATAACGACATTATGGAAAGGTAAAATAAGCAATATGTTAACGACAATGATAGAAATAAAAAGGAAACATGATGACTACAGGTATAAACTTTGGAGTCAAAAAGTAATTAACTTGATGCTATACCACTTCTTAATAGCTTGGTGATATTAGACAGTTATAAATACTTTTTAAAGTCATTCTTCACCATAAAATGGGTCTAATAGTGGCTACTATGTAGCTTCTACTGAGCAAATGACACTTTTTACCACCTTCAGAGGAGAAGTCCCACTGAAGGAAAGATAGCAAAGACCATAACAATGGTTATTGCCAGGAGCAGCAGTCCCAGGATGTCAAGCCACTGTGTGATATGCAAGTAAGTAGACACATATAGGCACTGGATGGAACAATGATTTACTCCAGTAGAGAAGAGACAGGGAAGACTCAGCTTAAACAGTGAGTATCAGTCCCCTACGGCCCGTGGGTCTCATTCCACAGCCCACACAAGGAGATTATCTGCACACACCCCTCTTGTGCTGCGTGTGAGGGACCCCGTTCCCTCTCCACTGGGAACAGATATAGCAGTGAGGTTGGGTAGGTGCTATTTGATTCACATGCTTCTAAGCAAATTAAAGATATACTCCCAAAAGGTGATATGTCCAGCACACAACTCCTTATTTCCACATTAGAAAATGTTACTGGCCCAAGGCAAGCTCTTATGCAACTAAGCAAGGGTCTGCAGGCTGCTCCTGACGGCTCTCCAGGCAGGGTTTTTTGTTTGCTTTTCTTTGTTTTTTTAACATTTAATAAACTAATGTATGGGCTATTTTACATATACTAATGGATACATATGCCATATTCTTGCTTATAAAAATATATTTTATATGTGCCCATTGTTTGAATTACTTTATAGTTTATGTGAATTTAAAATAAAATACCAGTAGTATTTTTTTGAAACTTGGAAAAATGTTTCTAAAAATTATATGACTAAAATAAATAGCAAGTATATAATACCTTTTCTATAAAAGGAGACAGACTGGTCATAATAAAACATCAGTAATGTCTTAAGAATACTGAAAGCAATGGAATGGGCATTTCCACAGGAATAAATTATCTGTATGAATGAAAAAGAGAGCATCAAATAGCATTCAAATAGCATTAAGAGAATAAAAATGTCATTCAATGAATAACTATTCGGTAAATGTAAAAAACTATTTTATGCAAGGTAGCAAATACATTTCAGATTTATAGGTAAGTCAAACAAAATATTTCAAACATTATTAAATGGAATTAAGCATATATCGAATTCAGTATTTTCTTCCCATTTTAAGAAAATAACACCTCAAGAGAGAATGAAATAAGGATATGGCCTTTGTAAACTGATTTTGCAAAACAATAATGCAAACCACAGAATCAGTTACAGATAGAGCTGTTTTTCCTAGAGCTCTTTTTTTCGCAGAATATCTTTGTGACCAAAAGCATGAGTTCTGATGTCTGATCGCCTGGTGTTGAATCTGAATTCACCATTTTCTTGTTCTGTGGTCACAGCAAGTGACACAACCTCTCTCTGTTTCGCTTCCCATATCAATTAGATAGGAACATTATAAGAATACCTACCTTGCAGGGATCATGTCTTAAATTTTGTGTTCAAATTAAAATGCATAAAATTCTAACACCATGCCTGGCATATTATAAGTTCTAAATAGATATTTGTTGCATACAAAACAAAAGAAGAATATAAATGTTACGTATATATTTAACAAAATTATCACTTTCATAACAAGTTTTTCTAAAAAATACATGGATTCTTATGTCACAATAAATAAGTGACTCAACGGAATAATAAGACAAAAATACTAAATGTTCTTCATCAGAAAAATACACAAACTTCTACATATATAAAATTCAGCAATAAAAAAGTAAAAGAATATAGCAAATATCAGGGACGACCTACAGCCACTGAAATGTTCATACATTACTGTTGTAAGACTAAAATTTTGGACAAGAGTTTGAAAATTTTTTATAAAGTTAAATATGCATTTACTGTGTGACCCAACAATTCCACCCTTAGGTATTTTATATTTTGTAACAATTGTTTTACAATAGGCAAAAACTGGAAACAACTCAAATGTCTATCAACAGCGGAATGAATAAATAAATTGTACTATATCCATCCTGTAGATAACCAATAAGCAATGAAAATTAATGAACTGTTACTACTTTGCCAGCATAAATTTCAAGAACGTTACGTAGAATGAAAGAAGCTCTACACATGAAAGAACATACTATATAATTCTATTTATTTGGCATTCTAGGAAATGTATGATTTATGGTGATAGAAAGCTAATTAACAGTTCCCCAGTTTTGAAAACAGTGTAGAATTAGCTGGCAAAAAGGAAATTTTGAGGTGACATAATTATTTTACCTGTTAAATGCAGTAGTGTTTACATGTGTTTACTAATTTGTCAAAATTTACGAAATTGCGCACTTAAAATAAGTGCATATTACTTCAAAGACTTTTTTTTTAGTTTTTAAAATTAAGCACAGAGATTTATATATATTGCATGTAAAATATAAGCCCAATATTACTGAGGTGAAATATGGGATGAGTA
>NW_012122532.1:42084-44087 GCF_000951035.1 Colobus angolensis palliatus
ATTATGCATTTTAGCTGAAGATTGTATATGTCATGATGAACCAATATTTTAAAAATATACAAAAACATATAGATCAATCTTCAATAAATATCTATTTAAAAATAAAGACAAGCAATTATGGAGGGACAGAAACACTGAATATATACAGTCTATGTTTATCAGAAACTCATTGAAATGAAGAAGGTCTTTATATTCTGAGAAAATTCATTTATGAAACGTTTTGTTCACATCTTATTAAATGTAAATATAGATATATTTATATCTGTTTGATTTATGTATTCATAGATCAAATTATTCCCAAGATTTTATAAGCCTATATATGCTATCTAAATTAAATGATATAATATTTTAAGCAGCAAAAAATTACCCATATTTTATTAATATAATTTAGATAATACAAATTACCCATATTGTATTAATGTTTATTACCCATATTTTATTCATAATTACCCATAATTTTAAAATGCTTAAGTTCCTACAACTATCTTTAATGCTTTTACTCACAATCATTATAATACAATTTTAATGATTAGAGTTCCTTTTTATTATAATGAGTTTTAATCAAACTGGAAAATGAAGTGAGTGTTTAGCCATAAGAACATTTGATGTGGAAATGCTATATTCTACAGTTTCTTAGCCTTCACCACTTTTAAAAATGCCTTATCGGCTGTAAAATAGTGAGATCATTTTATATCATTGGATAAAGTAAGAATTGTAAGTAAACATTCAAATGAAAGCTGGAGATGAATAATATTCATTAAATTAATTAAATTTTATTTTGTTTGGAAAGATTTCAAGAGTAATATTTAAAACGAATTAACGTAAAAATTCATGTTTTTCCCACCTGATCTATAGTTCTAATATCAGGAAATATTTTGTTGCCATTAGGTATTAATAGGCTAGATTATAAGTATAATAAATAGTATTTTTGAAGAATCTATTCTAAGTAAATGATTTTGTTTGCAGTTGACAGTGATAAAATGATCAATGTTATGCAATGCTTTCTGTGCCTTCATTTTTCTTTGTTGGTAAAATGAAGAATGTCAGAGATTGAGAGGGTCAAGTTCACAGCAAATTTAATATGACTTACTTTATCTCTGTTCTGAACAGGATTTCACAGTGTGAAATATTAAACGTACAGAGCATGAAGACATATTTCTTGTATTTAATAACGTTTGTAATTCCTTATTTTATTTTTTAATAATGACAAGCTCATCAAATAGACACAATCTGAGCAAAAGTACTATACATGGTCTCAGAAATAAAGTTGTGGATGACTTACTTTGCTTATTTGTATCTTTGAAATTCTTGACATTTTCATTAGAGTGATAAGTTATCCATAATCATGAATATAGGTAGATATTACCCACCCATATACATAATGTAATAAAATGTTGTAAAATTTTGGACATTTTATTTGTAAAACGTATGGCTAGCTGAGAAAACATACAATTGCACATGGTGAGAAATTTAGTGGCATTTCATAAAAGTAACTAAAATTGCTACTACTTCTGTAAAAGCAGCTTTGCTAAAAAGAATTTAATTTTAAAAATGAAAGAGCTATAATGACTCAAACTGTCTAATTTAGAATTATTTTCAAAGGAATTTATGTAAAGTAATAATGTAAAGTCATGTTAATAAAAACAGTGATTTTTCTAATACAAAAACATCATATATATACTATATACACACTATGGAAGAAACAAATATTTTATTAATTATGAAAGTATTTTGTTATTCATCATAATATAATTCTCCATTAAAAGAATAGACAATTAATGTAAAATGATAATTAAGTCTCATTACCTCTATTATTTTGCCAACTTTCAGTCATATGACTACAAATATGTATGCGTGAGTATATGCTTTAGGTGATATATATAGAAACATATATCATCTGGCCAGGCATGGTGGCTCACGCCTGTAATCCTAGCACTTCGGGAGGCTGAGGCAGGCGGATCATGAGGTCAGGAGTTCGAGACCAGCCTGCCCAACATAGTGAA
>NW_012122532.1:45411-45874 GCF_000951035.1 Colobus angolensis palliatus
ATCTAAAAATTAATCAACACTACTAAATAATGCATAGATTAATAAGGAAGTTTCAATGTATATTATTAAAAATTTTGATTTGATAAAAATGAAAAAATACATAAAGTTTTGTGGGATATAGCTAAAGCAGTATAGATTTGGATATATACATCAATCTAAATACACAGTTTAGAACAAGGAAGAATACATTTTTAAAGTAATATTATCACCTTAATATTAACAGAGTAGGATAACACCAGCAAAATAAACCAAAAAAATCACAGGAGAAAACAATACACATGAGAGCAGAGATTTACAAAATTTAAAATAAACAAAGAAAAACCAATGAAACAAAATTTCCTAACAGCAGCAAGAAATGGGTAAATTGTTAGTAAGATGGACAAAATAATGAGATCATAATTAACAATATTAGAAATAAAAGAGAGACTATCACTACTCAAACACTGCAGATATTTAGAGAATA
>NW_012122532.1:47739-48617 GCF_000951035.1 Colobus angolensis palliatus
TTCCCTTTGAAAACTGGCACAAGACAAGGATGCCCTCTCTCACCACTCCTATTCAACACAGTATTGGAAGTTCTGGCCAGGGTAATCAGGCAAGAATAAGCAATAAAGGGTATTCAAACAGAAAGAGAGGAAATCAAATTGTCTCTCTTTGCAGATGAGATGATTGTATATTTAGAAAACCCCATCGTCTCAGCCTAAAATCTCTTTAACCTGATAAGCAACTTCAGCAAAGTCTCAGGATACAAAATTAATGTTCAAAAATCACAAGCATTCCTATACCCCAATAACAGACAAACAGCCAAATAATGAGTGAACTCCCATTCATAATTGCTACTAAGATAATAAAAAACCTAGGAATACAACTTACAAGGGATGTGAAGGACCTCTACAAGGAGAACTACAAACCACTGCTCAAAGAAATAAGAGAGGACACCAACAAATGGAAAAACATTCCATGCTCATGGATAGAAAGACTCACTATCATGAAAATGGTCAAACTGCCCAAGGTAATTTATAGATTCAATGCCATCCCCATCAAGCTACCAATCCCTTTCTTCACAGAATTGGATAAAACTACTTTAAAGTTCATATGGAATCAAAACAGAGCCTGCATTGCCAAGAAAATCCTAAGCCAAAAGAACAAAGCTAGAGGGATCACGCTACCTGACTTAAAACTATACTACAAGGCTACAGTAATGAAAACAGCATGGCACTGGTACCAAAACAGAGATATAGACAAATGAAACAGAACAGAGGCCTCAGAAATAACACCACACATCTACAACGAACTGTTCTTTGACAAACCTGACACAAGGAAGCCATGGGGAAAAGATTCCCTACTTAATAAATGGTGTTGGGAAAACTGGCTAGCCATATTC
>NW_012122532.1:49447-50877 GCF_000951035.1 Colobus angolensis palliatus
CAGAAAACAAAAAATTTCAAAACTCACCCGACAAAAAGAGATAATCTGAATATTCCTGTAACTCTTACAAAAACTTAATTTTTAGTTCAAAACCTTTTAAGATAATCTTTAGGCCCAGAAATACTTTCACGTGAGTTTCAGAAGACAAAAAAGCGCCAAATTTACACATTTCTTTTGGACAACAGAGGGAAGTGAACACTTCCCAAATCGTTTTTCGAAGCCAGTCTTATCCTGACATCAAAACCAGGCCAAAAGAGAACAGGAAGAGAAAACTGGAAGCAATTATCTTTCACGAATATAGATGCAAAAGTTATGAGAAAAATTTTAACAAATCAAAGTTATATTATATATATATGCATATACATATATACAGACACACACACACAAACAAACACATAATGGCGAAGTGGGGTTTACACTGCCAATGGAAGGCTGGATTCATATACGAAGATAAATCAATGCAATACACCATTAACAGCCTAAAAAATAAATCAATGTATCATATTAACTGACGCAGAAAAAAATAATATTCAGTGTACCTCAATAATAGAAACTCTCTGCATGGTAAAAATAGAGAAGACATCTTCTACTTAGTCAAAGATATCTACCAAACAAAACAAAACAAAGAGCAACAACAAAAACAATTACAGCTAAGATTTTACTGAATGGTGAAAGACAATGCAACTTCCCACTCATGATTAGAAACAAGGCATGTGTATCCTTTCTCAACATTTCTAATCAGCATCATATTAGAATGTCCTAGATAATACAAGGCAAAAAACTAAGATAAAATTAACAATGGAAATTGTCCCTATTTACAGATGATATGATTATTTACATTGAAAATTCCAAATAATCTACAAGATACTCATTATACAAACGTGGGATTAGGAAAGTTTCAATTTACAAGGTCTGTACAACAAAAAATACATATTCATATAAACTAGCAACAAGCAATTGAATACCCGTATCATAAAACAAATTTACAATAGCTACAAAAATGAAAGAATTAGGTATATCCAAACGGTTTCTATAAGACCTGCATGATGCATACTATAAAATAGTGTATAAAATAGTGATGGAAAAGATCCAGAAAAACATAAATACATGTAAAGATAAACTGAGTTCATGAACATATGATACAGATTAGTAAAGATGTCAATTTTCTCCAAGTGGATCTATAGATTTAACTTAATTTTTAATAAAATTTCATGCAGAATTTTTTTGTAGGTTTATACATGCCAGTTTTTAAATGCTTAAGGAAAGTCGAAGAAACAAAAACAGCCAAAGGAAGTTTGAAAAATAAAATGAAATTGGAGGAATGACACTAGCTAATTTTAAGATTTACTCTACATGAGGACAGTGTTGTATTGGCAAAAGTGTAAACACATACATCAGTGGAAGTATGGAGAATCCAAATGTAGACACAT
>NW_012122532.1:52357-53901 GCF_000951035.1 Colobus angolensis palliatus
GCGAGAGAGAAAGAGAAAATGTTTCACGGCCTACAGTAACACTCCTTGTTTTCCATCCACATGGGCTTCCTTTTCGTTTCCCAGATGTGTCTAACTCACTCTATTTAGCTTCTGAACATGTACACTCTGGAATGCTCCCTCCATGGTTCTTAGTACAGCTAGTCTACCGGCATCTCTTGGATCTGGGTTTAGATGGTACCTTCTGTAGAGGCTTCCTGATAACCATATTTAAATAGACTTCTTTCATTTCCTGTCAACTTCATTCATATAACTTATTTGTAATTTTCTAGGCTTTTTATTTATATTTATGTGAAGTATATATCATTCCCTGAAGAACACAAGCTTCATCATTCATGTCTTCTTAGTTCCAGCAGTTAGAAGAATGTCTAAAATAAGAGAGATACTTGCGGCATTAATTTTGTTGTTGAATTTCATTAACCTCTATTTTTTCATCAGGTTGCTTAGCTTTGAATGACCCTGAATATAAAAGGGGAAAAAAGAAAAGAAAAGAATGAATCTCAATTTATAATAGTGTCAAGTAAAGGAAAAAAAATGATTAAAATATGCCCAAGCAAAAGTTGCTTTCTGCATAAATATTAAGATTATATTTCTATTTAATAAAATTAGAGTTCTTTATGAACTGAGCCCTATTTAATACATGTACTCTTATAACCCAAATATACGTATACCCTAAAATCTAAATGTTAGTTCAAACACTTACATTCTCACTGTAACAACGTATTTTGGTTTGCAAAAGAGAAAAGTCTGCGACTGCCAAGACCATTCTTCTCAGAAATGTGATTTCTTTTAAAAATATATTCTGTTTCTTAAATTACAAGTGTTTAATCAGAAAATTGATTCAGAGAAATGGCTTTCCAGACAAAATATATTGAATTAATTATTTTCTTGGAATTAACTACCTTTAATTTTTCTCCTTTATGTTGTTAAAGTTTAATAAATTAAAATTTACCAGAAGGAACTAAGTCATTTGGGTTTAGATGCTCACATTCTTTGGCATTAACTTTCTGGAGACACAAAGAGTTTGTCCTCTCTTTATGCTTAACACCCTACATGCATCTGTCTGTCATCTTTTTTAATTTAAACAGGCAACATTGAGGATTCTTAACAATACCTCTGACCCCTGAGAAACAGGATATATAGCAGCCCATTAATTAATTGTTTGAAATGAAGGAATATGGCACATCAAATATCATGCCTCTCTGCTCCATTGCACAGCACACCCACACCACATTGTCCATTTTTATTTCTGACGACTACCAAAGAGCCAATACCCATGAGAAACATCATAAGTTAGCAATTTGATTGATGTACTTTAGGCAGTCAATGACTTGTTCTATCTGGAGTATTTTCTTTTTTGCATGAAAGAAAGGTGGTCAAAATATGTATCAGACCTCAAATCAAATTAAAGCCCAGAAGATTTCATTGCCATTCTGCTTTTTGTTTCATACATAAATTTACATAAAATTGAGTTACTTAAGATTTCATATCTGTTTCAATTTTCTTCCCGTTTTAGACATTCTGAA
>NW_012122532.1:56062-56919 GCF_000951035.1 Colobus angolensis palliatus
TGGCACTTTAAAACAAGAGATATTTAAAAATAAATAATAATCTATGTAAACCAGTTTTTAGTCAAATAGAGTGCCTCTAGAAACCTGCTATTTAACAGCACTACTGAATTTTGAATTTGGTAGATGCAAATTGTTCTCTTTCTGAAAATCTTTGGCTTATATTTCATATGTTATGTAAAACAAACCCCAACATTGACATATTAGACCAAAAATCACTGTGAGAGTTACAACAAAAACTACAAGCGCTGGATCTTACAGGGGTCAGTAGCTTCAGGTACAACTTGGTGAAGAATGCTGCCCAAGATCACTTCTACAAGACAGCCAAGTGGAATGCCCACTTAGGCTCTCTGTTTTGGAAAGGATAAATACTTGATTAAAAGAGCAGAGAGCCACCAGCACTCAGATGTGGATATCGTTTTATGGAAAGTGTGGCCTGCTGTACTTTCATGAAAGTGCAAAACCACATAGCAGTAGAGTGTAAAATCTATACCCCCAAATATATGTGTGATCTTTGGAAAATTATACATTCTTTTTGAGTCTCAATTTTTCTACCAGTGAAATTAAAATTACTAAATTAACTAAATTACTTTAGTAATTTAAATTTAGTAAATTTAATTTAAATTCACTAAATTAAATTATGAAATATGACTAAAACGGAATTAGTTATATTCACTTATTTGAGATATGCAGGATTGTTAATTTCAATAATATAAATGTTCAATGTTTAACTTATAATAATTAGTCAATAAATGGTTAGTTATTATGATGTTAGTTTGGAAAAACTGTTACTAAACTTCCCTAGATAGCTAGAGAAACAGTATATTTTTCTTGTTTGTATTGTTTTATCCCTAAAAATC
>NW_012122532.1:62374-62732 GCF_000951035.1 Colobus angolensis palliatus
AACAGGCAGCCAAAGTTAGGTTGGGCTTGAATAAATGTAAAATTCAATGTCCTATCACCTTACAATATCACCTCTTCTCCACACAAATAATAGAACCTTTAGGATGTTGAAAATCACAATAACTACAATCCCTTTCCCATTGGTTTTGCTCTGACATTGAATAAAGTGTGGAGGATTTCCACAGTCACTTAGGAGTCTTACTTGGTTTCTATTATGGAACAAAGAATACATATGTCTGTAAGTTTGAACACACAGGAAAAAAAAAACAAACAAAAAAAGATACAGACACATAAAAAAACTTAAAACTTTAGCAAAAGTAAAGAATAACATATAGTCCACAATAAACATGGGTCAAGTA
>NW_012122533.1:0-1013 GCF_000951035.1 Colobus angolensis palliatus
GGTACCAGTACCATGCTGTTTTGGTTACTGTAGCCTTGTAGTATAGTTTAAAGTCAGGTAGCGTGATGCCTCCAGCTTTGGTCTTTTTGCTTAGGATTGTCTTGGCAATGAGGGCTCTTTTTTGGTTACATATGAACGTTAAACTAGTTTTTTCTGATTCTGTGAAGAAAGTCTTTGGTAGCTTGATGGGGATGGCACTGAATCTATAAATTACCTTGGGCAGTATGACCATTTTCACCATATTGATTCTTCCTATCCATGAGCAGGGAATGTTCTTCCATTTGTTTGTAGCCTCTTTTATTTCATTGAGCAGTGGTTTGTAGTTCTCCTTGAAGAGGTCCTTTGTATCCCTTGTAAGTTGGATTCCTAGGTATTTTATTCTCTTTGAAGCAACTGTGAATGGGAGTTCACTCATGATTTGGCTCTCCATCTGTTATTGGTGTATAAGAGTGCTTATGATTTTTGCACATTGATTTTGTATCCTGAGACTTCGCTGAATTTGCTTATCAGCTTAGGAGATTTCGGGCTGAGATGATGGAGTTTTCTAAATATACAATCATGTCATCGGCAAACAGGGACAATTTGACTTCTGCTTTTCCTAATTGAATACCCTTTATTTCTTTCTCCTGCCTGATTGCCCTGACCAGAACTTCCAGCACTATGTTGAATAGGAGTGGTGAGAGAGGCCATCTCTGTCTTGTGCCAGTTTTCAAAGGGAATGCTTGCAGTTTTTGCCCCTTCAGTATGATATTGGCTGTGATATTGATGGTCTTTACAATTTGGCATGTTTTTGCAGTGGATGGTACTGGTTTTTCCTTTCCATGTTTAGTGCTTCCTTCAGGAGCTCTTGTAAGGCAAGTCTGGTGGTGACAAAATATCTCAGCATTTGCTTGTCTGTAAAGGATTTTATTTCTCTTTCACTTGTGAAGCTTAGTTTGGCTGGATATGAAATTCTGGGTTGAAAATTCTTTTCTTTAAGAATGTTGAATGTTGGCCCCCACTCTCTTCTGGCT
>NW_012122534.1:0-1496 GCF_000951035.1 Colobus angolensis palliatus
GGCCAAGGGAGGAGGATTGCTTGAGCCCAGGAATTGAAGACAAGTCTGGGCAACATAGTGAGGCTCTGTCTAAACAACAAAAAATTTTTTTAGGTCAGGCATGGTGGCCAGCACTTTGGGAGACCGAGGCGGGTGGATCACCTGAGGTCAGGAGTTCGAGACCAGCCTGGCCAACATGGTGAAATCCCGTCTCTACTAAAAATACAAAAAATTAGCCTGGTGTGGTGGCGAGTTCCTGTAATCCCAATTTCTCAGGAGGCTGAGACAGGAGAATCTCTTCAACTCAGGAGGTGGAGGTTGCAGTGAGCAGAGATTGTGACACTACATTCCAGCCTGGGCAACAAGAGCGAAACTCCATCTCAAAAAAAAAAAAATTTTTTTTTTTTAATTAGCCAGGCATGGTGGCACCCATCTGTAGTCCCAGCTACTCAGGAGGCTGAGGTAAGAGGATTGCTTGAGCCCAAGAATTCCAGGTTGCAGTGAGCTATGATCGTGCCACTGTACTCCAGCCTGGGCAACAGAGCAAAACCCTGTCTGTAAAAAAACTAAAAGACAATGTGTAAAGACACATTTAGTAGTGTGTTAACTATATTAAAAAGACAGTATATAGTTTAAAAACAAATCCTACTTTTTTTTTTGAGATGAAGTCTCGCTCTGTCACCTAGGCTGGAGTGCAATGGCGCGATCTCAGGTCGCTGCAATCTCTGCCTCCTGGATTCAAGAGATTCTCATGACTCAGCCTCCCGAGTAGCTGGGATTGCAGACACACACCACCACACCCAGCTAATTTTTGTATTTTTGTAGAGATGGGGTTTCGCCATGTTGGCCAGGCTGGTCTCGAACTCCTGACCTCAGGTGATCCACCCGCCTCGGTCTCCCAAAGTGCTGGCCACCATGCCCAACCTAAAAAAATTTTTTGTTGTTTAGACAGAGCCTCACTATGTTGCCCAGACTTGTCTTCAATTCCTGGGCTCAAGCAATCCTCCTCCCTTGGCCTCCCAAAGTGCTGTGACTATACAGGTTTTTTTATCAGAAAAAAAAAAAGTTAAAAACTGGTATGATCATTCCACACTGCTATCAGGAACTCAGGCTTCTTCTTCTTTTTTTTTTTTTTTTTTTCACTCCTGAGCTCAGGTGATCAGCCCACTTTGGCCTCCCAAAGTTTTGGGATTACAGGCATGAGCCACCGAGCCCAGCATCAATTTTTTCTTTAAAGGGAGTAATTTGTATACAGAAGGGTTAAATGCTTTTTAGACAGAGAAAAAAAAAATGTGATAGAACCAACTTATTAATCATCTTCATCTTCCTCCTCCTCCTCATCTTCCTCATCTTTCTCCCCTTCCTTCTTTCTCTTGCTTTTTAAAGGCTTGATGACTCCCTTTTTTTACTATGTCAGCCTTTCCTTTAGCTCAATATGCAACAATATCCATTTCATATTTTTCCTTTAGCTTCCCATCTGCAGCAGTGGTTTTTTTTTTTTCTGTTTTTTTTTTTTT
>NW_012122535.1:0-1088 GCF_000951035.1 Colobus angolensis palliatus
TCATCGAGCATCTACTAGTCAGTAGGCACTCTGTTAGGTACTAGAGGTACAAAGTGGCATTATTTATTATTCATCATCTCTTGAGGTTCATAATCTAGTTGGAGAGATTGTATAAATATTTATATCTATACGTCATAAATACAAAGTAGCATATACCAAAAGATAAATAACAAACAGAGAAGGGCTTAAAGTGAGAAATAATTAGAAATGATTGAGTTCTCAGGAAAGGTCTTCCAGAGGACACTAGAACCTGAATTCAACCCTGAAGGAAAAGTACACTTAAGATATTAATTATAATAGGAAGTACCATTATTGGACCCATATGTGCCAAACTTACTACTTTAAAAGTATCCAACATTCTTAACAGTCCAAAGAAGTAGATGTTAGTATTGACATTTTACAGGTAAAAATACCGAGGCTAAGAGGAGCTAACAGTGTTATATATCACTTTTTAAATGGAAAATAAGACACATCTCCACACCTCAGAGATAACATTTGTGAAAACACTGACACAGAAGCTTTGACTTCTGGCCAGGCACAGTGGCTCACGCCTGTAATCCCAGCACTTTGGGAGGGCAAGGCAGGCAGATCATTTGAGGTCAGGAGTTCAAGACCAGCCTGGACAACCTGGCGAAACCCCGTCTCTACTAAAAATACAAAATTAGCCAAGCGTGGCGGTGGGCGCCTGTAGTCCCAGCTACTCAGGAGGCTGAAACAGAAGGATGACTTGAACCCAGGTGGCGAAGTTTGCAGTGAGGGAGATCATGCCACTGCACTCCAGCCTGGGTGACAAAGTGAGACTCTGTCTCAAACAACAACAACAACAACAACAACAACTTTGACTTCCCTCAAAGTTAAAAAACTTCCTCAACATGACATAAAGAAAGAAGGTGAAGTAACACTGGCCATTTTATCAAAACAGGATATGATTGATCTTATTTGGGGAGAGATACTTGATAATGCAGCCTCCCACAGAGTATAAAGGAAAAATGACTGAATTTATCTTTCTTTTTTCTAATGTGGCATAATAAAAAAAAAAGAGCAGGTGATTCTAGTAGAGACCGATAATAACTAACATCTTTAAAAAT
>NW_012122536.1:0-1480 GCF_000951035.1 Colobus angolensis palliatus
GTTTTCTGTCTTTGTGATAGTTTGCTGAGAATGATGGTTTCCAGCTTCATCCATGTCCCTGCAAAGGACATGAACTCATCCTTTTCTATGGCTGCACAGTATTCCATGGTGTGTATGTGCTACATTTTCTTAGTGCAGTCTATCATTGGGTTGGTTCCAAGTCTTTGCTATTGTGAATAGTGCCACAATAAACATACGTGCACATGTGTCTTTACAGTAGCATGATTTAAAATCCTTTGGGTATATACCCAGTAATGGGATTGCTGGGTCAAATGGTATTTCTGATTCTAAATCCTTGAGGGATCGCCACACTGCCTTCCACAATAGTTGAACTAATTTACACTCCCACCAACAGTGTAAAAGCGTTCCTGTTTCTCCACATCCTCTCCAGCACCTGTTGTTTCCTGACTTTTTGATGATGGCCATTCTAATTGGTGTGAGATGGTATCTCATTGTGGTTTTGATTTCCATTTCTCTGATGACCAGTGATGATCATTTTTTCATGTGTCTGCTGGCTGCATAAATGTCTTCTTTTGAGAAGTGTCTGTTCATATCCTTTGCCCACCTTTTGATGGGGTTGTTTTTTTCTTGTAAATTTGTTTGAGTTCTTTGTAGATTCTGGGTATTAGCCCTTTGCCAGATGGGTAGATTGCAAAAATTTTCTACCATTCTATAGGTTGCCTATTCACTCTGATGGTAGTTTCTTTTGCTGTGCAGAAGCTCTTTGGTTTAATTAGATCCTATTTGTCTACTTTGGCTTTTATTGCCATTGGTGTTTGCTTTTGGTGTTTCAGTCGTGAAGTCCTTTCCCATGCCTGTGTCCTGAATGGTATTGCCTAGGTTTTCTTCTAGGATTTTTATGGTTTTAGGTATAACATTTAAGTCTTTCATCCATCTTGAATTAATTTTTGTATAAGGTGTAAGGAAGGGATCCAGTTTCAGCTTTCTACATATGGCTAGCCAGTTTTCCCAGCACCATTTATTAAATAGGGAATCCTTTCCCCATTGCTTGTTTTTGGCAGGTTTGTCAAAGATCAAATTATTGTAGATGTGTGGCATTATTTCTGAGGACTCTGTTCCGTTCCATTGGTCTATGTATCTGTTTTGCTACCAATACCATGCTGCTTTGGTTACTGTAGTCTTCTAGTATAGTTCAAAGTCAGGTAGCGTGATGCCTCCAGCTTTGTTCTTTTTGCTTAGCATTGTCTTGGCAATGTGGGCTCTTTTTTGGTTCCCTTTGAACTTTATTTTTTTCCAATTCTGTGAAGAAAATCATTGGTAGCTTGATGGGGATGGCATTGAATCTACAAATTACCTTGGGCATTATGGCCATTTTCACAATATTGATTCTTATCCATGAGCATGGAATGTTCTTCCATTTGTTTGTGTCCTCTTTTATTTCACTGAGCAGTGCTTTGTAGTTGTCCTTGAAGAGGTCCTTCACATCCCTTGTAAGTTGGATTCCTAGGTATTTTATTCT
>NW_012122537.1:0-1138 GCF_000951035.1 Colobus angolensis palliatus
GACGGAGTCTGGCTCTGTCGCCCAGGCTGGAGTGCCGTGGCCGGATCTCAGCTCACTGCAAGCTCCGTCTCCCAGGTTTACGCCATTCTCCTGCCTCCGCCTCCCAAGTAGCTGGGACTACAGGCGCCCGCCTCTTCGCCCGGCTAGTTTCTTGTATTCTTTAGTAGAGGGGTTTCACCGTATTAGCCAGAATGATCTCGATCTCCTGACCTTGTGATCCGCCCGTCTCGGCCTCCCAAAGTGCTGGGATTACAGGCTTGAGCCACCGCGCCCGGCCAGAACATTTACATTTTTAAGACCACATTCCTTTAAACAAAAGAGGGATCAGGCCGGGCGCAGTGACTTGCACCTGTAATCTCAGCACTTTGGGAGGCCGAGGCAGGTGGATCACTTGAGCTCAGGAGTTTGAGACCAGCCTGGCCAGCATGGTGAAACCCTGTCTCTACTAAGAATGCAAAAATTAGCTGGGGCATGGTGACATGTGCCTGCAGTTCCAGCTACTCAGGAGACTAAGGCAGGAGAATCACTTGAACTCAGGAGGCGGAGATTGCAGTGAACCAAAATGGCGCTACTGCCGTCCAGCCTGGGCAACAGAGCGAGAATCTGTCTCAAACAAAAAAAAGAAAAGAGGAATCGGGTAGATTTTTTTTAAAGATACAGATTTTGCAATAACCTTTTGAAGAATGAAGCTCACAAAAAGAACTACATTTTAGGTGGAAATGAGCAACTTATAGAGGTAGCAAACACATCTGGTCACCTGAGTGGCATTGCTGATTGCACAGTTGGCAATAGAGAGCCTCTAGGGCTTATAAGCTTAAAAAAAAAGCTTAGTTTTGCTTAAAAAAACATAAACCATATATTTAACTGTATGTTAAGACACGTCTAAATAAAATGTTCTGAGAGAAAAGATAAAGCAAGTAAAGGCTCATCTTTTTGGTTTATTGTGTTTTTAAATTTTATTTATTTATTTATTTTTATTTGAGACAGATTCTCGCTCTGTTGCCCAGGCTGGAGTGCAGTGGTGCCATCTTGGCTCACTGCAACCTCTGCCTCCTGGATTCAAGCAATTCTCCTGCCTCAGCCTCCCTAGTAGCTGGGACTATAGGCATGCACCACCACGCCTGGCTAATTTTTGTAT
>NW_012122538.1:0-1293 GCF_000951035.1 Colobus angolensis palliatus
TATCCTGTCTTGGTCAGTAATGGAAGTCTGCCTTCCCTGAGGATTTGAAATGATCCAATTTGGGCCTGGCACAGTGGCTCACGCTTGTAATCTCAGCACTTTGGAAAGCCGAGGTGGGTGGATCACCTGAAGTCAGGAGTTTGAGACCAGCCTGGCCAACATGACAAAACTCCGTCTCTACTAAAAATACAAAAATTAGCCAGGCGTGGTGGAGGATGCCTGTCATCCCAGCTACTCAGGACGCTGAGGCAGGAGATTCGCTTGAACCCGGGAGGCAGAGGTTTCAGTGAGCCAAGATCACACCACTATACTCCAGCCTGGGGCACAAGAGCAAAACCCTGTCTCAAAAAAAAAAAAAAAAAAAAAAACACCAAAACCAAAAACCTAACATTTACTCTCAGATAATTTCAACAGAACACAATCTTAGAAAATAATACTTAAAATGCTGTAGGTGCCATCTGAAATTATTTGAAATATAAAGAACTGGGAAAATGTGATGAATTATCAGGGAAAAAGAAAATCAGTGGATAACCATGTCAAGAAGAAACAGATACTGGACTTACACAATGACTTTATGAACATGGTTTCATGTGCTTGCTGGACACCTCTATATCTTTTTTGGAGAAAATGATTGTATTTATTTAATCATTTTTATTTTCATTTATTATTATTTTTTTCAAGACAGTCTTGCTCTGTCACCCAGGCTGGAGTGCAGCCTTCAGCCTCCAGTAGGCTCACTGCAACCTCTGCCTCCCGGGTTCAAGTGATTCTCCTGCCTCAGCCTCCCAAGTAGCTGGGATGACAGGCACGTGCCACCACGCCTGGTAACTTTTGTATTCTTAGTAGAGACGGGGTTTCATCATGTTGGCCAGGCTGGTCTCGAACTCTTGACCTCGTGATCCACCCGCCTCAGCCCTCCAAAGTGCTGGGATTACAGGCGTGAGCCACCGTGCCCAGAAATTTGCCAATTTTTAATAGGTTATTTTTTTTTTGAAATGGAGTCTCGCACTGTGGTGAGTCTTGCCTCACTACAACCTCCACCTCCCATGTTCGAGTCATTCTCCTGCCTCAGTCTCCCAAGTAGCTGAGACTACAGGCATGCGCCACCACATCTGGCTAATTTTTATATTTTTAGTAGAGACAAGGTTTCACCATGTTGGCCAGGATGGTCTTGAACTCCTGACCTCAGGTGATCCATCTGCCTTGGCCTCCCAAAGTACTGGGATTACAGGCGTGAGCCACCATGCCTGGCCCAGATGATTTCTAAATATTCTCTCCCATTCTGCATGTTGA
>NW_012122539.1:0-1177 GCF_000951035.1 Colobus angolensis palliatus
CTAGTTTTTTGTATTTTTTAGTAGAGACGGGGTTTCACCGGGTTAGCCAGGATGGTCTCAATCTCCTGACCTTGTGATCAGCCCGTCTCGGCCTCCCAAAGTGCTGGGATTACAGGCTTGAGCTACTGCGCCCGGCCTATATATATATATTTTTTTACAGTCACTGTCTTACAGTCTTAAAACCCAACAACTGGGCAAACTCTGATCCATTTCTATCAATTGTTTCTTTCATATTTTTCCTTTCTAGTGTTTCTACTTCATTCTTTTAAATGCAATTTCTATCAAAATATCAATGACATGGTAGTAACAAAAACAGAAAAAACAATCCTAAAATTTATATGAAACTACAAAAGACTCCAAATAGCCAAAGAAATCTTGAGCAAAGAGAAAAAGGCTGGAGGAACCACACTACCTGACCCAAAATAGACAACATATTTATAATAACCAAAACATCATGTTACTGGCATAAAAACAGACGCATACACCAACAGAACAGGATATAGCGCCCAGAAGTTAATCTACACATCTACAGCCAACCAATTTTCAACAAAGGTGCCAAGAATACACATTGGAAAAAAGACATTCTCTTCAATAAACGGTGCTGAGAAAATTGGATAACCACATAGAAATGAAACTAGACCTCTGCCTCTCGCCATATACAAAAATCAACTTAAAATTGATTAAAAACATAACTGTGAAACCTGAAACTATGAAACTATTAGAAAAACCTGCTAGAAGTGTGAAACTACTAGAGGAAAACATAAGGAAAATACTTCACAACATTGGACTGGGCAAGGACTTTTGGATATTACCTCTAAAGCACAGGTGACAAAAGCAAAAATATAGACGAATGGCATTACATCAAACTATAAAGGTTCCTCACAACAAATAAAATAATCAACAGCATAAAGAGGCAGTTTACAGAACAGGAGATGACATCTGCAAACTATACATTTGGCAAGGAGTTAATATACAGAATCTATAAGGAATTTAGACAACTCAACGGCATGAATAAATAAATAAAAATATCCAAATTAAAACATGAGCAAAGGACCTTAATAGACATCTCTCAAAAGAAGACATACAAATAGCTAGCAGGTGTATGAAAAATTCCTCAGCATCTCTAAATGTCAGAAAAATGCAAATCAAAGTCACAATGAGATACCACCTCACTCAA
>NW_012122540.1:0-1210 GCF_000951035.1 Colobus angolensis palliatus
AAAAAAAAAAAAAAAAAAAAAAGGGAAAGAAAAGCTGGCCTCAGTTACATATTTAGGAAAAGTAGAAGTATTTTAATAATTGGCAACAAGTATAGTCAGTTTTGTTTTTTTTTTTTTTTAATAGAGTTTTGCTCTTGTCGCCTAGGCTGGGGTGTAATGGTGCGATCTCAGCTCATTGCAACCTCTGCCTCCCAGGTTCAAGTGATTCTCCTGCTTCAGCCTCCCAAGTAGCTGGAATTACAGGCTAATTTTCTTTCTTTCTTTTTTTTTTTTTTTGAGATGGAGTTTTGCTCTTGTTGCCCAGGCTGGAGTGCGGTGGTATGATCTCTGTTCATTGCAACCTCCGCCTCTCAGGTTCAAGCAATTCTGCCTCAGCCTCCCGAGTAGCTGGGATTACAGGCGCACGTCACCAAGCCCAGCTAATTTCTTTTTTGTATTTTTAGTAGAGATGGGGGTTTCACCATGTTGGTCAGGCTGGTCTTAAATGCCTGACCTCAGGTGATTCACCCGCCTCGGCCTCCCAAAGCCCTGGGATTACAGACGTGAGCCACCATGCCCAGCTATGCCTGGCTAATTTTCTGTATTTTTAGAAGAGACGAGGTTTCACCATGTTGGCCAGGCTGGTCTCAAACTCCTGGCCTCAGGTTATCCTCCCACCCTGGCTTCCAAAGTGCTAGGATTACCGGTGTGAGCCACCACACCTGACCTGTTTTTCTTAAAGTGATAAACTCATTTCATTTATTTTTGAGAAAATGTTTGCCAAACACTTAAATCTGAACAACTGTACTTTGTGAGTCATTCTTTCAAGTAAAAATAATGTTTCATGAAAAAAATCTAACAACTCAATTACAAGTGATTTTCTTTTAGATGACCATCGCACTTAGATATGCATTAGCTGGGCATGGTGGCATGTACCTGTGGTCCCATCTATTCAGGAAGCTGAGGCAGGGGAAGATCGCTTGAGTCCAGGAGTTTGAGGCTAAAGTGCTTCATGACTGAACTTGTAAATAGCCACTGCACTCCAGTCTGGAAAACATAGTGAGATCCTATCTGTAAGAAATTTTTTTAAAACCATACTTTATGATGGCTGGGCGCGGTGGCTCACGCCTGTAATCCCAGCACTTTGGGAGGCCAAGGCGGGCAGATCATGAGGTCAGGAGATCGAGACCATGGTGAAACCCCATCTCTACTAAAAATACAAAAAATTAGC
>NW_012122541.1:0-2888 GCF_000951035.1 Colobus angolensis palliatus
TGATTTATAATCCTTTGGGTATATACCCAGTAATGGGATTGCTGGGTCAAATGGTAATTCTAGTTCTAGATCCTTGAGGAATCACCACACTGTCTTCCACAATGGTTGAACTAATTTACACTTGCACCAACAGTGTAAAAGCATTCCTATTTCTCATCATCCTCTTCAGCACCTGTTGTTTCCTGGCTTTTCAATGATCTAGCTGGCGTGAGATGGTATCTCATTGTGGTTTTGATTTGCATTTCTCTGATGACCATTGATGATAAGCATTTTTTTCATATGTCTGTTGGCTGCATAAATGTCTTCTTTTGAGAAGTGTCTGTTCATATCCTTCATCCACTTTTTGATGGGGTTGTTTGTTTTGCTCTTGTAAATTTGTTTAAGTTCTTTGTAGATTCTGGTTATTAGCCCTTTGTCAGATGGGTAGATTGCAAAGATTTTGTCCCATTCTGTAGGTTGTCTGTTCACTCTGATGATAGTTTCTTTTGCTTTGCAGAAGCTCTTTAGTTTAATTAGATCCCCTTTGTCAATTTTGACTTTTGTTACCCTTGCTTTTGGTGTTTTAGTCATGAAGTTTTGCCTATGCCTATGTCCTGATTGGTATTGCCTGGGGTTTCTTCTAGGGTTTTTATGGTGTCAGGTCTAACATTTAAGTCTTTAATCCATCTTGAGTTAATTTTTGTATATGGTATAAGGAAGGGATCCAGTTTCAGCTTTCTACATATGGCTAGCCAGTTTTTCCAGCATCATTTATTAAATAGAAAATCCTTTCCCCATTGCTTGCTTTTGTCAGGTTTGTCAAAGATCAGATGGTTGTAGATGTGTGGTGTTATTTCTGAGGACTCTGTTATGTCCATTGGTCTATATATTTGTTTTGATACTACTATCACGCTGTTTTGGTTACTGTAACTTTGTAGTATAGTTTGAAGTCAGGTAGCGTGATGCCTCCAGCTTTGTTCTTTTGGTTTAGGATTGTGTTAGGAATGCGGGCTCTTTTTTGGTTCCATATGAATTTTAAAGTAGTCTTTTCCAATTCTGTGAATAAAGTAATTGGTAGCTTGACGGGGATGACATGGAATAGGTAAATTACCTTGGACAGTATGGCCATTTTCACGATATTGATTCTTCGTATCCATGAGCGTGGAATGTTTTTCTGTTTGTTTGTATCCTCTTTTATTTAGTTGAGAAGTGGTTTGTAGTTATCATTGAAGAGGTCCTTTACATCCCTTGTAAGTTGGATTATTAGGTATTTTATTCTCTTTGTAGCAATTGTGAATGTGAGTTTACTCATGATTTGGCTCTCTGTTTGTCTGTTAATTGTGTATAGGAATGCTTGTGATTTTTGCACATTGACTTTGTATCCTGAGACTGCTGAAGTTGCTTATCAGTTTAAGGAGATTTTGGGCTTAAATGATGGGGTTTTCTAAATATATAATCATGCCATCTGCAGACAGAGACAATTTGACTTCCTCTTTTCCTAATTGAGTACTCTTTATTTCTTTCACTTTCATGATTGCCCTAGCAGAACTTTCAACATTATGTTGAATAGGAGTGGTGGGAGAGGGCATCCTGGGTCTTGTGCTGGTATTCAGAGGGAATGCTTCCAGTTTTTGCCCAGTCAGTATGGTATTGCCTGTGGGTTTGTCATAAATAGCTCTCATTATTTTGAGATACATTCCACCAACACCTAGTTTATTGAGTTTTTAGCATGAAGGGGTGTTGAATTTTGTCGAAGGCCTTATCTGCATCTATTGAGAGAAACGTGGTTTTTGTCATTAGCTCTGTTTATGTGATGGAATATGTTTACTGATTTACATATGTTGAACCAGCCTTGCATCTCAGGGATGAAGCTGTCTTGATTGTGGTGGATAAACTTTTTGATGTGCTGCTGGATTCGGTTTGCCAGTATTTTATTGAGGATTTTTGCATCGATGTTCATCATGGATATTGGCCTAAAATTCTCTTTTTCTTTTTGTTTTGTCTGTGCCAGGCTTTGCTATCAGGATGATGCTGGCCTCATAAAATGAGTTAGGGAGGATTCCCTATTTTCTATTTATCAGAATAGTTTCAGAAGGAACAGTACCAGCTCCTCTTTGTACCTCTGGTAGAATTCGGCTGTGGATCCGTCTGGTCCTGGACTTTTTTTGGTTGATAGGCGATTAATTATTGCCTCAGTTTCAGAATCTGTTATTGGTCAATTCAGAGATGCAGTTTCTTTCTGGTTTAGTTGTGGGAGAGTGAAAGTATCCAGGAATTTATCCATTTCTTCTAGGTTTTCTAGTTTATTTGCATAGAGGTGTTTATAGTATTCTCTGATGGTAGTTTGTATTTCTGTGGGATAGGTGGTGATATCCCCTTTATCATTTTTTATTGCATCTATTTGATTCTTCTCTCTTTTCTTCTTTATTAGTCTTGCTAGCGGTCTATCAATTTTGTTGATCTTTTCAAAAAACCAGCCCCTGGACTCATTGATTTTTTGAAGGGTTTTTTGTGTCTCTAGCTCCTTCAGTTCTGCTCTGATCTTAGTGATTTCTTGCCTTCTGCTAGCTTTTGAATGTTTTGCTCTTGCTTCTCTAGTTCCTTTAATTGTGATGTTAGGGTGTCAATTTTAGATATTTCCTGCTTTCTCTTGTGGGCATTTAGTGCTATACATATCCCTCTACACACTGCTTTAAATGTTTCTTAGAGATTCTGGTACATTATGGCTTTGGTCTCATTGGTTTCAAAGAACATTTTTATTTCTGTCTTCATTTCATTATGTACCCAGTAGTCATTCAGGAGCAGGTTGTTCACTTTCCATGTAGTTGTGTGATTTTGAGTGAGTTTCTTAATCCTGAGTTCTAATTTGATTGCACTGTGGTCTGAGAGACAGTTTCTTGTGATTTCTG
>NW_012122542.1:0-1374 GCF_000951035.1 Colobus angolensis palliatus
TCAAATGATTCTTCTGTCTCAGCCTCCCAAGTAGCTGGGATTACAGGTGCATGCCACCACGCCTGGCTAATTTTTGTATTTTTAGTAGAGACGGGTTTTTGCCATGTTGACTAGGCTGCCATGTTTACTTTTCACCTCAGGTGATCCGCCTGCCTTGGCCTTCCAAAGTGCTGGGATTACAGGCATAAGCCACTACATCCAACTGAAAGCATAAATTTTAAATGCTGAATTTGGCCTAGCAAAGCAATGTCTAGATAACAGAAAACATCATTTTTTTTCAATTATTTGCAAAACAGCCTCATTTTTAAAAATTTGACTTTATGAGTTTAAACTTAGCTTCAGACCATTTGCTAGACAAAGTTTTCCCAGACAGGGTGAGCTACAGCATAAAAACCTAAAAATGGAAGAAATGGAAAAAAGAAATCTATCAATTCAACATAAGACTGATGAGTCATGCATAGGCATGGACAGTGGATTGTGAAATCCATCTTCAACCACAGCTTCAGAGTGTGCCATTGAGTAGCTTCACCTTAATTAAATCTCAACTCCCACTCCTCCATTGGAACCACAAACTGACCTTCCAGTCTGTAGGGCTCTTGTCAAAATTCTGCTTCTTAATACAGTTCAATCATTGTGAGTAGCTGGACCAATCTTTGCAGAATTGTGTATCAAGAAGCAGTAGTAATATATGTTCACATCCTGGACAGCATTAATAGTCATAAAAGCAAATTAAATAGATATTCTCCTTTTATCTTAATTGAAGCCAGACATTGTACAATGTCAGATATTGTACAACATCAGATATACAAGTCAGATATTATAATCATAATATCTGTCAGATACTATTTAATATTTGTACAATATCAAAATGATATAGATTAATATTCCTTTAGTTTCTAAGCATGAGTATTTTCTCTGGAGCGAGGTAATCCCAGCACATATTTTTCAGGCATTGAAGGCTGCAAAAGGTAATGATGTGAGTAAAGTCAAAGCAGTTTTCATTTGACCCTCATAGGACAAGTTTTCCTTTCCAATGAGAGTTTTAAATTAGCTTATGGAAAAAGAAGAAAATGGACAAATAAATTAGAGATAATCTGAGAATAAGTTTAAAACATACAGGAGGCCGGGCGCGGTGGCTCAAGTCTGTAATTCCAGCACTTTGGAAGGCCGAGACGGGCAGATCACAAGGTCAGGAGATCAAGACCATCCTGGCTAACCCGGTGAAACCCCGTCTCTACTAAAAAATACAAAAAGCTAGCCAGGCGAGGTGGCGAGCGTCTGTAGTCCCAGCTACTCGGGAGGCTGAGGCAGGAGAATGGCGTAAACCCGGGAGGCGGAGCTTGCAGTGAGCTGAGATCCAGCCACTGCACTCCA
>NW_012122543.1:0-10291 GCF_000951035.1 Colobus angolensis palliatus
ACAGGGAACAAACTGTTCCTGATAACATAGGTGCACCTATGTGAGGTGAAGTCACACATCACAAATCAGTTTCTCACAAAGCTCCTTTCACCTTGATATCTGAGGACATTCCCTTTTTCACCATCGGCCTGAATGCTCTCCCAAAATTTGCATTGAAGATTGCAGGGGAATAATGTCAGCAAACCACACAATGAAAGTGTGATATAATGTTAGAAGTTGAATTCACACATCACAAAGAAAATTCTCCGAAGGATTTTCTCCAGTTTTCATTAGAGGATATTTCCTTTTTCTATGGAGGACTTCCATGCAATCTCAAGAATCTGCTCTCAGATTTCACAGAAGAAGTGCTAAGCAACAGTTCCATGGAGAGAATGGTGTAAGTCTGTGAGGTGAATTCACACATCACAGCACAGTTTCTCAGAAAGTTTCTATCTAGCTTTTCTATAAGGATACTTCCATTTTCATTACTGGCTTAAAAGCCCTCCAAAATATCAACTCTCAGATTCCACAAACTCAGAGCTAGCAAGCTGCACCATGAAAGATTGCTGTAACTCTGAGGGATGAATTCACACATCACAAAGCGCTTGCCCAGGATGCTTGCTTCCACTTTTCATCTGAGACAATTTCCTTTGAAACAGTAGGATTCCAAGCGAGCAGAAATGTCCCTGGTCAGATTCCACAAACACCAGTGCCAGCAGAGGGCTCCATGAAAGATTTGTGTGACTCTGTGAGACCAATTCACATATCAGAAAGTAGCACAAACAGCACAATGAAAGAGTGATATAATGCTGGGAGTTGAATTTACACATCACAAAGAAAGTTCTCCGAAGGATTCTCTCCAGTGTTTTTAGAGGATATTCCCTTTTTCACCGTGGACTTCCATGCAATCTCAAGAATCTGCTCTTAGAATCCACAAAAGTGCTAAGCAGCTGTTCCATGTACAGAATGGTGTAAGTCTGAGACGTGAACTCACACATCACAGTGCGGTTTCCCAGAAAGTTTCTTTCTAGCTTTTCTTTGAGTACACTTCCACTTTAACCATTGGCCTAAAAGACATCCAATATTTAACTTCTCAGATTCCACAAACTTACAGCTAGCAAGCTCCACCATGAGGATTGCCATAAATTTGGATCACATTGAGGCCTACGCTGATAAAGGAAATATCATGAGTTAAAAACGTGAAAGAAACTTTCTGAGAAACTTCTTTGTGATCTGTGAATTCATTTCACAGAGCAACAACTTATTCCTCATGAAACAGTTTGCTAACATTCTTTTTGTGGAATCTGCAAAGTGATATTTGGGAGCCCACTGGGGCCCATGGTGAAAAAGGAAATATCTTCACATAATAACTAGAGATAAGCTTTCTGAGAGATTGCTTTCTGATGTGTTACTTCATCAAACAGAGTTCCACCCTTCACTTCTTGGAAAGTTTGCTAACACTGTTGTCGTGGATTCTGTAAAGTGATATCTGGGAGCTCTTTTAAGGCTATGGTGAAAAATTAAATATCCTCAGATCAAAACTGGAAAGAAGCTTTCTGAGAAACTGCACTGTGATGTGTAAATGCAACTCACAGAGATTCAAGTTTCTCTTCAATGATATGATTTCTAACACTGTTTTCATGAAATCGGAATTGCCATACTTCTTAGCGCAAAGAAGCTTACGGTGACAAAGGAAATATCCTCCTATGAAAACCGGAAAGAAGCTTTCTTAAAAACTTCTTTTTGATATTTGAATTCATCTCACAGAGTTACACTTATCTTTCATGGAGCAGTGCATTAACGCTGTCTTTGGGGAACCTGAGAAATGTATATTGGATCGCATTGAGGCCTACACTGATAAAGGAAATATCATCAGTTAAAAACGTGAAAGAAGCTTTCTGAGAAACTGTTTTGTGATCTGTGAATTCATCTCACAGAGTTACAACTTAGTCTTCATGAAGCAGTTTGCTAACACTCTTTTCGTGGAATCTGTAATGTGATATTTGGGAGCCGATTGGGGCCCATGGTGAAAAAGGAAATATCCTCAGATAATAACTAGAGAGAAGCTTTCTGAGTGATTGCTTTCTGTTATGTGACTTCATCACACAGAGTTCCACCCTTTCCTTCTTGGGACAGTTTGCTAACACTGTGGTCGTGGATTCTGCAAAGTGATATTTGGGAGCTCATTGAGGGCAGTGGTGAAAAAGGAAATATCCTCAGATCAAAACTGGAAAGAAGCCTTCTGAGAAACTGCACTGTGATGTGTGAATACAACTCACAGAGTTACACGTTTCTCTACAGTGATGAGTTTGCTAACACTGTTTTCTTCAAATCTGAAATGGGATAATTCTGAGCGCAATGAAGCTTATGGTGACAAAGGGAATATCTTCCTATGAAAACCAGAAAGAAGCTTTCTTAGAAACTTCTTGGTGATGTGTGAATTCATCTCACAGAGTTACACTTATTATGTTTCATGGAGTAGTGCATTAACACTATCTTTGTGGAACCTGAGAAAGGTACATTGGATCGCATTGAGGCCTACGCTGATAAAGGAAATATCATCAGTTCAACACATGAAAGCAGTTTTCCGAGAAATTGCTTTGTGATTTGTGAATTCATCTGACAGAGTTACAATTTATTATTCACGAAACAGATTGCTAATGCTCTTTTCTTGGAATCTGCAAAGTGATATTTGGGAGCCTATTGGGGCCCATGGTGAAAAAGGAAATATCCCCAGATAATAAGTGGAGAGAAGCTTTCTGAGAGATTGCTTTCTGATGTGTGACTTCATCACACAGAGTTTCACCCTTCCCTTCTTGAAACAGTTTGCTAACACTATGGTCATGGATTCTGCAAAGTGATATTTGGGAGCTCATTGAGGGCAATGGTGAAAAAAGGAAATATCCTCAGATCAAAATTGGAAAGAAGTCTTCTGAGAAACTGCACTGTGATGTGTGAATGCAACTCACAGAGTTACACCTTTCTCTACAGTGATCAGTTTTCTAACACAGTTTTCTTGAAATCTGCAATGGGATACTTAGTGCAATGAAGCTTACAGTGACCAAGGAAACGTCCTCCTATGAAAACCAGAAAGAAGCTTTCTTACAAACTTCTTGGTGATGTGTGAATCCATCTCACAGACTTACACTTATGTATCGTGGAGCAGTGCATTAACACTGTCTTTGGGGAAGCTGAGAAGGGCTACATTGGATCGCATTGAGGCCTACGCTGATAAAAGAAATATCATCAGTTCAAAACGTGAAAGAAGCTTTCTGAGAAACTGCTCTGTGATATGTGAATTCATCTCACAGACTTACAACTTAGTCTTCATGAAGCAGTTTGCTAACACTGTTTTCATGGAATCTGCAAAGTGATATTTGGGAACCCATTGGGGCCTATGGTGAAAAAGGAAATATCTCCGGATAATAACTAGAGAGAAGCTTTCTGATGATGGCCTTCTGATGTGTGACTTCAAGACACAGAGTTCCACCCTTCCCTTCTTGGAACAGTTTGGAAGCACTGTGGTCGTGGATTCTGCAAGGTGATATTTGGGAGCTCTTTGAGGGTAATGGTGAAAAAGGAAAAATCCACATATCAAAACTGGAAAGAAGCCTTCTGAGAAACAGCACTGTGATGTGTGAATGCAACTCACAGAATTACACGTTTGTCTACAGTGAACAGTTTGCTAACACAGTTTTCTTGAAAACTGCAATGGAATAGTTCTGGGCACAGTGAAGCTTACGGTGACAAAGGAGATATCCTGCTATGAAAACCAGAAAGAAGTTTTCTTAGAAACTTCTTGAGGATATGTGAATTTGTCTCACAGAGTTACACTTATGTTTCATGGAAGAGTGCATTAACACTGTCTTTTGGGAACCTGATAAAGGCTGCATTCGATCGCATTGAGGCCTACGCTGATAAAGGAAATATCATAAATTCAAAACGTGAAAGAAGCTTTCTGAGAACCTGCTTTGTGATCTGTGAGTTCATCTCACAGAGTGACAACTTAGTCTTCATGAAACAGTTTGCTAATACTTTTTTGTGGAATCAGCTAAGTGATATTTGGGAGATCATTGTGGTCCATGGTGAAAAAGGAAATATCCCCACATAACAATTAGAGAGAAGATTTCTGAGAGATTGCTTTCTGATGTGTGACTTCATCACACAGAGTTCCACCCTTCCCTTCTTGGAACAGTTTGCTATCACTGTGGTCGTGGATTCTGCAAAGTGATATTTGGGAGCTCATTGAGGGCAATGGTGATACAGGACATAAACTCAGATCCAAACTGGAAAGAAGCCTTCTTAGTAAATGCACTGTGAGGTGTGAATGCAACTCACAGAGGTGCACGTTTGTCTACAGTGATCAGTTGGCTAGCACAGTTTTCTTGAAATCTGCAATGGGATAGTCCGGAGCGCAATGAAGCTTACAGTGACAGAGGTAATATTTTGCTATGAAAACCAGAAAGAAGCTTTCTTAGAAACTTCTTGGTGATGTGTGAATTCATCTCACAGAGTTACACTTATGTTTCTTGGAGCACTGCATTAACACTGTTTTGAGAAACCTGAGAAGCGATAAATTCGATCACATTGAGGCCTACCTTGATAAAGGAAATATCATCCGTTCAAAATGTAACAGAAGCTTTCTGAGAAACTGCTTTGTGACCTGTGAGTTCATCTCACAGAGTTACAACTTAGTCTTCATGAAGTAGTTTGCTAACACTCTATTCGTGGAATCTGCAACGTGATACTTGGGAGCCCATTGGGGCCCATAGTGAAAAAGGAAATATCCCCAGATAATAACTAGAGAGAAGCTTTTTGAGAGACTGCTTTCTGATGTGTGACTTCATCACACAGAGTTCCACCCTTCCCTTCTTGGAACAGTTTGCTAACACTGCAGTCGTGGATTCTGCAAGATGATATTTGGGAGCTCTTTGAGGGCAATGGTGAAAAAGGAAATATCCACATATCAAAACTGGAAAGAAGCCTTCCGAGAAACTGCACTGTGATGTGTGAATGAAACTCACAGAGTTACACGTTTCTCTACAGTGATCAGTTTGCTAACACAGTTTTCTTGAAATCTGCAATGGAATAGTTCTCAGCGCAATGAAGCTTACGGTGACAACGGAAATATCCTGCTATGAAAACTAGAAGGAAGCCTTCCTAGAAACTTCTTGGTGATGTGTGAATTCATCTCAGAGAGTTACACTTATGTTTCATGGCGCAGTGCATTAACACTGTCTTTGGGGAACATGAGAAGGGCTGCATTCGATGGAATTGAGGCCTATGCGGATAAAGGAAATATCACCAGTTCAAAACGTGAAAGAAGCTTTCTGAGAAATTGCTTTGTGTGTGTGAGTTCATCTCACAGAATTACAACTTAGTCTTCCTGAAGCAGTTTGCTAATACTCTTTCTTGGAATCTGTAAAGTGATATTTGGGAGCCCATTGGGGACCATGGGAAAAAGGAAATATCCCCCGATAATAACTAGAGAGAAATTTTCTGAGAGATTACTTTCTGATGTGTGATTTCATCACACAGAGTTCCACCCTTCTTTTCTTAGAACAGTTTGCTAACACTGTGGTCATGGATTCTGCAAAGTGATATTTGGGAGCTCATTGAGGGCAATGGTGAAATACGACATAAACTCAGATCAAAACTGGAAAGAAGCCTTCTGAGAAAATGCACTGTGAGTTGTGAATGCAACTCACTGATGTACACGTTTGTCTACAGTGATAAGTCTGCTAAAACAGTTTTCTTGAAATCTGCAATGGGATAATTCTGAGCACAATGAAGCTTATGGTGACAAAGGAAATATCCTGCTATGAAAACCAGAAAGAAGCTTTCTTAGAAACTTCTTGGTGATGCGTGAATTCATCTTACAGAGTTACACTTATGTTTCATGGACTAGTGCATTAACACTGTCTTTGGGGAAACTGTGAAGGGCTACATTGGATCGCATTGAGGCCTACCCTGATAAAGGAAATATCATGATTCAAAACGTGAAAGAAGCTTTCAGAGAAACTGCTTCCTGATCTGTGAATTCATCTGACAGAGTTACAACTTTGTCTTCATGAAGCAGTTTGCTAACACTGTTTTCGTGGAATATGCAAAGTGATATTAGGGAGCCCATTGGGGCCCATGGTGAAAAAGGAAATATCCCCAGATAATAACTAGAGAGAAGCTTTCTGAGAGATTGCTTTCTGATGTGTGACTTCATCACACAGAGTTCCACCCTTCCCTTCTTGGAACAGTTTGCTAACACTGTAGTTGTCGATTCTGCAAGGTGATATTTGGGAGCTCTTTGAGGGCAATGGTGAAAAAGGAAATATCCGCATATCAAAACTGGAAAGAAGCCTTCTGAGAAACTGCACTGTGATGTGTGAATGCAACTCACAGAGTTACACGTTTCTCTACAGTGATCAGTTTGCTAACACAGTTTTCTTGAAATCTGCAGTGGGATAGTTGTTAGCGCAACCAAGCTTATGGTGACAAAGGAAATATCCTGCTATGAAAAGTAGAAGGAAACTTTCTTAGAAACTTCTTGGTGATATATGAATTCATCACACAGAGTTACATTTATGTTTCATCGAGCAGTGCATTAACACTTTCTTTGAGGAAGCTGAGAAGGGCTGCATTCGATGGCATTGAGGCGTACACTGACAAAGGAGATATCATCAGTTCAAAACTTCAAAGAAGCTTTCTGAGAAATTGCTTTGTGATCTGTGAGTTCATCTCATAGAGTTACAAATTAGTCTTCATGAAGCACAGTGCTAACACTCTTTTCTTGAAATCTGAAAAGTGATATTTCGGAGCCCTTTGGGGCCCATGGTGAAAAACGAAATATCCCCAGATAATAACTAAAGAGAAGCTTTCTGAGAGATTGCTTTCTGATGTGTGACTTCATCACACAGAGTTCCACCCTTCGCTTCTTGCAACAGGTTACTAACACTGTGGTTGTGGATTCTGCAAAGTGATATTTGGGACCTCAATGAGGACAATGGTGAAACAGGACATAACCTCAGATCAAAACTGAAAAGAAGCCTTCTGAGAAACTGCACTGTGATACGTGAATGCAACTCACACAGTTACATGTTTCTCGACAGTGATCAGTTTGCTAACACAGTTTTCTTGAAATCTGCAATGGAATAGTTCTGAGTGCAATGAAGCTTACGGTGTCAAAGGAAATATCCTGGTATGCAAACCAGAAAGAAGCTTTCTTAGAAACTTCTAGGTGATGTGTGAATTCATCTCAGAAAGTTACACTTATGTTTCATGGAGCAGTGCATTAACACTGTCTTTGGGGAACCTGAGAAGGGCTGCATTCGATTGCATTGAGGCCTACACTGAGAAAGGAAATATCATTAGTTCAAAACGTGAAAGAAGCTTTCTGAGAAACTGCTTTGTGTCTGTAATTTCATATCACAGAGTTACAAATTAGTCTTCAAGAAGTAGTTTGCTAATACTCTTTTCCTGAAATCTGCAAAGAGATACATGGGAGCCCATTGGGGTCCATGGTGAAAAAGGAAATATCCTCACATAATAACTATAGATAAGCTTTCTGAGAGATTGCTTTCTGATATGTGACTTCATCACACAGAGTTCCACCCTTCCTTTCTTGGAACAGTTTGCTGCCACTGTGGTCGTGGATTATGCAAGGTGATATTTGGGAGCTCTTTGAGGGCAATGGTGAAAAAGGAAATATCCGCATATCAGAACTGAAAGAAGCCCTCTGAGACACTGCCCTGTGATGTGTGAATGCAAGTCACAAAGGTACACTTTTGTCTACAGTGATCAGTTAGCAAACACAGTTTTCTTGAAAACTGCAATGCGATAGTTCTGGGCGTAATAAAGCTTATGGTGACAAAGGAAACATCCTTAGATGAAAACTAGAAAGAAGCTTTCTTAGAAACTACTTGGTGATGTCAGAATTCATCTCACGGAGTTACACTTATGTTTGATGGAGTAGGCCACTAACACTCCCTTTAAGGAATCTGAGAAGGGCTGATGTGGACAGCATCGAGGCCTGCACTGATAAAGGAAATTTCGTCAGTTAAAAACTGGAAAGAAGCTTTCTGAGAAACGTCTTTGTGGTCTGAATTTGCCTCACAGAGTTACAGCTTAGTTCTCAGGAAGCAGCTTGCTAAGACTCTTTTCGTGGAATCTGCAAAGTGATATTTGGGAGCCAATTGGGGCCCATGGTGAAAAAGGTCATATCCTCACATAACAGCTAGAGAGAAGCTTTCTGAGAGATTGCTCCCTGATGTGTGACTTCATCACTAAGAGTTCCACCCTGCCCTTCTTGGAACAGCTTGCTAACATTGTTGTCGTTGATTCTGCAAAGTTACATTTGGGAGTTCATTGAGGGTTGTGGTGCAAAAGGGAGTATCCTCATACAGACACTGGAAAGAATCCTTCTGAGAAACTGCACTGCAATGTGTGAATGCAACTCACAGAGTTACACCTTTCTCTTCAGGGTTCAGTTTGCTAACACAGTTTTCTTGAAATCTGCAGTGGGATACTTCTTAGCATAATGAAGCTTACGGTGACAAAGGAAATACCCTTAGATCAAAACTAGAAAGAAGCTTTCTTAGAAACTTCATGCTGATGTGTGAGTTCATCTCACGGAGTTACACTCATGTTTCCTGGAGCAGGCCACTAACACTATCCTTGAGGAATCTGAGAAGGTCTGCATTAGATATCAGTGAGGCCGGCGCTGATAAAGGAAATTTCATCTGTTGAAAACGAGAAAGAAGGTTTCTGAGAAACTGCTTTGTGATCTGTGAATTTGTTTCACAGAATTCCAGCTTAGTCCTCACAAAGCAGTTTACTAAGACTCTTTTTGTGGAATCTGCAAAGTGATATTTGGGAGCCCACTGGGGCCCATGGTGAAAAAGGACATATCCTCACATAACAGCTAGAGAGAAGCTTTGTGAGGGATTGCTCTCTGATGTTTGACTTCATCACTCAGAGTTCCACCCGGCCCTTGTTGGAAAAGCTTGCTAATACTGTTGTAGTGGATTCTGTAAAGTGATATTTGGGAGCTCATTGAGGGCTGTGGTGCAAAAGGGAGTATCCTCATACAGAAACTGGAAGGAAGCCTTCCGAGAAATTGCATTGTGATGTGTGAATGCAACTCACAGAGTTACACGTTTCTCTTCAGGGGTCAGTTTGCTAGCACAGTTTTCTGGAAATCTGCAGTGGGATACTTCTTCACGCAATGAAGCTTATGGTGTCAAGGAAATATCCTTAGATGAAAACTAGAAAGAAGCTTTCTTAGATACTTCTTGGGGATGTGTGAGTTCATCTCACGGAATTACACTCATGTTTCCTGGAGCAGACCCCTATCACTCTCTTTGAGGAATATGAGAAGGGCTGATTTGGATAGCAGTGACGCCGGTGCTGATGAAGGAAGCTTCATTCATTAAAAACGGGAGAGAAGCTTTCTGAGAACCTGCTTTGTGATCTGTGAATTTGTCTCACAGATTTCCAGCTTAGTCCTCAGGAAGCAGTTTCCTAAGACTCTTTTCGTGGAAACTGCAAAGAGATATTTGGGAGCCCATTGGGGCCCATGGTGAAAAAGGACATATCCGCACATAATAGCTAGAGAGAAGCTTTCTGAGAGATTGCTCTCTGATGTGTGACTTCATCACTCAGAGTTCCACCCTGCCCTTCTTGGAACAGCTTGGTATCACTGTAGTCATGGATTCTGCAAAGTGATATGTGGGAGCTCATTGAGGGCTGTGGTGCAAAAGAGAGTATCCACATACAAAAACTGGAAGGAAGCCTTCTGAGAAACTGCACTGCGATGTGTGAATGCAACTCACAGAGTGACACGTTTCTCTTCAGTGGTCAGTTTGCTAACACAGTTTTCTGGAAATCTGCAATGAAATACTTCATAGGGCAATGAGGCTGACGGAGACAAAAGAAATATCCTTCGATGAAAACTAGAAGGAAGCTTTCTTAGAAACTTCTTGGTGATGTGTTTGTTCATCTCACAGAGTTACACTCATGTTTTCTGGAGCAGGCCACTAACACTGTCTTTGAGGAATCTGAGAAGGGCTGCTTTGGATAGCAGTGAGGCCTGTGCTGATAAAGAAAGCTTCATCCACTAAAAACTGGAAAGAAGCTTTCTGAGAAACTGATTTGTGATCTGTGAGTTTGTCTCACAGAGTTCCAGCTTAGTCCTCAGGAAGCAGTTTGCTAAGACTCTTTTTGTGGAATCTGCAAAGTGATATTTGGGAGCCCATTGGGGCCCATGGTGAAAAAGGTCATATCCTCACCTAACAGCTAGAGAGAAGCTTTCTGAGAGATT
>NW_012122543.1:10341-11562 GCF_000951035.1 Colobus angolensis palliatus
TAGAGAGAAGCTTTCTGAGAGATTGCTCTCTGATGTGTGACTTCATCACTCAGAGTTCCACCCTGCCCTTGTTGGAACAGCTTGGTAACACTGTTGTCGTGGATTCTGCAAAGTGATAATTGGGAGCTCATTGAGGGCTGTGGTGCAAAAGGGAGTATCCTCATACGAAAACTGGAAGGAAGCCTTCTGAGGAACTGCATTGCTATGTGTGAATGCAACTCAGAGATTTACACGTTTCTCTTCAGTGGTCAGCTTGCTAACACAGTTTTCTTGAAATCTGCAATGGGATACTTCTTAGGGCAATGAAGCTGATAGAGACAAAAGAAATATCCTTAGATGAAAACTAGAAGGAATCTTTCTTTTTTTTTTTTTTTTTTTTGAGACGAAGTCTTGCTCTGCAGCATAGGCTGGAGTGCAGTGGTGCAATCACGGCTCACTGCAAGCTCCGCCTCCCGGGTTTACGCCATCCTCCTGCCTCAGCCTCCCGAGATGCTGAGACTACAGACGCCCGCCATCTTGCCCGGCTATTTTTTTTTTGTACTTTTTGTAGAGACAGGGTTTCACCATGTAGGCCAGGATGGTCTCAATCTCCTGACCTCGTGATCCACCCGTCTCAGCCTCCCAAAGTGCTGGGATTACAGGCATGAGCCACCGCACCTGGCCAGGAATCTTTCTTAAAACTTCTTGCTGATGTGTGAGTTCATCTCACGAGTTACACTCATATTTTCTGGAGCTGGCCATTAACACTCTCTTTGAGGAACATGAGAAGGGCTCCTTTGGATAGTAGTGAGGCCTGCACTAATAAAAGAAGCTTAATCCGTTAAAAACGGGAAAGAAGCTTTCTGAGAAACTGATTTGTGATCTCTGAATTTGTCTCACAGAGCTCCAGCTCAGTTCTCAGGAAGCAGTTTGCTAAGATTCTTTTCGTGGAATCTGCAAAGTGATATTTGGGAGCGCATTGGGGCCATGGTGAAAAACGTCATATCCTCACATAACAGCTAGAGAGAAGCTTTCTGAGAGATTACTCTCTGATGTGTGACTTTATCACTGAGAGTTCCACACTGCCCTTCTTGGAACACCTTGCTAACACTGTTGTCGTGGATTCTGCAAAGTGATATTTGGGAGCTTATTGAGGGCTGTAGGGCCAAAGGGAGTATACTCATACAGAAAATGGAAGGAAGCCTTCTGAGAATCTGCACTGCGATGTGTGAATGCAACTCA
>NW_012122543.1:11630-11853 GCF_000951035.1 Colobus angolensis palliatus
TGGATTCTGCAAAGTGATATTTGGGAGCTCATTGAGGGCTGTGGTGCCAAAGGGAGTATCCTCATACAGAAACTGGAAAGAATCCTTCTGAGAATCTGCACAGCAATGTGTGAATGCAACTCAGAGAGTTACACGTTTCTCGTCAGTGGTCAGTTTGCTAACACAGTTTTCTAGAAATCTCTAATGGGATACTTCTAAGGGCAATGAAGCTGACGGAGACAAA
>NW_012122543.1:11903-13051 GCF_000951035.1 Colobus angolensis palliatus
GAAATATCCTCACATAACAGTTAGAGAGAAGCTTTCTGAGAGATTGCTCCGTGATGTGTGACTTCATCACTCAGAGTTCCACGCTGCCTTTCTTAGAACAGCTTGCTAACCCTGTTGGCGTGGATTCTGCAAAGTGATATTTGGGAGCTCATTGAGGGCTATGGTGCCGAAGGGAGTATAGTCATACAGAAACTGGAAAGAAGCCTTCTGAGAAACTGCACTGTGATGTGTGAATTCAACTCACAGAGTTACTTGTTTCTCTTCATTGGTCAGTTTGCTATCACAGTTTTCTTGAAATCTGCAATGGGATACTACTTACCTCAAAGAATCTCACGGTGACAAATGAAATATCGTTAGATGAAAATTAGAAAGAAGCTTTCTTAGAAAGTTCTTGGTGGTGTGTGAGTTTATCTCTCCGAGTTACACTCATGTTTCCTGGATAAGGCCACTAACTCTCTCCTTGAGATATGTGAGAAGGGCTGATTTGGATAGCACTGGGGCCTGTGGTGATAAAGGAAATTTCATCCGTTAAAAACTGGAAAGAAGCTTTCTGAGAACCTCCTTTGTGTTCTGTGAATTTTTCTCACCGAGTTGCAGCTTATTCCTCAGGCAGCAGTTTGAAAACACTCTTTTCGTGAAATCTGCAGAGTGATATTTGGGATCCCATTGGGGCTCATGGTGAAAGAGGACATATGCTCAGATAACTGTTAGAGAGAAGCTTTCTGAGAGATTGCTCTCTAATATTTGACTTCTTCACTCAGAGTTTCACCCTGCCCTTCTGGGAACAGCTTGCTAACACTGTTGTCGTGGATTCTGCAAAGTGATATTTGGGAGCTCATTGAGGGCTATTGTGCAAAAGGCAGTATCCTCATACAGAAAATGGAAAGAAGCCTTCTGAGAAACTGCACTGTGATGTGTGAATGCAACTCACAGAGTTCCATCTTTCTGTTCAGCAGACAGCTTGCTAACACAGTTTTCTTTAAATCTGCAATGGGATACTTCTTAGCTCAATGAAGCTAACGGTCACAAAGGAACTACCCTTAGATGAAAAGTAGAAAGAAGCTTCCTTGGCAACTTCTTGGTGATGTGTGAGTTTATCTCACGGAGTTACACTCATGTTTCCTGGAGCAGGCCACTAACTCTCTCCT
>NW_012122543.1:13101-15744 GCF_000951035.1 Colobus angolensis palliatus
GAGATATCTGAGAAGGGCTGATTTGGATAGCACTGCGGTCTGCGATGAGAACGGAAATTTCATCTGTTAAAAGCTGGAAAGTTGCTTTCTGAGAAACTCCTTTGTATTCTGTGAATTTGTCTCACTGAGTTACAGCTTCATCTTCAGGAAGCAGTTAGCTAGCACCCTTTTCGTGGAATCTGCAAAATGATATTTGGCATCCCATTGAGGCCCATGTTGAAAGAGCACATATCCTCACATAACAGAGACAAGCTTTCTGAGAGATTGCTCTCTGATGTGTGACTTCATCACTCAGAGTTCCACCCTGTCCTTCTTGGAACAGCTTGCTAACGCTGTTGTCGTGAATTCTGCAAAGTGATATTTGGGACCTCATTGAGGGCTATGGTGCAAAAGGCAGTATCCTCATACAGAAACTGTAAAGAAGCCTTCTGAAAAACTGCATTGTGATGTGTCACTGCAACTCACAGGGTTACAGGTTTCTCTTCACTGGTCAGCTTGCTAACACAGTTTACTTGAAATCTGCAATGGGATACTTCTTAGCGCAATGAAACTCACAGAGACAAAGGAAGTATCCTTAGATGAAAACTACAAAGAAGCATTCCTACCAACTTGAGGTATCTGAGAAGGGCTGATTTCGATAGCACTGAGGCGGCGCTGAGAAAGGAAATTTCATCAGTTAAAAGCTGGAAAGAAGCTTTCTGAGAAACACCTTTGTGTTCTGTGAAATTGTGTCACCGAGTTACACCTTAGTCCACAGGAGTCAGTTCTCAAGCACTCTTTTAGTGGAATCTGCAAAGTGATATTTGGTATCCCATTGAGGCCCATGCTGAAAGAGGACATATACTCACATAACAGTTAGAGAGAAGCTTTCTGAAAGATTCCTCTCTGTTGTGTGACTTCATCACTCAGAGTTCCACACTGCCCTTCTTGGAACAGCTTGCTAACACTGTTGTCGTGGATTTTGCAAAGTGATACATGGGAGCTCATTGAGGGCTATGGTGCAAAAGGGTGTATCCTCCTACAGAAACTGGTAAGAAGCCTTCCTAGAAACTGCACTGTGATGTGTGAATGCAACTCACAGTGTTACAGGTTTCTCTTCAGCGGTCAGATTGCTTACCCATTTTTCTTGAAATCTGCAATGGGATACTTCATAGCTCAATGAAGCTCATGGTGACAAAGGAAGTATCCTTAGATGAAAAGTAGAAGGAAGCTTTCGTAGCATCTTCTTTGTGATGTGTGAGTTTATCTCACGGAGTTACACTCATATTTCCTGGAGCAGGCCACCAACTCTCTCCCTGTGATATCTGAGAAGGGCTGATTTGAATAGCACTGAGGCCTGCGCTGAGAAAGGAAATTTCATCCGTTAAAAACTGGAAGGAAGATTTCTGAGAAACTCCTTTATTTTCTGTGAATTTGTCTCACCGAATTACAGATTAGTCCTCAGGAAGCAGTTCGCTAGCACTCTTTGCGTGGAATCTGCAGATGATATTTGGGATCCCATTGGGGCCCACGGTGAAAGAGGACATATCCTCACATAACAGAGACAAGCTTTCTGAGAGATTGCTCTCTGATGTGTGACTTCATCACTCAGAGTTCCCCCATGCCCTTCCTGAAACAGCTTGCTAACACTGTTGTCGTGGATTCTGCAAAGTGATATTTGGGAGCACATTGAGGGCTATGGTGCAAAAGGCAGTATCCTCATACAGAAACTGGAAAGAAGCGTTCTGAGAAAATGCAATGTGATGTGGGAATGCAACTCACTGAGTTACAGGTTTCTCTTCCGTGGTCAGCTGGCTCACACGGTTTTCTTGAAATCTGCAATGGGATACTTCTTAGCTCAATGAAGCTCACAGTGACAAAGGAAGTATCCTTAGATGAAAAGAAGAAAGAAGCTTTCTTAGCAACTTCTTGGTGATGTGTGAGTTTATCTCACGGAATTACACTTATGTTTCCTGGAGCAGGCCACTAACTCTCTCCTTGAGATATCTGAGAAGGGTTGATTTGGATAGCACTGAGGCCTGCCTTGAGAAAGGAAATTTCATCCGTTACAAGCTGGAAAGAAGCTTTCTGTGAAACTGCTTTGTGTTCTCTGAATTTGTCTCACCGAGTTACAGCTTAGTCCTCAGGAAGGAGATCGCTAACACTCTTTTCGTGGAATCCGCAAAGTGATATTTTGGATCCCATTGGAGCCCATGGTGAAAGAGGACATATCCTAACATAACAGTTAGAGAGAAGCTTTCTGAGAGATTGCTCTCTGATGTGTGACGTCATCACTCAGAATACCACCATGCCCTTCTTGAAACAGCTTGCTAACAGTGTTGTCGTGGATTCTGCAAAGTGATATTTGGGAGCTCCTTGAGGGCTATGGTGCAAAAGGCAGTATCCTCATACAGAAACTGGAAAGAAGCCTTCTGAGAAACTGCACAGTGATGTGTGAATGCAACTCACAGAGTTATGTGTTTCCTTCGATGGTCAGGCTGCTAAAACAGTTTTCTTGAAATCTGCAATGGGATAATTCTTAGCTCAATGAAGCTCACGGTGACAAAGGAAGTATCCTTAGACGAAAAGTAGAAAGAAGCTTTCTTAGCAATTTCTTGGTGATGTGTGAGTTTATCTCACGGAGTTACACTCATGTTTCCTGGA
>NW_012122543.1:15794-17537 GCF_000951035.1 Colobus angolensis palliatus
TCTCACGGAGTTACACTCATGTTTCCTGGAACAGGCCACTAACTCTCTCCTTGAGATATCTGAGAAGGGCTGATTTGGATAGCAGTGAGGCCTGCGCTATGAAAGGAAACTTTCTCATTAAAAATTGGAAAGAAGCTTTATGAGAAACTCCTTTGTGTTCTGAGAATTTGTCTCACCGGGTAACAGCTTAGTCCTCAGGAAGAAGTTCGCTAGCACTCTTTTGGTGGAATCTGCAAAGTGATATTTGGGATCCCATTGGGGCCCACGGTGAAAGAGGACATATCCTCACATAACAGTTAGAAGCTTTCTGAGAGATTGCTCTCTGATGTGTGGCTTCATCACTCAGAGTTCCACCCTGCCCTTCTTAGAATAGCTAGCTAACACTGTTATTGTGGATTCTGCAAAGTGATATTTGAGAGCACATTGAGGGCTACGGTGCAAAAGGGAGTATCCTCCTACAGAAACTGGAAAGAAGCCTTCTGAGAAACTACACTGTGATGTGGGAATGCAACTCACAGAGTTACAGGTTTCTCTTCAGTGGTCAGCTGGCTAACACAGTTTTCTTGTAATCTTCAATGGGATAGTTCGTCTTATCTCAATGAAGCTCACGGTGACAAAGGAAGTATCCTTAGATGAAAAGTAGAAACAAGCTTTCTTAGAAACTTGTTGGTGCTGTGTGAGTTTATCTCACGGAGTTACACTTATGATTCCTGCAGCAAGCCACTAACTCTCTCCTTGAGATATCTGAGAAGGGCTGATTTGGATAGCACTGAGCCCGGCGCTGAGAAAGGAAATTTCATCCGTTAAAAACTGGAAAGAAGCTTTCTCAGAAACTCCTTTGTATTCTGAGAATTTGTCTCATCGAGTTACAGCTGAGTCCACAGGAAGCAGTTCGCTAGCACTCTTTAGGTGGAAACTGCAAAGTGATATTTGGGATCCCATTGGTGCCCATGGTGAAAGAGGACATATCCTCACATAACAGTTAGAGAGAAGCTTTCTGAGAGATTGCTCTCTGATGTGTGACTTAATCTCTCAGAGTTCCACCCAGCCCTTCTTGGAACAGCTTGCTAACACTGTTGTCGTGGATTCGGCAAAGTGATATTTGGGAGCTCACTGAGGGCTATGGTGAAAAAGGCAGTACCCTCATACAGAAACTGGAAAGAAGCCTTCTGAGAAACTGCACTGTGATGTGTGAATGCAACTCACAGAGTTACAGGTTTCTCTTCAGCGGTAAGCTTGCTAACAGAGTTTTCTGGAAATCTGAAATGGGATACTTCTTAGCTCAATGAAGCTCACGATGACAAAGGAAGTATCCTTAGATCAAAACTAGAAAGAAGCTTTCTTAGCAGCTTCTTGGAGATGTGTGAGTTTATCTCATGGAGTTACACTCATGTTTCCTCGTGAAGGCCACTAACTCTCTCCTTGAGATATCTGAGAAGGGCTGATTTGGATAGCACTGAGGCCTGTCCTGAGAAAGGAAATTTCATCCGTTAAAAACTGGAAAGAAGCTTTCTGAGAAACCCCTTTGTGTTCTGTGAATTTGTCTCACCGAGTTACAGCTTTGTACTCAGGAAGCAGTTCGCTAGCCCTCTTTTCGTGGAATATGTAAAGTGATATTTGGGATCCCATTGGGGCCCATGGTGAAAAAGGACATATCCTCACATAACAGTTAGGGAGAATCTTTCTGAGAGATTGCTCCCTGATGTGTGACTTCATCTCTCAGTGTTCCACCCTGCCCTTCTT